>NC_081410.1:300774118-301086618 GCF_030272615.1 Cryptomeria japonica | reverse complement strand
ATTGTGTATGCCTTCAAGAATTCAGAATCTCTGGTTAGCGAGGATACATTTTGACAAGTCATGGTATTTACAATGTAAGTGGATCCTAATCTACTGTACATGTAACAGAATACATCAAGAAAAGAAATTTTTTAAGAATTGTCCATGTACTGGCAATTCTTGGACTTCCCCTGTTGTATCTTGGAGTAGGTAGGAGTCTTCTCCTTTTTTATCCATAATCACATATGGTCCAATCCATAAAGCCTCAAATTTTCCATGCTTGCCTTTGTCTTGACTCTTGGCATTCCACATTAAGACCCAGTCACCCACACAAAATTTCCTATCTGTTGTCCTCCTGTCATACAACCTCTTCATCTGATTTTGAATCTTTATATTCTATTTCTGAGCCTCTGTTCTGACTTCATCTAGCTCTGCTAACTGCATCATCCTCTCTTGTGAGGGGTCTTCAACATCTATCCCTTCTTGATTCATGAACCTATGTACAGGCAAGAGATTGTCCAAAGGCAATCTGGCTCTTTTGCCATAAACCAACTCAAATGGAGACTTTGCCATAGATTTCTTCATTGTTATTCTATCTGCCCATAATGCAAGACTCAACTTTGAATCCCATGCCTTCTTGTTGTGTCCTAACATCCTTTTAATGATCTTTAGGATGTTCTTGTTGCTTGATTCAGCTTGCCCATTTCCTTGAGGGTGGTAAGGAGAAGAATGAGATATTTGAATGCCATACTCTTCACAAAAAGTGTTGAATTCCTCAGACCTAAAGGACATGCCATTGTTTGAGATGATCTTTGTAGGAACACCGAATCTAGTAATAATGTTCTCCATTATGAATTTTATTACTACTTTACTAGTAGCTTGTCTAGTGGGTATTGCCTCTACCCACTTGGTAAAATAGTCTGTAGCAACCAATATCCATCTGTGTCCTCCACTGGATCTTTCAGATATTTCTCCTATGAAATCTATTCCCCATTGCTGAAATGGTTCCTCAGCTAGCATTGGTCTTAATGGAAGTGACCCTTGATATTTCATTTTGCCTGAAAATTTCTGACAAGCTTCACACTTTCTAACATATCTATAAGAGTCATTGAAAACGCATGGCCAAAAGTATCCAGCTCTCAATATCTTATGTGCAGTAGTCTTAGCCGAAAAATGACCACCACAAACCCCATCATGCATCTCTTGGAGAACCTTCTCTGCTTGGCAGTTATCTAGGCACAATAATAATATCCCATCTCTATTTTTCCAATACAAGTCCCCATTGACAATCACATATCTCGTAGATTTCAACTTTAAAGTTATTCTCTGATTATTAGTCATACCATCCGGGCATTTCAAGTGCTTAAGGTAGTATATGATGTCAGTGTACCATGCTGTATTCTCAATGCTAAAGTTGGCTTCTTCTAATCCTACTTGGTTTACACAAGACTCCTCAATTTCAGTCCCTATCATGAGTTTGGCCAACCCTTGTCCTTTGATAACTTGTGAAATTTTGAGTTCAATGTTGAACTCTTGTATTTGGTTGATCCATTTACATCTTTTGCCTATGACCTCAGTTTGTCTGAAGATATCTTTCACTGCTGTATTAGGAACATATGCTATAACTTCAGCCCCCACTAAGTATGGTCTAAACTATTTTACTGATCTGACCAAGGCATAAGCTTGCTTTTCATTCAACTCATATTTTATTTCTGAAGGGCTCAAAGACTTGCTAAAATATGCAATGGGCTGCTCATACCCTTCTGGATTCTTTTGCAACAATACTGCTACTATTGTATGACAAGAAGCGAATGAGAATATTATAAAAGGCTTGCTAAAATCTGGAGAGATTAGTACTGGTGCTTCAAAAATTGCTCTTTTGATCGCTACAAAGGAATCAATTGCTTCCTCGGTCCAATCAATTTGGACTCCTTTCTTTAACATCTTTACTATAGGTTTTATTATGTCTGCAAAATTTAGAATAAACCTTCTTACAAAATTTATTTGTCCCAAGAATGATTGAATGGCCTTGATAGTTTGAGGAATGGGAACCTCATTGATAGCTGCCACCCTTTCAGGGCCAATTCTTACCCCCTCCTTGGATACTATGTGTCCAAGTAACTTTCCTTCTTCGACACCAAAATGGCATTTTTTAGGATTCAAGGAAATCCCATACTCTAAGGCTTTCTTGAATATCTTCTCAAGGTGCTCACAATGATCATCAGCCCTTTTTGAGTATGCAGTTAAATCATCTTGGTATACTACCATGATTACATCAATCAACTCTGCAAAGGCCACATCCATTGCTCTCTGAAATGTGGCACCAGCATTAGTCAATCCAAATGGCATTCGTGCATATACATAAGTGCCCCATGGAGTTGTAAAGGTTGTTTTATACTTTTCAGTTTCTTTAACTTTCACCTGATTATAACCTGAAAACCCATCCATCATAGTTAATAACTCACACCCTGTCACTTTCTGCAGCATGTTGTCCATATTTGGCAATGGGTAATTGTCCTTTAGAGATGATATGTTTAAGTTTCTAAAATACACACCCAATCTAATATCCCCATTCTTCTTTCTGACCGGTACTAAGTTAGAGACCCATGTGGAATATCTGCAGGGTTCGATAATTCTTGCATCTTTCATTTTTATGATCTCTTCCCTCATTTTTGGTAACAATGTTGGATTAATAGGTCTCTGCTTTTGTCTGAATGGTTTAGCTTCTGGCTTAAGAGGTATCTCATGCTGAAAAAGATCTTCTCTATAGGCTTTGAGATCTTCATAAGACCATGCAAACACGTGTTTATATCTTCTTAGTAATGTCATCAGTTGTTGCCTCATGGCAGGAGTTAGCCTTTTCCCAATGAAAACATTTCTAGGAGTTTCTTCACTTCCTAAATTGACTTGTTCCACATCACTTTCTTTAACAGTTGATCCTTTAGTCTCAATTACATCCTGAGAGCCCTTTCCAATGCTACTAAGCCTCTTGGTAATTTATTTGACTTCAATTGTATGATTTCATGTCCAAATAAAGTTTCCTTACCTTTAGTCTTTTCCACGAAGTCACTGAAATTTATTGCCCAAGTCTGATAGTGATTAACACACTGTAAGAATTTTAGTAGGTCTGTATCATCATGAAACACTTGCCAATTATATAGGTTGTCAGGAACTGATGGTCTTACTTTCATCTCTACTTCAGATATCCCAGTTAGTGTTATATCATTATCCTTCAATGCAATACTGGCTAAAAAGTCTGCCATGATGTTCTTTGACCTGTCAATCCAGTTTATTTGAAAAGCATCAAAAAGTTCTATAGTATCCCAAACAGCATTTCTATACTATTTCAGTCTTAAGTGCTTTGAAGAATACTTCTCCTTTACTTGTGAGACTATTAACTCTGAGTCACCAAACACACTGAGTAATTTAATTCCATGTTTAACTGCTATATTAAGACCAGTGAGTAAGGCTTCATATTCCGCAATGTTATTTGTGCACTCAAATAGCAATTTGAAAGAATATTTGTAAGTTTCCCCTGTGGGTGAGATAAATAGGATTCCAGCCCCACTCCCTTCCTTGCTACAAGACCCATCAAAGAACATTTTCCATACTTGATCATTCTTCCCAACTAGACCTGATTCAATGGGGATCCACTCATCAACCTTAGGTTTTGTCAACTGCACTTGGAAATTGTCCATATCAATTTGCAAGAAACATATTTGATTTGTTGACTCTTCCATGTCTTCTATGATATATGTGGACCGGGGTTCCCTATCAATTTTTACCTCCTGCCCATTTATTGGAATTGTAGCATATGATAAATCTAACTGCACATACCCTCCAATCATGTTCGACCATTGCCTAGATAGCAACATCCCATAGTTTGGAGGGACATCCACCACTGTAATATCTGTTTTGTACGATGCTTCAGGACAGGCTGCCAATTTGAATTCTACATCTTTAATGATGCCAACCACCAGGACCGACCTGTTGTCCATGGCATAACATTTCCCAAAGGTAGTATCAACTTCCAATCCAAGTTCTTTCATCACTCCAACAGGCATAACATTTATGGCTGCTCCTGAGTCGATCATACAATTCTTTATTTTCTTATTGTTTACCACCAAAGTGAGATAAAATGGGTCTACTTGTGTTGGGTTTTTGGTTATGGTGGACCCTAGATATATAACTAGGGCCATTTGTTCATTATTATTACCTTTTGGAACCTCTTGTTTCTGTTCATTCACTTTTTCCTTCTGGACACCTGAAATTATCTCAAGAGTATTTTCTCTGTATTCAGGAAACTTCATTATTTCCATTAGGGGAACAGAAACTTTTAATTGCATTAATGCATTTGAAATATCAAATGAAGTGGAGTGTTGTGCCAAAGGAAATTTTGTTATATCTTCTTTTTGAACATCAGGACCCCTTGTATTATTCTTTGGTACATCCTCCTTAGTTTTAGCTACTTTATTTGTTTGCTTGGGTGTTTCATCATTTTCTTTTATAAAAAGACTAGTGAGTTTGCTTTGCTTTGGATTCACCACCCTATTCCTCAAGTCATAAGTTCTTTTTGCTTGTGCAATGGCATAAGCTATAATTCTTCTCTTTTCTTCTTCAGTGGGGATTTTGAGCTTAACACTTTCATTTATGTTGGTGGTTACGGGTAACACAGAGCATTGATCAATGTTCATGGGATGTGATCCTCCTTCTTCAACAAAGGATATCATGTTAATAGTTGGGTCACCCATATGTTCTTCATAACCATTCTCTTCCTCCTGCAATCCTTTTGCTACAGCGCACAGAGAGGGAGCATGTGGCATATTGCAAGCATAACACCACATGTCATCATCTTGAGTATAGTTTACTATTCTTTTCAAGGGATCTGGAATTTGCTAGTTATCTCTGTGATTACTGTCTACTGCTTTTCCATCTTTCCAGGTAGTGTTATAGGGCATGTCATGCAATCTAGGCCTCTCAGGACGATAATATTGTTGCTTCTCTGTTTTGTTTACCCTTACAGATAAATCTTTTAGGGCATTCAAAACTTTGTCAAGCTTATCCTCATCTTTATTAGCCTTGGGTGCTTTAGGATTGTACAACCTGGCATCTTCTCTTTTCCCCACTTTACCAGCAGCCTTCCTGTTATTTTCTATAACAATGGCATCTTTCATAACATCCCGGAGGTCTCTAGGATTTCTGGTTCTCAGCTCATAGTTTGTTTTACTATCATAAGCATTGATGTAATATAGAATTCTTACCTCAGGTACTGGTTTCATCCTATTGGGGATTTTGTTTAGAACCCTATTAAATCTTTTATTGAAATCTACCACTAATTCATTTTGCTCCTTTTTTATGCTAATGATCTCATGCAAAGCAAATTCAGGGCTGTTATGGTCTCCATACTGCTCAAGGAATAAGTTTTTGAACTCTGCAAGATTTCTAATAGATGCATCGGGCAACACCCTAAACCAATCTCTTGCATCTTCTATTAATGATTGTATAAATAACCTGATCTTAACATATTCATGTGGTAAACCAAAATCCTCAATTACTGCATCAAAGGCTTTACAATGAGCTTCTCCTGAAATTGCATTACTTCCCGTGAATCTTGGTATTGCAGTCGTGATTTCATTTGGGATAGGATATGGGTATACCATCATTCCTAAAAAATCAAACTGCCTCATTTGTTCCATATTCACTAGTCTATGTCCCCCGTGATGATTCCCAAATTTTTGGTTCATATTACCATATAAGGGTATTTGATTTTGATAAGGAAAAGGGTATTGATTCTAAAATTGATATTGAAATTGATCAGGGGGTGGATGTTGGTTATAAAATTGACCTGGAGGCGGAAATTGGTTATGAGCAGCAAAGTTTTTATGTAAATTTGGCTGGACTGGTGGTGCACTTGATTGCACATGATCATCCCTTTTGTTACCAAACAAGGGGTTCTCATAAGCCTTAAAATTATTACTCTTTGTTTTACCCACTCCCTGAGCACATTTTTTCTTGTAGTTGTTTACATCTTTATTAAAGTCATCCTCACCAACATTTATGCCTAATTTAGCACACAGTTCCAAACATTCCTGAGTCCTTCCTGAATCTCTCATTTCAGCAGCTGCCTCCATCATTTGTCTAGTTAAATCTGTAAACCTATCTGCAGGATCTGCCATACCTGATCCCGATGAAGGCAGTGTGTTTTGTCTGGATCGTGCTTCGTGATTTTTGAAACCAGGGGGAATTCGATATCGCCCCTTCTGAGCTTTATATGCTGCAACCAAATCCTCATTTACTGGGCTTGAAGTAGTTGCTTTATCCTGTTCTCTTAAGGGTGAATGTTGCTTGCTTTCATGCTTATACTAATTGTACCTTTCTCTCATGAATTCATTCATGGGTTCTTTGTTTTTGTTCTTTCGTTGAGAGAAATCTAACTAGGATAAAGATTGTCCTTTTGTGACTAATCTCATTCCGTGCATAGATATTCCTTTATCTTTGAGTCGCCACCTCTCTTCCTAAGAGGAAATTTCTTTCTTTCTTTTGAGTTCTCTCCCACAGCAGAGTCTTAATAATTTTCCCCAGCAGAGTCGCCAATTTGTTGGGTCTCAAATCAACAGATTGGATAGGTTCTAAGGAAATGCCAACTCCTATGATCAAACCCTCCAATTGACTTGGCCAACTTATAGAGTGAACCTGTTTGGTTGTTAACTCTCTCACTTCAGGCTCTGCAGGACCTAGGCGGGTATACCTATTCACCAGTTGTCTTTAATGACCGGTGCTTTTTATAGCAGATTAAGTGTCCTGATCTGGTTTCCTCCTATCTCAGAATGGCATAAGTTCCTAGGATGGAGATATAGCAAATGAGTTCAAGATTGTTTTTGTAGAAGCTATTCGATCTATGTTTCTTACTTAGTTACTCCTATTGCTTTAAAATAACATATGATGAATATGGTGATAAGTGTAATTTGTAAATAGCCAGTGCCTTCTTCGCTGTTTGGGCTACAGAGTCATTATATTTTCTTTAGGACTTACTGTGCGAACTTGTGAGACATTTTTTACCCACCCCTTTATGGATCTATCGGTTATTATTTCTTATGAGATCAATTGAATGCTTATATCATAAGTTTCTTGAATGAATTTAACCCTACCTTTAAGGGACCATTCAAGTAAGCACTGCGAAGAACAATTATAATTCACAAGCAAAACTTTTATTTCAACCTTATAACATATAACATAAATTTCATTCAAAGAATATGAATAACCTTATCTCCTTTAGATAATATCAGAAGCGACTGCCAAAAACAAAATGAAATAATCCACAACACACACGCAAAGAAAAATGACTGATCATAGCATGTATTCCATCAAAATTTGTATAACAGAAAACTTACAGGCTGTCATATATCGCTGTCTTGTCCCTATAATATCTTATCTCTTTTATTACAAAAACCTCTCTCACATATATATGAGAGCAAAAGTCATTTATGAAAAGATGTGTCTTTTCAAAATACTAATTGTTAATTTGAATATTCCTAACAAGCTTAAGTAAAAAGAGATTAAGAATTCCTAAATGATGAATATAATCATCTTCTTTGAAAGTCTTGATCTTAACACTCTGTTTCTTCAATTCTTCTCCTTGTGAAAGGTATTTGAAGATCATCTGGTTGACGGTAGGGGCCATGTCTTTGCTTCAGTCCAACCTTGACAGAGCCCAATCCTTGATGTTTACAAGCTCATTCCGCAAATCTTCCATGGACATTACTCCTCCTTCTTTATAAAACGAGGGCATTCCAATAGGGCTCCCATCATCTAATTCTTTAAGATCTCACTTTAGCATATCTTCGAATTTCATATGATCTTCTATATATGAAGTCCCTTCAGCCTTCTCCTCTGGCATCAATCTGGTTCTTATGAAGATTCAATCAGTTCAGCTATAATTGCATGGGCAACTTGTGCATAGTTAATGTCTCTGCATCTATAATGGCTATTCAAATGTTTAAACTTAATTGCAGATGTGACATTCTTCACTTGGGCTTTTAACTCTTTCGCGGGAAGTACTGTTTAGCTGAAATGATCATAAATCGAGTTTTCGATGAAACCCTTGTCTTCGGCCGAATACTTTGATCTTTCATCAAAAGCTCACTTTCCTCGATATTACTTCATCGATGAATAGCCCATGTCGAAAAACCATTTTCTAGTCTCCTCAAAATCATCTTTTCCTCGATGAACTTTCTTTCGATGAGTCATTCGTAAGTTTCATCGAAATCATATTTCGATGAGTTCTGTTCTTTGGTGAAAGTTCATGCAAGCTCTTCAAAAGTCTTTTTTCTTCGATATCCCCTTTATCGATAAAACCCCTTTGTTTTTGTTCAATATAATGTTATTGATGAGATTTTCTTTTCGATGAATGCCTTTTAAGTTTCTTCGGCAGTTGTATCTCCTCGACTTCACTTTTTGCTTTTCACTTTTCGATGAAACTGGAGTATCGATGAGCGGCTTCCTTCATTTATCGAAAGTGATATTCCGCCAAAGACATCTTTACGTAGTGTTTTACATGTCATGCTCTATTTCGATGAAAGTATTATTTCGGTGAAACTCCTTTTTGAGATGCTCGATATGATATTTTGGCCGATAATCTTTTAGTTTTCACGCCTATGGGAAGATTTTTTTTATTTCAAATATAGTGTTCAATAGATACCATGTTATCTTGTGAACCTAAATCAATGACAACATTACATACTTTACCTCTACATTTTCATGTAGTCCTGAATAAACTTCTCATTTGACTTATGGCTTTCTATTTAGATGTCTGCAACAAAGTTCTTCTTACCATCAAAGCCTCTCCATCTTTTGGCATAACATGGATTGTAGGAGATTTTACACTCTGGTGCAGTCATCGGATAGGAGGGACCTCAAAGAGATTAGTCCAGACTAGTCAACAATAGTAAACACAATAGAAACACAAGGAAATGATGGAGGAAATACAAAATATATTGAATTATATCATGAAAATTTATTACAACCTACCGATAACAACCGGTTTACAGAAACTGGCTCACAGGCCTACTAAAACATGCTCAAAATACAAAACAGATAACAACCAAGACCTCAAGACTAAATATCTATCTTCTATTTTATATCTAACTCCCTCACTAAATTCTAATTATTTATTACAAATATTTATACGATCCAATGGGATCCAGTTGATCCAAAAAGGGATCAAAACCTGAAGAACAAGACCTATCATGTAAAACCAACAAGGTCAACCTTCGCCAAAGAAATTCCTTCAGAAAATCCAAAGGATGAAGTGAGAATCAAAGGGAAGGTCAACCACACACCAAGGAACATCAGAATCAATGGTCAGGGCTCCGCAAGCTATGGAAGGGATCTAGTAGACCAGTAATGCAAAATAGGTCCAGGCAACCAGTAACAGAATAAGAAACCGGTAACAGAAAATAGTCATGAAAACCAGTAGCAATAACTTACCGAAAAATGATCCAAATGCTCCATGGTTTGGGAATAAGGAAGATGATCAAGTCTTCAAGAAAAATCCAACTCCACAAGTTCTGGTGAGCCAAATCTGGGAAATATGGAAAGAAATGCTGAAACTACAAAACAAAAAGAAAAATAGAAAGGAAATATTTTTGGTTGATGCAAGATTGCTAAGAACCAGGGATTCTCCTGCATCAGAAATGTAGGGTTGCTGAAAAAGAGAGTCTCTCACTTTGCTTGGGTCAAAGGAAAACCAAGGCGGTCTACCTCTGCTTGAGAAATCCAAGATGAGTCTTCAACTAGTTTGTCTTTCAACTTCACAAGATACTCCTTATACTGACTGCTCTGGGTACTATGCTCAATCCTACTGTCCAAAATATCTTCAATGTGATCCGGTTCCTTCTGAGGCAACTGTTTCTCCAAGTCTACAATATTATTGTCACTGAATTCAATTTCATGATACAGATGAAGATCTGCAATATTAAATACAAGTGAAATACTTAGACTATTTGGTAACTTTGCTTCATATGCAATTCCAGAACTAAACTTTGTCAAAATATTGCAAGGTCTAAACTTCCTCATCCGTAACTTGTTACAAGTTCCAACCGAGAATCTTTCTTTTCTCCAATACACCATGACTTCATCACCAACTTCAAATTTCTTATGTCTCCTCTTCTCATTTGCTTTCTCCTTATATTTGTTGTTCATGTCCTCCAAATGTTACTTAACTTGAATATGTAAGTCCTTCATTTGAAACGCAAATTCTTCTACTTCTGAACTTCTCTTGTCTTCGGTGCTAATATCTCTTAATTCTAATATACTTCTAGGATGTGCTCCAGTAATAATCTTAAAAAGCATCCTTCTGGTACTCCTATTTATGGAATTATTGTAAGCAAATTCTACTTGTGCAAGAATCAAATCCCAACTTCCAGTTTTGTCTCCAACTAAACATCTTAACAAATTTCCCAAGCTCTGGTTAACTACTTATGTCTATCCATCAGTCTATGGATGAAAAGTAGAACTAAACTTCAATTTTGTCTTCATCTTCTTCCATAGTGTTCTCCAAAAATAGCCAACAAACTCAGTGTCTTTGTCTGCCTTTGTGCTCTTAGGTAATCCATGCAATCTCACTACTTCCTTGAAAAATAGATCTTCTACATGCACTGCATCTAATATTTTCTTACAAGGTATGAAATGAGCCATCTTTAAGAATCTATCCACTATTACAAATATAGAATCATTCTCTCTCTACATTTTAGGCAACCCTAGTATGAAATCCATTCTAATATCTTCCCAAGGTCTTACCGCCACTGTCAAAGGTTTATACAATCCCACATTCTGACTACTCCCTTTTGTAACTTGACAAATTCTACAATTCTACATAAATTTCTTAACATCCTTATGAATTTGGGGCCATAAGTAATGCTCACTCACCAATTCTATTATTTTGTCAACACCAAACTATCTGGCTAGTCCTACACTATGTTTCTCCTTTATCAAAGTCTCCCTCATAGAAAGCCTAGGTATACACAACTAGACTCCTCTGAATAACATCCCATCCTAAATGAATTAATCCAACCACTTGCTTATGTCTACCGTGACTGGTTCTCTACATGCTTTCCAAGGTTCTGCAAAATCCAGGTCATCATCATACAAGGTCTTCAACTCCTCAAATCCTAATATTGTCACTCTCATCTCTATCAACAAATTCCTTCTTCTACTCAATGCATGATCAACTTTGTTAGATTTCCCACTTCTATGCTTCAACATAAAGGTGTAACTCTGCAAAAATTCTACCCATCTCATATGTCTCTAATTTAACTTATTTTAAATGTTCAAATATTGCAAGGCTTGATGATTTGTATACAACACAAACTCCTTAGGCAACAAGTAATATCTCTACTTCTTCAAGGCTTGAACTATGGCATAGAATTCCTAATCATACATTGAATATCTCCTTCGAGCGTCATTCAACTTCTCACTTATATAAGCTACTCCTCTCCCTTCTTGACTCAAGACTGCTCCAATTGGTGTTCCACTTGTATCACAGTCAACTTGAAATACTTTGTTGAAATCTGGTAAAGCTAATACAAGTTGTTCAGTCACTTTCTGCTTCAACAGTTCAAAAATTTTGTTTGCTCCTGTTGAATACTAGATGTCACTGAGAGGGGGGTGAATCAGTGATTTCAAAATCTTTTCCCTTTTCCATCCTATGTGTATATATTGGTTAACTGATCTAACATAAAGCAGACATACCGGTTAGATGAGAGGATAACACAAAAGCAACCACATATAAAAGGGACATCACATAACACCAGATGTACGAGGAAAACCCAAGATGGGAAAAACCTTGGTGAGAAGTGTTGTGGGAGTCTACTACTCCAATACAACCTCACAATGAAAACCTCGGTTAGAACATTTAGGGCAACAACCCAAGGAGTACCACTCCTTCTATAGGAAGAAAACCCAGGGAACACCAACCCCTAATTTTAGCGCACTAACCCAAGGAGAACCAAGCTCCAACTCAGTGATTATAAGATCATATCATAAATACAAAAGTAATATTCCTGTTACAAAAGAACTTTGTAACTCTCATGTATGTCTCTCCATTGGTTCACCTCTACACAAATTTATGCTAGTTCTCTTCTCACCTTCTCTCTATTGTAACCTTATCTTCTATTGCAACTCACTCTCTACTACAACCTTACCAGTTCAGCCTCTTCTTCTTCTCTGTCAGTTTTGCTCTATGCTAGTTCTCCTTCCTCCCTGTCACAATGTTGCTAGTCACCATCGATCTTCTTCACTCAGTCAAATGTTGATTCTCTAATTACTTCCAGTTCTTCACTACACTCTTCTGTGGCTCTTCTCTATCAGTTCAGTCACCACTAGTGTACTCCTCTATCAAACATAATGATAGACTCAGTTTCCTCACTCTTGCTGGTTGAACTCTTGAAATCGGTTCTCTCACTAACACACCCAGTCTCCTCTCTGATTGACATTGGGAACTTGAATGATTGGCTTTGTTCCCTAGCCTCACTCTCTCATGTAGCAGCAAGCTATCTCCATCTTTGGTTCACATTCTTATAGCCAGAAATTCCCGCCTAAATGTGAGTTTGAACATTGACGCGCTAGGGTTTCCGCCATGCACTGAATCTACATCAAATCTCATCTTTGATCATTGTGACATAGAATATCCAATCAGATTCTCATGTCCTTGATTGATGATCTGCAGCCCATCAATGAGCATTGTCATTCTGTTTACCTTGTGATTCACATCTTCTATCTTTTTCCTTCTATAGCATGATTTTCAGCTTTGTGTTTTGTCAATCACCTACATGATGCGGTTTCCTTCATCCACTTTGATTTGCAAGATCAGTCTGTCCTAGATCCTTGTTGTTTCCTTGATATTGAGGCATAATCTTCTACCATCCTTCCTCAAGCTTTGCAGTCACTATTTAATGTTGGACCAACCACCAACAACCTTACCAACACACCACACTAACCAGTGCATGCATGCAACTTCACCTTTATGTGGCACCTTTATCGACATCTACCTTGGCTCACTATGTTGGTTTGACTTGGTTACCTACCAAAAGCATACAACTAGGTTCATCTACCGATTCACAGACCCTATCAGTTATAACCTAACCAGTGTGTCTTCTCCTTGGCACTTTTCTTCTCTTCCGGTGGAACACCTAAACCAGTCAGCATACTTGCTAACCTACCTCATGCACATCTTCAATAGATGGGATCCTTCTACATCTGCACTTTGTTAGCTTTATCGATGGACATACTTACTAGTAACTACCTTGATGACACCATTTCATCAACCTTCAACAAACTTCATATGTATGCATCTGTGGCAACACCTTTCTCCTTCTTAAACACTTGACCAGTTCTCCTATCAACTGTTTTGTCAAAGTGATAAACACATATTTCCTTCTCTGTAGTTGTAACTCATCATGTCTACCCAGCTGATCTGGTGCATATCTCTGATCTCATGCACCTAAGGAAATTTAGTGTTTCATTGTTTGATCTAGTGTGTGCCTTCAATCACCTGTCTTCAATTCTTTTGTCTTATCTTGGAGGACTATGATGCATTTTATGCATAATAGGAGATAAGCTCTACTTACCAGTGGGAGTGGATCCTTGTCATCTACATTTGGCATTACACCAATTATGGCTTCCCTGTTTGAGCATGCATATCATTGAATAGGCACATATGATCCAATTGGGCACATTCATTTTTAGTCATCTCTTCATATGGTGACTACATCTTTATCCAGTAGGAGTCTTGTTGTTTCACATCCACTGCATACCGGTGACATGGATATACTTCACCTCTGATGTTGATGTGATTTTTGTAACATTCTACCTCTTCATCACAATCAATAGCCCAGAATTTTTCTCCCTTGACAATTGGTAACAATGCACTACCAACATGTCACTTACTGGTCTTATACAATACCGGTCTCTAGTCCATGTCTTCAACACAAGTCAGCACTAACTTCTGTATTGGTGACTCCAATGATCATTATGCTAAATGACACTATCTTCCTTACCGGTGACCTACTAAGCTAGGTGACATCAAATACATCAAAGACATCACTTTTGGTATGCATCAATAACAGTATTGCACATACATCTCTCATACCGGTTGCCATCCTAAACCGGTTGACATCAATGACAACACAATGCCAACAATCTCCCCCTTTTGCATTGATGTCAACACATGTAGTATCTGGCATACTATAGATTCTCTTTCTCCCCCTTTGTGTGTTCCATAAATTCTCACACATGTAGTATTTGGCATACTACAAAATGTCTCTCCCTGTTTAACAAAAATGGAAAAGGGCACTTATAGGGTTTCTCTCCTCCTAGTGTCTACCGAGCACTGACAAAGTTTTCTCTCCTCCTTTTTCTCTACTGGATGTTTCTCCTCCTTTGGCCATCATATATTTCATCCTCTCAATTCACAACACATGAGATGGAGGGCTCAACCATCAACTGACACCAATTGCACAACAACCAAGTGTATATGCAAACCGGAAACAAATGCATATACAAGTTTGAAATAAATTGAAGGCACATGTGTTAGTGAATACAACATACCTATCGGTCAAACTGCAACACTCCCATCTAATACCAATTGTTCTTAAGAATCAAATGTGATTGTACTATACGTGCTACCAATTGATACCAATTGTATCTCTTCCGATCCCAAATGCATGTTCTCCTGTGCAGGTAACTCACCATTTTTGCAAACAACACTTTTGGGGATCCAGTTGTGATTTCAATTGGATGGACATTGAAATATCTCACAACTCCAAACCAATGAGCAAAAAAAAATGGTACAGCCATAGACACTTGCACACCCTCTATATTTAGCAAATCTAATACAAGTCAGAAAACATGGTTGTCAACTCCCCCTAAGTCATACATCTCAGGTCTTCATTTGTCTAGTAGGTTCTAAGCTCGAGCCAACCTGCCCCTTATACCGGTAGAGTTGTGCATATGTGAACAATCTGATAATCTATCAGCTACATAGATTCCACCACATCATATGACATGATCCTAAGTGTACACAATGCCATACAATATCACTATCATGCCATAAAACAAACCAGTTAGCCCAAAAATATGCATACATACAAGATCAATGATTGGGCCAACATATGTCATTCAGGATATTTCTAGTACCACCTGAGACATAAAAACCTCAATAAATGCTACCAATGTGAATGCAATGATCATGTATATCATTGTCGTACATAACCTGCAAATATCAGTTAGTATATATATATATATATATATATATATATATATATATCAGTAGCATACTACACATACTAGTTTCCTACACTGATCCATCCTCTACCAGAGCACCTACCTCTAACTCATGTCTTCTTGTGTCAATTTTCTTCCGATCCCAATTGTGAATTTTCCATCCATTGACACATGGAGTAGTGATCCATCTCTCATTTGTATGTGTGTAGCCAAGGCAACCACTACACACACTTGTCATCGTATTTTCTTCCTTTATGTTGCCAGCAACTTGTTCTTCCATTTATCCTCTTCCACTGAGGGGGTGACTGATATGGTCAAAATACTACTCCTCCTAAGGTCATGCATCTCCTTTAATCCTTAGGACATATCACCTATGCATTGAATGCATGGTGTCAGTCCATGGTCCTACTCTCTTCTTTCTTCCTCCATACCTACATGACTTCACTTTTCTTCCCATTTTTAATCTTGGGAGCAGATTTTACCTTCTTCTACCAATTGGTCCTTGCTTTGTCAGATTCTACCTCATGACTATAATCATTTCTATAGAAGAAAATAGTATTCATACCAATCAAATGATTGGGGGACCTTCTATCAAACCGGTTAGACCATCTTCTTTTGGTCATGTTGTTGTAATCAGTTACTGGAACCTGTGGACCTCTTGATTCTACAAGGACATTTCTCCTTTGGTTCCATGCAGGTCTCTGACTTCCATATTCTCTATATCCATTTCTTTGTTGAGCATACCTGCTATATTGGCTATCATATGATTGCACTTTCTTATTGTTGCATCCATGACCTCTATGCCCAAATCCATTGCAGTTATATGTTAGAATCAATGACAGTCCCAAAGACACTAAGAGGGGGGTGAATCAGTGTCTAACTGATTAACAGAATATTTATACTTATTAAAAACTTTGCATCCCAAAACAGTGTACCGGTAAATAAGAATTAATGCAGCAAATAAGAATAACAGAGATAGCATAGAGAACACACCATAACACAAGATATTTAATGAGGAAACCCAGTGTGGGAAAAACCTCGGTGGGATTTGTGACCCACAATATTCACTCACTGGCCAATGAATAAATATTACTTACATGAGGGGCATGCACATGCAGGAAGGCCAATAGCCAAGAGCTCATTGCTCAACTACAAAATAGAAGTCTCACTAACTTACAAAATGGATGATTAAATCCAATGCAATGTACTGCTCAAATTAGCATCAACTATGCCAGGCTCAGTACCAGTTTAAGCTTAGTCTATAACCAAAACCTTGTTGTCCTTATACAAAATTCTTCTATCAATTTGGCATCATATCATTCCTCTTTTTTGTTCCATACATGTATCACTCCACAAAATGACCTACAAGACTTCATACATATATGAGTCTTTTACAATCTACCAAGTCAGCTTACAAAAGGATAATTTTATTACAATAAAAGATATTTCCATGTCGGCTTGAGTGTCGGTATATTATTGTCGATGTAATCTGAATGTCGATGAAAGTGTCTGTCAGTGCTGGTGCTTGCTTGTGTATGTAGAAATATTGATGTTAGTGAATGCCAGTCAGTTGCCTATTAGTTTGTCAATCAGTTTGCCATCAATGACAACACAACCATTCTCACAAACTATTCTCATAAGAGTGTAGAATGCCAACAATCTCCCCCTTTGGCATTGATGGCAACACTCATGAGAAAAATTGAAAAAACTGTTATCCAAAATTTGATATCCAAAAAATATGTGCTCCCCCTGAGCAAATGATCTCCATTGAAAAATCTGAAAGATGCATTTTTCTCCCTTACTACTCTCCCTTTGGAATCAATGACAAAGGATGTCAAAAATGATCAAAAAAGAGTACCAAAATGTTACCTCAAATTTTGTAACCAGTTGGTTACAATCTAAAAAATGTCTGCCAAAACCAAATTCAAACTCTGCATGAAGTTGTTGTTGTTGGTAAGAACTGCCTTAGTCTGTTGGATCATACTGGTGAGATAGTACATTTGGTGCTCTGGTGATCTTTCCCCCTGAATTGTAGCTTTAGATAATTTTTCCCTTTGTGTAATAAGACTGCCCAATGTTGGACCAAGCTTACATTTTAGTTCCCAGGCCTTAGACCTTATCTGTGCTTTTTCTTTTTCAAGTTTCTCCAATTTTTCTTCAAAAACTGTCATTTCCTGCTCAAAAACTTACATAAGACTAGAAGAGCCTATCATATTGTCTGCTATGTCATCAATTTCTTTCTGTGTCTTCTCAATATCCTTGTCAATATCCTTAGTTAGTTTGTGTGGTTTACATACTTCTTTGTACAACTCCTTATACTCCAAAATTGTAGAATTAAGTACCAGTAACAATGTATTCACATGATCAGTACAATTCTTTATTGTGTTTTTAAAGAATGCATTTTTCTCCTTATCAACTCTTTCCTTTATTGTATCCTCATTGATCTTTTCTATTGTTATAACATTATCAGCAATATATTTGGACTATGTGTCCAATTTACCTAAAGATGCTTTGACATGGTCTACTAGATAGTTAGGTGCAATCATTTCCAAAATGGGTAAAGTGTTGTCAATTGCCTTATATGCCAATGCATTATAATCAGTTATCCTTTTAATAGAATCCAACAAAAATTCAGTAATATTGGTCAGTCTGAATTCACCTATAGATGTTCCTAGTGCCATAGATGTTAGACCAATTACCTTTATTATATTCTTCTGATTGTCTTCCAGTGGATTTGTCTGAGTTTGAATTTTTTTTGTAGATGGTTTCTTGGTGTGTGTAACTACTAGTGGAATGGTCTCAACATGAACTTCTGCCTTAGGTTGTTTTCTAGGTGCCAGTTGCTCAGTGTGTGTAGGTTGCTCAGTTTCCTGAGTATCAACATTTTTTATTGGTGATTCAGTTTCATTGCTTTCCTTATGAATTTCCTATGCTTTATCTACTTGTACCTCTGCAATCTTAGTATCCATCACTATATTTACATTTTGTGCATCTACATTCATTGTAAATAGTATCTCTGATTCAGGATTTGTATCATCAGTCATGCCTTCTATACCTATGACCAGAGGATCAGCTTCATGGACTGGTGAAGTAGAGGTTAGAGGAGGGGTGTCTTGTACTGGTGGAGGGATGTTATCAGTTACCTTGATAGAAGGTACACCACCTACCTTACCTTTCCCTTTATCCTTATGATATACTTTAAATGTCTTTTCTACTTTCTTCTTATTGATTTCCTCTCTTTTTTGTTTCTCCACAAAGAATATATCCCAATTATCAACAGTATCATCAGCAATCTCTTTCACTCTTCCTACCATCAAGCTCACTTGTTGGTGCCCACTAACAAAAATGGACCGGTTTGCTTCAAATATCAATTCATCAGTTTCTTCTTTTGAATTAACAGGGTGTACAGCTAGAATGTTTTCAATTTTTAGTTTCTTATCCAGCTCCATTACTGCCATCCTCTTTGCTTCCAATCTTCTATAAAGTTCATTCGGTAAATCATCCACAACTTCAATAAGAACCTTCTTGTATATGTCTAAGTGTAAGATAATGCTATTCTCAATACTCTCCTTGTCAGAATTATTAAATGTATTATATAATTTATGCACATTAATAAAATTGCCATCTTCAGTTATTTCATTCAGCAAATCATTCAAAGAAGGGGTAACCGGTTGCCGTTTCTTCTTTGGTGTTAGTTTCTTGGGTGGTTCCCTTACTTCCTGTTGTTTCTTTCTCAAGGTCCTTGTTCTCTTAGGTGAAGGAGAGGGTACTGGTGAAGGTTTTCTCTTCCTCCTTTCAACTCTTTTAAAATTTGTTGCCTTGTCACTGTCAGTTCCAGAAGATGTGTCAACCGGTGAAATATGTGCCTCCAGTTGAAGTCCTTCTAGCTCACTAGCCGATATGCCACTAAGGTTCATGACATTTTATTTGATTTCCTTTACTTTCTTAGAAGCATCTCTAATGTATTTTTCTTTCTTCTTTCTTTTATTCAACTGATTTACATTACTCTCAATGGTCTTAGCACTACCAAAGACTTTTTCTGATGGTTCTCTTGGTGCATCCAGTAAAGACTTCGCATATGTCTCTAGAATAGTAATATCTACTTCATATCCCATCTCGGTGACCCAAATAGTCCTAGGGAGTACTATCTCTATCCATGTCTCATCTCTTTTGATAACAAAACAAATTTCTTTGTCATATTTATCTACTACACTCTGTGGTAACCTTTCTCTAGCTCGCATCTTAGCTTTGAAAGTCTTGAAATACTCAGAGATGTTATTCTCACAGTTTCATCCCATACTGATGAAAGCTTCCAAAATTTTCTTACCTACCGGGATGTCATATGCAAATTCCTTGTGACCAATATCGGGTATTTCCTTAACAAAGTACAACATCAATTATACCAACATATTTCCAAAATGGAATGTGCCTTTCTTGTCTCCTTTAATCTTTTTCAAGTTATTAATAAGCTCATCTTTCAACCATTCACAAACATCATCATTGCATTGTTGTTTACCATCTCATAAGCACTGTGTATATAGATACTAGAAATAGAATTTATCTTGTTTGTATGAGTGGTCTTGTATCCTAGCACCATACTTACAAATCTCACATTTTCATCCTTAATATCATTTACTCAAAGTGACCTGTTGTCAGATGTTGCTCCAATTAGGCTTATAACCTTGTTGTTGGGAATCTTCTTTGACTTATCAGATCTACTACCGGATGAGGATAAACTTGTGACTGCCCTAATTGCTTCTTTGGTAATTTTGCAAATTGATTCCAGCCATATGAACTCTCCATGAACTCTTTTTAACACAAGTCTGATGACCTCCTTAGGGAATACAGGGATGTTCAAAATGTCAACAAAACCTAAGGTTTCCACAATCTTGTGATCCGGTTTGATAACTCCTTGCTCATCAGTTATAACCTCATCATACATTTTCTTCAAATCCTCGGATCCTTGATCATCTATATTGCAATGTATGTAAATCCTAGGGTCTTTAGCAAATGCTACACATTTATGAATTTTCGAAAACACCCCAACAGAATCATCTTGTTTAGCAATTTTGGGAATTATCTTAAACACGGGCCTAGGTATTTTAATATTCTCAATAATGGTAAGGTTTGCAATGAACTCGAGAATAGAAGAAGAGGCCATTGAAAAATACCTGTTACTATCTGAGAATATTCTGAATATCTAAATAAATCACTTCGCACCTCCGCCTTGAATGCCTTCACTCAATTTTCACACTCTCTAATAATTTGAATGTTTGGTGAGTCAAAAATGAGGGAAATCAGGTGATTTATGATGAGATATCTTCCACCAACTGCATTAAATGCTCACCTATTAAGTGAAAACTTAACACATCTACTGGTAAAGAAGAAATCCATCTTCTCACAATCAATCGAGGGTAATCTACATGATTTTCAACTTGTTGTAATACCCAGAACAGGTTACTTCTCAGTTGGATGAAGAATCTCCTACCAGTAGAGAGTTACTCTATTCTACTGGTGCAAAGATGGTTTCATCAACTCTCTGATCTCTCTTCTTAATCCACTATTTTGAAAATTCTTGC
The DNA here is from genome assembly GCF_030272615.1 of Cryptomeria japonica. Taxonomy (NCBI): domain Eukaryota; kingdom Viridiplantae; phylum Streptophyta; class Pinopsida; order Cupressales; family Cupressaceae; genus Cryptomeria; species Cryptomeria japonica. The sequence goes on along the minus strand of NC_081410.1, from coordinate 301,065,781 downwards.
TTTACTTCATCTACCTTTTCTTTTCCCTTCAAGATAGATCTTATATTGTTTGTCGGTGCATTCTTGCTTCTACAAAATTTAGCAATATGTCCAGTCTTGTTACAAGCATAACAAGTCACATTATTCCTCTGAATAGCCTTTTCATATCCTACGCCAATTTGTGTTCTACATTGATTAGATAAGTGCCCAAATCTTCCACAAACATAGCATTTCACATTCATTCTACAATTTTCTAAATTATGACCAATTTTGTTGCATTTGGAACATTGATCGATGGGTGCATTAATATTCTAATTATTTCTAAGTCTACACTGATTTTCTCTACGACCATATTTGTTATACTTAAAGAATTTCCCATTAAACTTATAAGCATTAGGTTGTCTTACCGGTTTACTGTGGTCATGATTATTTGTAGTACCTGTAGACACCCAAAAATGGTCAACGCTTGCGAAGTCATACTTTAACAATTGTGCATTGCCTCATTTTAGGTTTTTGCGTCGCATTAACATTTCTCCTATGTCACACACTTGGTTTTTATCATTTGCGAACATCGAGTCATTCTTCTACATTCTTCCTTTATCTCACTCTCGAATTTGGTCTTGTCGACAACACTATCCAGTCATGATTTTAATCGATCTTATCCTATTGCATCAATGTGCGTGCTTATTTGTCATCATTTTGGACATCATCAATCCTAATTAGGGTTTTGTCCTCCTGTCAATCTTGCGATCAATTTGTCATCAATCGTGGCTCTCTTATCAATCTTATCATCAATCTTATCATTTTGGACATCGTCAATCCTAATTAGGGTTTTGTCCTCTTTTCAATCTTGTCATCTGGCGATCGGTTTATCAATTTTGTCATTTAATGATCGATTTGTCATCGATCGTTGTCATGTTTAATTTTGTCATTTAACGATCGATTTGTCATCAATCGTGGTCATTTTCAATCTTGTCGTTTTGCAATCTATTTGTCATCGATTCTTGTCCTCTTGTCGATCTTGTCATTTTGCGATCATTTCGCTATCGATTGTTATCTGTCTCAATTGTGTCAATTTGGATCAATTTGTCATTGTTCCTCGTCAATTGGCGTATTTTATCAATTAAATCATTTATCACATTGGTCATTTATCAATCCAAAATCAAATCATGATCAAGTCAATTATCTTTCATCAAGACCTAATTCGCCTTCTAGGGTTTCATGATTTAGTCATTTAACCTTGCTTATCATTTTCTTCCTTTAGGATTAATAAATTACTTATTTATCCTAAGTATTCTCATCACAATTAAATATTCATTTAATTGGCTAATTATTCCTCTTTTGTGAATTAATTAATAAATGAAAGATTATTAATTAATTTACTTAATTTCTAATTTCTTAATTCCTCTTTTCTCTATTTTTCTAATTCTTAAATTCAATTTCCTCCTATTTCTCTCCTAAATTTATGGAAATGACATAGAAATTTGTCATAAATTGTCATAAATTCTTGACATAGAAATTTGTCATAGAATTTGTCATAAATTGTCATAAATTCTTGACATAGAAATTTGTCATAGAATTGTCATAAGCCTTGCATAGCAATTTGTCATAGATATGTCATAATTTTGCTATTCTTGATTTGAATTTCCATTCAAATCACTATCATGCTAATTTGTTCATTTCTCAAATTTCTCTATAAATTGGATGATCTTCAATCAAACCCCTTGATTCTTAATCCTGAATCCTTAATCAAACTATCGAACTTACGCTTCTAGTACTCTTGAGCTTTTCATCAATCTTGCTTTCAATTGTATGTGCACTTGTAGGTGAGATCCACAAATCCATTGAAGAGGAAAGAAGAACAATGGAGCCGCATGGAAGGAGCATTCAATTCTTCATTTGGTTTGCATAATCTTTCATTTTGAATGCTTTGTTTTCATATCTCTATTGAGTGTGCTTAGGATTAGATCATTGCAATGTGTGATTGAGCTAATAATGAATAATATGTCCTTTTATATATTGCTTTGATGATTCCTAATTCCGATGCTACATTAATTGGTGAACCTGACGTGAATACTAACCTTCTAACCCTTTAACTGTGATTTGGAGTGCTTTTATGTTGATTTTGCAGGCAAAAAACCCAAAAACAGGGTCGTGCAGGGTATTCTGGACACTTCTGCGCTTGTGTCAGACATCTTGCACTTGTGTCATGCATCTTGCGCTTGTGTAGGTGACATTCCGTGCTTGTGTCATACATCTTGCGCCTGTGTCATGCATCTTGCGCTTGTGTAAAGTCCAGAACAGAGGTGAAAAATGCAGTTTTTACTTGAAATTTTTGGTGTTTTTGCATTCTGTTTTCTGTGCTTTGGATTTTGGTACTAATTATTTGTGCAAAATCTTGGCATACGCATGGAAAAGACTACAAATAAAACTACTAATATGTTTTGTGCAGAATCGATGGTCAAAGACAACAAATCAAACTTCTAACTTGGGTTTTGCAGGTTGACTTGGAGAAACAATCAAACTGTGTGTTTGTGATTTTTAATTATGCACTTAGTGATTTATAAGTAGGTTGGAATGAACATTTGTTTGCTTTGATTGTTAAGTATGACATTGGAGTAGGAGAGTATGCTCTCATCCTTCACAGGGTGATCAGAAATCCAGAGCTTCGATACCATGCTTGTGTTGATTGAGTGTCTCCTTTAGAGGGCTTGCCTTCCTGACCACTTTGCTTTTGCAAGAAAGTGATAATCATGAGAAGGGAATGACCCAAAGTGAGTATGGCTAGAATTCCTTGGCATTCTAACTCACTATAAAAAAATACCCGATGAGCGAAAGCTTTGAAGGAAGTGTTACGTGGGAATTGCAGTTACTTGGGAAGTGATGCCCCTTGAAACTCTTTCTCATATCAACATCTAAGTAGGGCCTTTTGGTATAAATCGTGCTTGCGCGACTACATTTGTTTGGTATCTTGATGGGCTTAATGTCTCAATCATGCTTGCATGACATCAAGGAGTAACACTTAACAGAAATCCTTACTAAACACCTTGTTTTTAGAGGCCAAAAACCCTTCTAGTTGCTTGAGAAGGACAAATTCGGATACTTGGAAGAGATACTAAGTTCTCCATGGGGAGATTCCATGGGGACTTATGCTTGGCTGCCCTAAGAAGTGAGTGTCGTGGAGGGGAGCCCGTGGGGTCAAGCATCTATGTATTCTCCTTGAATCCCATAATGAGTCTACCTCTCAAGTACCTAATGTCCTTGCCTACCATAAGAAATGTGTGAATGAGCATGATTGTCTTGAGTCTAAGTTAAAATATCTTGTCTTCTTTGCTTGTCAAAAGTTGAATTGCTTATCATTTCAAAAACAAGACAAATTGATTCAAAACAAGGTTAAACATAAGAGCATTTCATCTAACAAACTTCAAAACACTTTCAAACATGGTTGTCAAACATTGTTCAAAATCTTGTCTCAACATTCATGTCACTTAGATTTAGGTTCATCTTAGGTTTGCATTTTGCAAAGTGATTTGTCAAGTACCAAGGTTAGGTTCCACCTAGGTCATACTCCTTTGCATATCAATAAGAGTCATCCATTTGTGTGTGTCCTCTTGCATTAAAGTCATATCATTGTCATACATTTATATTTGCATACCCTAAGTCTCTTCATTAAGATTAAGTCATTATCATATCATATTAGGGTCATTTGCATATTAATTGTCCCTTTGCATATAGTGTCAAAACCAGGTTTTGTCATACTTGAGTAATCCAAATATTTGAAAAACTCTAAGTCATTGTTAGGAAGTCTAGACCTTATTAAATCTTTTATCCTTTTGTCATCAATATCATTTGGTCAAACCTAGCTTAGTATCCAAGCATATAGGGGAGACTTTGTCATTTTGTCCTTTTGTCACTTGGTCCTTTTGTCCTTTGAGGTCTAGATATCATTTCAATTTCCTAAGGGTCTCTTTTTTAGATTTGCATTCCAAAAAGTGTGTCAAAATCTTGAAAAACAACCAAAAAACATAGGTTGCATTCTTGCCATAGATTGCATTCTCATTCATTTAGTTCGCATTTAGTTGCATATCATATATTATCCTTGAAAAATTCCAAAAAATATTGCATTTGCATAGTGACATGTCTATTGAAACAAGGTTCCAAGCACCAATGATGCAACAAAGTTTGACATATCAACCGACAATGCAATCACAATTATATCCAACCCAACAACAATGCAATATTGATCAAACTTTTTATGATGAAACAAGTCTTTAAATACAAAAACTAGAGGAGAGACTAGCTCAAGAAAATGAGATTTTGGAACAAAGAGTGAAAAACATTCAAAAAATTAGATCACAAATGTCCAAAATACTTTGAAAATTTCTAGGTCAAAATCCAAAGATTGAGCCAATTGATGTAAGATCTCTTCTTGAACGATCAGACATACTAGCTCTCCTCTCCCAAATAGAGATGATGAAACAATTTCAAGAAAGGAGACAACATCAATTTCAACATTATGTGCCTCCACAACAAGAACAAGAAGGTGTTTACTATCAATCAGATTTTCAACCATCACAACAAATTGTCCAACATATACAACCAATACAACCTATGGTCCAATTTCAACAATATGTCCAACCAACTATACAATGTCAACAAATGGTTCAACCTATGGTGGAATATCAACAAGTTCAATCAACATATCAATGTGAACAATTAGAACCAAACATTCAAAAACAAAGGTTGCAGCACACACCAACCCAAGTTTCAAACATGTCAGAACAATTGAACCAAGTCCAATATCAAAACATGACATCAAACCAAAAACAAGTTCAAATTCCAGATACAACCATGTCAAAACCTCAAAAGAAAGGTGGCTTTATTGCAATGCTCTTAAGGAAACTACCAAGTGAGTTATTTGAGGAAGATCAAGATAATACACATATGTCTAGCAATGCCTCATCCCCCCACAAACAAATTGACTCCCCAGTGGCATCTATCCCTACACCTTTAGAAGTTTCACAAGAACCTTCCATATTGTCCTCATCAAACAATACACCCAAGGATGAAATTACCCAACGGCTATCCATAATTGATTGCCAAGATAATCCAATTCATGATGCACATCCTTGTCATGTTTCAAAAATACAAGACCCAATGCCACCTTGCACTTTATTGCCATTACCTGTTTTAGAGGACCCTATTCGAAGTCCCTCTTCCTCATGTTCAAGAATTGATTCCTTGCCAGAATCCAGCACAAATGTTCAAATTCCATCCCCTTTGTGCCAAAGCATTGATTCCTTGTCAGAATCCTCCATGCATATCCAAAGTTCAACCCCATGTCAAGAGGATAATTTAGAGCATGAAGAAATGTGTCCTACAGAAGATCAAGATCAAGATCCTGAAACCTTATCATCCCATCCAATTGTTGACCAGGACCCCATCTTCCCAGACACTCATGACAATTCCCCTATTCTTGTCCATCCTATCAAAAGTCCTATTGACACTCCATTCCTTGAGCAAGATCAAGATATCCTAGTCCATCCAATCCCAAATGATCCCCTTCCATTTCATGAAAAAAATGTCCTTTCAAATCCCATTAACATTCCAAATATCCCTTCCATCCTTTCCGATGATCCCATTAAAAGTCAAGAGCAAAACAATTTTAAAGAGGAATCCAATGATCTTCCTCCTTGTCAAGGTCAAAGTATTTTTCCAAATTCATTTCCAACACAAGACCCTATCATTCCTTTAGATCCTCCACAAGATCCACTTGTTCCTCCATCTCCTCGTCCTAATCCAACATATACGCTCCAAGATCACATTTCTTTTGATGATCCCATTATTCCTCCCATTCCATCTCTTGAAGAGCCTGTCATTGAACCATGTCCACTACACAATCCTAGTCCCTCTCATGATCCTAATCCCCTTCATGATTCTAACTTGTCAATGCAAGATGTTCATGAACCCTCGACATGCATAATGGGTTCTTCCACTTTGGTGCAATTTGATCCACTTCAAGATCTCATTATTTCTCTTATATCATATCCACCTCATAATGGACTCGCGTCTTCTTCTCAAAGAAAAGAGTATCCTACAAGTCAAGATATTCATAAAGGTAAAGGACTAGACCTTCATGAGCAAGAACCCCTCCATATCAAAGAATATACTAATGGTCATGGCTATAGAGCTCACACTCAAGGCGCTGGTATCCCTTCAAAGTCAAAATCCAAACATATCCCTTCCCCATCATACCTTCCATCCATCTTAGGTCCTTATATCCCTTCGTCCTCTATGCAAGGTCAGAAAAGGCACACATCCTTGAGTAAATTCCATCCATCCAAAAGAACTCCATTTCATTCATATCCATCCATGCATTCCTTTCCCCCTCCAAGCAATTTGAATGCCAAGTATAAAAGTCATAAGTCTAGCAATCCACATGTATTCAAGGATCAACATGTCCAATATAATCGACATGTCAAAACAAAGAACAATATGATCTATAAAGAAAAAGAAATATCCAAAAGGTCACAAAGGCCCACTGAGCAAAATAAAGCAAAGTCAAAATATATATGGGTTCCTAAATCCCTTGTGTTGGCAATGCACTCCAAGGAACCACAAAAGCATGCAAAATCAAAAACCATGTGGATCCCGAAGCAACTCCTTGAAGCACAAAAGCCTAAAGAAACATCCAACTTGGCATCCAAAGTTGCTATTCCTCCATCCAAACCTCTCAAATTTGTTCCTCCATCACCTTCTTCATCCATTTTGGGCCCTTATGTCCCAAAATCCATAGCTATTCCTTCGTCAAAATCTCAATATCCAAAATACGTCTTTCCTCCATCAGTCCATCACCCCTCAAGGTGTGTGCCAATGTTGATCTTGCCTTCATTTCCATCCACTCAAGCCGAATTCTTCCAATACCCTATCCATTATCCAATGCATATTTTCCATCCTTCCATCCCTTTGATTCAATCCTTTGCATAAATCCTCGCCTTAGTTTCATCTCGTTTTCCATGTCCTTATCCTACCAACATCTTTGAGCATACTTTTTAAAGGTCATGGTCCATTTTTTTCAAGGCTGCTATCCAAACAAAAAGATGTTTGAGTCCTTCTTCCATCCCCTATCATGTGTCCATCTTCTATTGAAAAAGTAAAAATTCAAAAAAAAAAAGAAAATACAAAAGAAAAAAAGTAAAGAAAAATAATTCGTCCACTGGTGAAAACCTGGCAAACAGGCGCCTTGGGCAAGTACCATGATGAAAACCTGGCAAACAGGCGTCATGCGTAATCTATGAACTTCTTGCAAACCACACTTGGGGGCAGGTTTCCTCCTTCATATCCTATTTCCCTTCATTATCCTATCGAACCCCTGTCATTACCTTCATATCCTATTGTCTCTCATATCCATTTCCCCTTTCCACCTTTTGATATTGACAAGGCTGAGGATCTTCATGAGCATCATGCATCTTGTTTGTAGCTTTCAGTCTATCATAGCTTTTGGTTATTTATCCATTTGCTTATTATAACCTTTCATCCATATTCCCTGGCTTATTGCAACTTTCTGCCACTATCCCTTAGCCTATCCCGGCCTTCAGTCCATGTCCCTTATCCATTCTTGGTCTTGCTTATCCTATCCATATCTTATCACTATCCATACACTCTTTTTCCATCCCTTGATCTTGATCTCACATAAGGACGCAAAATTTAAACATGGTTTCAAAAACCTCTTGATATGTCCCTCATGCCATGTCATTGCTTTACATTATCATATCCAGTCTCTTGTCCCATTGCGCAATTGCCCTTGAAAATTGCATCCGTATTGTCTCCATAATAAAAGGCCTTTGTCTTCCCTCTATCCACCATCATTTCAGCAAGCCTATTTATTCACCTGTCATATTCCTTGCCTTGCTAGACACTGGGGGCAAAATCCAAAAAAATTGAAATAAATCAAAATCTCTAAGAAAAATTTTCAAAATGTCCTGAAAAAAGATCATAAAAATTTCAAAATGTCTTGAAAAAAATCATAAAAAATCGAAAAATGTCCTGAAAAAAAAATCATAAAAAATCGAAAAATGTCCTGAAAAAAAATCATAAAAATTGAAAAATGTCCTGGAATAATTCAAAAAAATTGCAAAATGTCCTGAAAAAATCCACAAAAAAATTGAAAAATGTCCTGAAATAATTCAAAAAAAAAATTGAATAACGTCCTGAAATAATCCAAAAAAATCAAATAAAGTCCTAAAAAAAATGAACACAAAAACATTTCAAAAACATTAAAACTCAAAAAACAAACATTTTGCAATAAAGGATCCCCTTTGTGCATAGACAGATTCCTGAGCATCCATCCAATACCTCGCAATCAATCAAACATTGTGCTTTAATGAAATCATGCATAAACAGATGAACTCTTTCAATCAAACCAAACATTCAAACTGATCACAATTGTCATATCAATCGAACTTCAGCATCAAAAATCATTTGTCCTTGTCTCTATTATCATGGGTCTTATACAGGGTGTGGTATACTCGAAACCAGACTGTGTCCTGTCTTAGACGGGGTACCGCATTTCCTGAAACCAGACAGCATGATCATCCTATCAGCACTTTCAACTTTTGACAATGAAGATCAAGATGTTTGTTTGATTTGTTTGAATTTGCGCATCTTATCTTTTTCTTGATTTATCTTCGATCATGTTCCTATGTTGCTCGATGATGTCACTGAGTGATTTAGAGTGACCGGGATGGCTCATGATCCCTTTCTTTTTTGTTGTGATTGTCATTTGTCTGTGATGTGTCTGTCTTTTGCAAAAAGGGTTGCATTTCAGCTCTGGCCTTCAATGCCATGATGCTATGCATCCATTTTGCTACATAAAAATAAAGGTTCTCACCTACAAAGTGCATTACTGAAAGCAAGTTTTTCGTCATCTCTAACTGTCCTCTATCTCATTTCTTACTAACATTTCTTTCATCAGTCTGGATAGTCAGTTCGGTCTAGTACTTTGATATCCAAACACATATGCTGCATCCTGCATTCATTGGTTAGTACATTTGCATTCCATCACATATTACATCAAGCATTTTATCCATTTCATATTATCAATGCATCAAAAAATACAAAAAAAAAAAAATACATCCATACATGTTCCACAATTCATTCATCAATAGTGCATAAGTCATCCATACATGGAAAATAACATCAGTCATAACACATTGCATCCCATCATATCAATGCATATCATATCATATGTCAAAATAATATCGGAGTACAAAATTGGACTATCTGTCCTAAGTATGGCCCGCAGGCTGACTACAAAATATCAAACTACATAATGTCCACTGTCTGTCATAAGGAGCACGTGCCTCTATCACTGGGTTCTCCCTCTATCCTCCTCATCCCTACCATGTCTCAAGTCCTGCTAATGTGTCTCTATCCGTGCTCCTGAGTCTATGTCGTAGCATGAAACAGTCTGGTCGATTCTCCCGCGTGATCAACGGATACTGTCGACTCTGCATCACAATTGGGGCATCATTTTGTCAGTTTTAGGGTTTGCTCCTACAGGTTGCATTTCCTCATTTTCATGTCCAATCAAGGTGTTTTTCATCTACATTGGCCTATCCCACCCTTGTCCCCCCTTTTCAAGTCATTTGCATGCAATTTTGAGTTAAAATTGGGTCATTTATGCACACTTGCACCTGTGTCTTGTAACCTGCGCTTGTGTCAAATGACTTGTGCTTGTGTCTTCCTACACAAGCGTAGAACACTTAACACAAGCGCAGAACTAGATGACACAAGCGTCGAGGTCATCTTTTTCATCCCCCGTGGGCCCCGCAATGTCCCGCAAGCACTCAAAATTCATGAAATTCAACACATGGGTTTTCAAGATACATACCGCTGCTCCTGTGTCGTCTGGTTGTCTGAATGTGTGTACATGTTCTCCAAGGTGATCCACCATGGGAATTTTTGCCATCTCTCTGCAAGTGTCCTTGTCCAGAGCAACAAATTCTCCTCTTTGGCTAGTAAAAATGAGCAATTTTCACCATCTTGGTCTCATTTATAGCTCTTTGTCATTGCATAGATGGACGTGCATCCTCTCCATCTTATGTTGGTCGCAGTCTTGTGCACCTTACATTGCTTGTCCTTCATGCATCCGATCTTCGATTGTCAGTTCGTTCGATCCTATCATTTTTATCGATCAATTGGCCTCTTTTCTGCATGTTTCCGGCCAATTCCTCGAGGGGGCATGCATATGTCATTATTATTGTCTGGGGCATTTTAGTTATTGTTCTTTGAAACAACGCTTGAAATCGCATTGTCTCAAAGAGGGGCAAAATGTAGACACCCAAAAATGGTCAACGCTTGCGAAGTCATACTTTAAAAATTGCGCATTGCCTCATTTTAGGTTTTTGCGTCGCATTAACATTTCTCCTATGTCATGCACTTGGTTTTTATCATTTGCGAAAATTGAGTCATTCTTCTACATTCTTCCTTTATCTCACTCTCGAATTTGGTCTTGTCGACAACACTATCCAGTCATGATTTTAATCGATCTTATCCTATTGCATCAATGTGCGTGCTTATTTGTCATCATTTTGGACATCGTCAATCCTAATTAGGGTTTTGTCCTCCTGTCAATCTTGCGCTCGATTTGTCATCAATCGTGGCTCTCTTATCAATCTTATCATCAATCTTATCATTTTGGACATCGTCAATCCTAATTAGGGTTTTGTCCTCTTTTCAATCTTGTCATCTGGCGATCGGTTTATCAATTTTGTCATTTAATGATCGATTTGTCATCGATCGTTGTCATGTTTAATTTTATCATTTAATGATCGATTTGTCATCAATCGTGGTCATTTTCAATCTTGTCGTTTTGCAATCTATTTGTCATCGATTCTTGTCCTCTTGTCGATCTTGTCATTTTGCGATCATTTTGCTATCGATTGTTATCTGTCTCAATTGTGTCAATTTGGATCAATTTGTCATTGTTCCTCGTCAATTGGCGTATTTTATCAATTAAATCATTTATCACATTGGTCATTTATCAATCCAAAATCAAATCATGATCAAGTCAATTATCTTTCATCAAGACCTAATTCGCCTTCTAGGGTTTCATGATTTAGTCATTTAACCTTGCTTATCATTTTCTTCCTTTAGGATTAATAAATTACTTATTTATCCTAAGTATTCTCATCGCAATTAAATATTCATTTAATTGGCTAATTATTCCTCTTTTGTGAATTAATTAATAAATGAAAGATTATTAATTAATTTACTTAATTTCTAATTTCTTAATTCCTCTTTTCTCTATTTTTCTAGTTCTTAAATTCAATTTCCTCCTATTTCTCTCCTAAATTTATGGAAATGACATAGAAATTTGTCATAAATTGTCATAAATTCTTGACATAGAAATTTGTCATAGAATTGTCATAAGCCTTGCATAGCAATTTGTCATAGATATGTCATAATTTTGCTATTCTTGATTTGAATTTCCATTCAAATCACTATCATGCTAATTTGTTCATTTCTCCAATTTCTCTATAAATTGGATGATCTTCAATCAAACCCCTTGATTCTTAATCCTGAATCCTTAATCAAACTATCGAACTTACGCTTCTAGTACTCTTGAGCTTTTCATCAATCTTGCTTTCAATTGTATGTGCACTTGTAGGTGAGATCCACAAATCCATTGAAGAGGAAAGAAGAACAATGGAGCCGCATGGAAGGAGCATTCAATTCTGCATTTGGTTTGCATAATCTTTCATTTTGAATGCTTTGTTTTCATATCTCTATTGAGTGTGCTTAGGATTAGATCATTGCAATGTGTGATTGAGCTAATAATGAATAATATGTCCTTTTATATATTGCTTTGATGATTCCTAATTCCAATGCTACAGTACCAGAACTTTCTCCAACTTCAAATCCAAGTCCATTAGTATCTCCATTAGGCTTTTGAATTTTTAGCATTTCATCAAGCTCTTCTAAACTTTTCTTGAATTTTTCTTTGTGTTTATTTGTAGTAGCCAACTCATTTTCTAGAATTCTCATTTGTCTCATAAGCTCAGTTTTATCATGTTACATGTGAATCAGATCTGTCTTCAGCATATCATTTTCATGACTAAGTATTAGATTTTCATTTCCAGCATCATTAAGTCTCCTAGTCAAGTCTTCTTCATTCTTCTTCCTATCTTCAATATCTTTACATAACCTCATGGTCATATCTTGCATTTCATTCTTCATATTATTGTTTTCTTGTCTCAATTTGTTGCAAGTTCTCTAAGAGTTTCTTTTTCATCATCATCTTTCTGCATCTTTTCATGAAGTTCTTTTCTTTTATTTTGTGCTATAGAAAAGTTCTCCTGAAGTCCTTTAATGAATTATTGTGCAGTCCTTAGATCATCTTCAAGTTAGATATTCTTCAATTTCTCTACATCATAATCTCCAAGAGCTCCTTCCAACTATTTTCTTAAGTTCTCCATCTATACCGATGTCAAAATCTTCCTCAAGTTGTTAGGCTTTTGAAAATAGAGGACCAGGCTCTGATACCAATTGTTAGAATCAATGATAGTCCCAAAGACACTGAGAGGGGGGGTTGAATCAATGTCTAACCGATTAATAGAGTATTTATACTTATTAAAAACTTTGCATCCCAAAACAGTGTACCGGTAAATAAGAATTAATGCAGCAAATAAGAATAATAGAGACATCAGAGAGAACACACCATAACACAAGATATTTAACGAGGAAACCCAGTGTGGGAAAAACCTTGATGGAATTTGTGACCCACAATATTCACTTAGTGGCCAATGAATAAATATTACTTACATGAGGGGCCTGCACATGCAGGAAGGCCAACAACCTAGAGCTCATTGCTCAACTACAAAATAGAAATCTCATTGACTTACAAAATGAATGATTAAATCCAATACAATGTACTGCTCAAATCGGCATCAACTATGTCACATTCAGTACCGGTTTAAGCTCAGACTATAACCAAAACCTTGTTGTCCTTATACAAAATTATTCTATCAATTTTGCATCATATCATTCCTCTTTTTTGTTCCATACATGTATCACTCCACAAAATGACCTGCAAGACTTCATACATATATGAGTCTTTTACAATCTACCAAGTCGGCTTATAAAAGGATAATTATATTACAATAGAAGATATTTCCATGTCAGCTTGAGCGGCAGTATATTGTTGTCGATGTAATTTGAATTCCGGTGAAAGTGTTTGTCAATGTCAGTGCTTGCCGGTGTATGTAGAAATCTTGATGCCGGTGAATGCCAGTCGGTTGCCTATCAGTTTGTCAATCAGTTTTCCATAAATGACAACACAACCATTCTCACAAAACATTCTCATAAGAGTGTGGAATGCCAACATTATAACATACATGATTTATATTTCTTGAGGCAGCAAATGGATTCTTACTATTTTGCATAGGAGCAGGTCTATGCATGTTTCTACATCTTGACATATTATGGCCATATATATATATATATATTACTTCTTAGATAGATTGCATTCTTATTTCTAAGCCTCTTTATGCATTCTTCTTCCCTATTACCATAATCTTTGCAAGAGAAGCAGTAACCGATAAAGAATGGCATATGACTTACAACTTTGTTCAGCCATGCATGTAGAGATCTTACTGGTTTAGTAACTCCATCTCTTTTTCTTCGGGGATGGATCCTGGGATGTTCACTTTCTGCAATTCTTTTATCTAATTCCTTCTTTTGCCACACATGCTTTGTCTTATGAGCGGTAGCATTTCCTTGTCTTCTTCTATTCTTGCTTCCTGTGAAGCTTCCTTCTCCCATCTTCCCTTTTCCTTTGGGATTTGAATTATTTCTCCTTTTTGTAGCACCGGTCATCATCCTTGGCTTCATGTCTTCATCGGTTGTGGTTAGATCAACCTTCTTTCAAGGATGATTCTAAACAATGAAGGTTTGTACCTTGTTATCTCCATTTGAGGAGACAAACAGAATGCCATTGTGAGGGATATTCTTGTTGGTGGAGCATTCACCAACACCACTGCCTAATCCTCCAGTATCCTCAGTATGCTTTTGCTTCTTCAACATTTTGTCCAAGGCATCACTTCTACCATCAAACTGGATTCTCACCTTGAGCTCATCCTGAAATTTCTCAAGGTCATTTCGGAGATTCTCTATTTTTCCTTCTAGCTACTGATACTTTTTATCCTTGGCCTCTAGCTCAAACTCTAGATCTTTACACTAGCACTCATTGGTGTCTTCTTGTTGAGTCTTCAACTCTAAGATACATTTCTTCTTCAAGGCATCTGATCAACTGGTTGTGTTCCACAACTGTAGCATTCTTGAATAATGTGTATTCATTCCTCACTCTACTAAATTCTTTGAGTGCACTTACAAGTTCACCTTCAAGATTGACTTTTGTTTCATCTTCTTCTTCACCTTCACTATCACTACAAAACACATCTCGCCGGTAGGAATCATCTGCATGGTCATTCTCAGATGTGTGTCTTTCATCCACTGATTCATGAGCCATGAAGAGGTGGGTCCCTTCTTCATCATTGATGTGGCTGCTAACAGATCTACATTCATCAGTTGTAGACACATGAGTTGCATTTCTCATCCTATCTTCACAAACTAGTTTTGCATTGGTAGGCTCATTTCCATAGAGCTTCTTCAATATTTCCTACAAGCTTTTTGCCAATTTGCATTTTTCCACCTATGAGGAAACATCATCTGATAACCCAAAATGTATGGCCTTCATTGCTATATCATTATACTGGTATCTTCTTTCTTCTTCTGAATCGGTGGGAGGACTCACTTTACTAGGACAGCCATTTACAACTGGCATCCACACATCAAACCCTAAAGAGGATAGGTAGACTTCCATCCTAAACTCAAAATAGGAAAATTTGAACCATCAAATACAAGAGTAGGGATCGACATAAAATAAACCATTGTGTTCAAACACCAAAATCTACCCAAACTAGAGAAAGCTTATCAACCAGGAACCTAAGCTCTGATACCAATTGTTGAACACTAGATGTCATTGAGAGGAGGGGTGAATTAGTGATTTCCAAATCTTTTCCCTTTTCTATCCTATGTGTATATACCAATTAACTAATCTAACATAAAGCAGACATACTAGTTAGATGGGAGGATAACACAAAAGCAACCACACATAAAAGGGACATCACATTACACTAGATGTACAAGGAAAACTGAATATGGGAAAAACCTTGGTGATAAGTGTTGTTGGAGTCTACTTCTCCAATCCAACCTTGCAATGAAAATCTTGGTTACAAAATTTAGGGCACCAACCCAAGGATCACCAACCCTTGATTTTAGGGCACCAACCCATCCACTGATCTTCAACTCACTGATTACAAGATCATATCATAAATACAAAAGTAATATTCCTATTACAAAAGAACTTTGTAACTCTCATGTATGTCTCTCCACCGGTTCACCTCTACATAGATTTATGTCGGTTATTTTCTCACCTTCTCTCATCTGCAACCTTATCTCCTGCTACAACTCACTCTCTATTGCAACCTTACCGGTCCAGCCTCTTCTTCTTCTTTGTTGGTTCTACTCTATGTCAGTTCTCCTTCCTCCCTGTCACAATGCTTCTAGTCACCATCGATCTTCTTCACTCAGTCAGATGTCAACTCTCTGATTACTATCAGTTCTCAGCTTACTGCTTCTTCACTACACTCTTCTATGGCTCTTCTTTGTCAGTTCAATCACCACAAGTATACTCCTCGGTTAGACATAATGACAGACTATCGATTGCCTCACTCTTGTTGGTTGAACTCTTCAAATTAGTTCTCTCACTCACACACCCAGTCTCCTCTCTAATTGACATTGGAAACTTGACTAATTGGCTTTCTTCCCTAGCCTCACTCTCTCATGTAGCAGCAAGCCATCTCAATCTTTGGTTAAAATTCTTATAGCCAGACATTCTCGCCTAAATGTCAGTTTGAACATTAGCGTGCTAGGGTTTCCACCATGCACTGAATCTACATCAAATCTCATCTTTGATCATCGTGACATAGCATATCCAATCAGATTTGCATGTCCTTGATTGATGATCTATAGCCCATCAATGAGCATCGCCATTCTGTTTACCTTGTGATTCATGTCTTCTATCTTTTTACTTTGGTATCATGATTTTTGGCTTTGTGTTTTGCCAGTCACATGCATGATGCGGTTTCATTCACCCACTTTGATCTGCAAGATTAGTCTATCCTGGATCCCTAATGTTTCCTTGATCTTGTGCAGCAATCTTCTGCCATCCCTCCTCAAGCTTCGTAGTTGCCATTTAATGTTGGACCAACCACCAACAACCTTACTGACACACCACACCAACCTCTGCATGCATGTCACTTCACCTTCATGTGGCACCTTTGTCAACATCTACCTTGGCTCACTATGTCTGGTTGACTTGATCACCTAGCAGTAGCATACAACCGGGTTCATCTACTAGTTCATAGACCCTGCCAGTTATACCCTAACTAGTTTTTCTTCTCCCTAACACTTTGCTTCTCTTCTAGTGGAACACCTAAAACAGACAACATACTTGCCAACCTACCTCATGCACATCTTCAACAAATGGGAGCCTTCTGCATCTGCACTTTTTCAGCTTTACCAGTGGACATACTTACCAGTAACCACCTTGATGACACCATGCCATCAACCTTCAACAAACTCCATCTGTCTGCATCTGTGGCAACACCTGTCTCCTTCTTCACCACTTGACTGGTTCTCCTATCAATTGTTTTGTCAAAGTGACAAACATATCTTTCCTTCTCTATACTTGCAACTCATCATGTCTACCCGGCTGATCCGGTGCATATCTCTGATCTCATGCACCTAAGGCAACTTAATGTTTCATTGGTTGATCCGGTGTGAACCTTCAATCATCTGCCTTCAATTATTTTGTCTTATCTTCAAGGACTGTGATGCATTTTATGCATAATAGGAGATAAGCTCCACTTAACGATGGGAGTGGATCCTTGTCATCTACATCTGACATTGCACCAATTATGGCTTCCCTATTTGAGCATGCATATCTTCAAATAGGCACATATGATCTGGTTGGGCACATTCACTGTCAGTCATCTCTTCATATGGTGACTGCATCTTTATCTGGTGGGAGTCCTATTGTTTCACATCCACACAGCATACCGATGGCCTGCACATACTTCACCTCCTATGTTGATGTGATTTTTATAACATTTTGCCTCTTCATCACAATCAACAACCTAGCATTTTACTCTTTTGACGGTTGGCAACAATGCACTACCAACATGTCACTTATCAGTCTTATACCATACCAGTCTATAGTCCATGTCTTCAAAACATGTCAACACTAACTTGTGTACTAATGACTCCAATGGTCATTATGTTGAATGACACTCTCTTTATTATTGGTGACCTACTAAGCTAGGTGACATCAGAGACTCTAAAGACATTTCGGGTCTGCATCAATAACAGTACTGCACATACATCTCCCATACTGGTTGCCATCCTAAACTGGTTAACATAAATTACAACATAATTCCAACATCTTTGATGGTCCACTTGAGTTTGTTCTTATCCCCTCTCATTGTCTCAGTCATAGGGCTACAAATAGAATTGAAATTTCTTATAAACTTCCTATAGAAACTAGCCAACCCATGAAGTGATCTTACCTCTCCAATTCTTTCCAATGTAGGCCATTCAACAATTTCTTTCACCTTCTCAGGGTCCATCAATAGATATCACAAATCCCAAATTGACTAACTCTTCCTTCATGAAAGTACACTTCTTAAGATTTATTAGCAACTTTTCTTCTCTCAACCTCTGCAAAACTTGTCTCAAATACAACAAATGCTCTTCTTTTGTCTTACTAAAAATCAGAATGTCATCCATATATACAATAATAAACTTATCCAATAATTTCTTCAATACCTCATTCATTAACCTCATGAAAGTACTCGATGCATTAGTTAACCCAAAAGGCATCACCAACCATTCATATAGTCCTTCATTTATCTTGAATGTTGTCTTCCACTCATCTCCTTCTTTGATCTTGATCTGATGGTATCCACTCTTCAAATATATCATTGTAAAGTATTTGGCTCCACTTAAACAGTCCATGATGTCATCTAAGCAAGGGAAATTGGTATTTCACTGTGATCTTATTTATTGTTCTGGAATCGATACACATCCTCCACTCTCCAATCTTCTTAGGTGCCAACACTATTGGTACTGCATAGGGGCTCAAACTTTCTCTGATTAAACCTTTCTTTAGAAACTCCTACACTTGTCTATTCAACTCCTCATTCTCTGTCAGTGTCATCGGTGTGCATCTTTGTTACGCAAACTAGCTCCGAGAATCAGGCCCATACAATGACTGATACTTCTTACTGGTGGTAATCCATCAGGCACATTCTTTGAAATGATGTCTTCATATTCTATCAGCAACTCCTCTATCTCTTCTGGTTGTTCTTCTCCATGCTTCAAGTTCTCAGTCTTCTTAGGAACTAAGGAAAAACATACATTCTCATGTCTCATTCCATCAAGGAATTTTCTTCCATCCACCAAATAGATTCTAGCATTCGTACGGATTTCACTCTTCAAAGGCTCCTCCAAGGGCAACAAGGTTTGTTTCATCCCATTGGCCATAATAGTGTATATGTTATTCCTTTCATCATGTGTCTATCAAACTACCAAGGTCTACTCGACAAAAGGTGACAAATATCCATCAGCATAATATCACACAAGACTTCACCATGATAATTCCCAATTTTCAATTTTACCAAACATTGCTCACTTACTAACAACTTATGTTCATCCTAAATCCATGCTATCTGATAAGGCTTATTAGGGTGTTTCAATCTTTCCAAGTTCAACTTAGTCACCATCTCTTCTGAAAGAAGGTTATCTAAACTACCACTATCAATAACAACTTTATAGCACTTACTGGATACCTTACATCTAGTCGAACAAATTCCTCCTCAATAGTTCTCCATCTTCAGGTTTGTTAGCTGATCCAGTGGGGCTTTCTTCCACGACTACTATTTTTCTGGTATTATTTGTCTTCTTACACTCAAAAGTATGATGTCCTTCTCCTCCACACTTATAGAAAGTTCCTCTAAACACTCTCTTATCTTTTCTTCTATCATCTTTTCCAAAATTCTCATTCCAGTAACCATCAGGTTCTCTTCTCTAATCGAAATTTCTATTATCCTTTTGGTATAAATTACCTTCTTTTCTTACTTCCTTTTCCTTGTTATGATTTGTGAAGGTTCCTCTTCCTTTGGTATATCCTCTTCCTCCTTGAAATGTTCATCCAGTAAACCTTCCACCTCTACCTCTCTTTCTATGCTCATGTCTTTTGTTCAGCTTCCCTTCCACTTTCAGGGCATATTGGTAAGCTTCTTCAACACTCTTCAACTTGATCAAACTAAGTTCATCTTCTATAGACATCCATAATCCGTGCAAATATCTGGCAACTTGTTCAACTTCATCATCAACATGCTCGAATCTAATATTTAACTTGTAAAATGCTTCAATATACTCCTTCACACTAGATTCCTTCTACTTCAAATTTTATAACTTCAGGAATAGATTCACTTAATAATCAGCTAGCATAAACTTTGATTTTAACTTTACAACCATCTGATCCAGTGTTTTGATCTTCTCTTTACCTCTCCATTGTCTATCAACTTGCAAATGTTCCCACCAAAGAGATGCATGACCTTTCAACCAGTATAAGCATATTTCACCTTCCTTTCCTCTGCGGTGTTCTCAAAATCAAAATATTTCTCCATCTCTGAGATCCAAACCATAAATTCATCTTAATCCAACTTCCCATCTATTTCAGTGGGGAAAAATCTAGTTTAGTATTTTCCCTACTCAAAACCCTCAAAAACCTCTCTTCACTCGGATCAATCGCTGGTAGATTTACTTGTTCTGTCTGGGATTCTTCTCCTTCATCTTCACTTACATATTCAATATAGTGACCTCTTCTTTGGGGTGTCTCAATGACTTCCAACCAGGATGCAATTCCTCACAATGTTTTCATCATAGCAGCGTCTACATTCCCATGCACTCCACCATTCCTATTTCCTCTTTGCACCATCTTCATGCTAGTCCTCTATAGTTGCGGGTCAGATCCACAATTTGCCACCCCACGACAAAATTTCTTAGAACAACACAATCTCTAGAACAAAATCTTGCTCTCATACCACTTGGTCCAGTCACTAGCTAGGAGGGACCTCAAAGAGATTAGTCCAGACTGGTCAACAAGAGTAAATACAATGGAAACACAAGGACATGATGGAGGCAATGCAAAATAGATTGAATTATATCATAAAAATTTATTACAACCAACTAATGATAACTGATTTATACAAACTGGATCACATGCCTGCTAAAACATGCTCAAAATATAGAACAGGTCACAACCGGGACCTCAAGACTAAAGATCTATTTTTTATGTTTTGTGTAACTCTCTCACTACATTACAAAGATTTATTCTATCCAAGGGGATCCGGTTGGCTGAAAAAGGGATCAAACCCCGAAGAACAAGACCTAACGTGTAAAACCAACAAGGTCGGCCTCCACCAAAGAAATCCCTCTGGAAAATCCAAAGGATGAAGTGAGAATCAAAGGGAAGGTCGGCCACACACCAAAGAACAACGAAATCAATGCTCAAGGCTCTACAAGATACGAAAGGGATACGGTAGATCACTAATGCAAAATAGGTCCATCAACCAATAACAGAACAAGCAACTGGTAACAGAAATCTTTCACAGAAACCGGTAGTGATAACTTGTCAGAAAATGATCCAAATGCTTTGTGGTTTAGGAAGAAGGAAGATGATCAAGTCTTGAAGCAAAATCCAACTCCACAAATTCCAGTGAGCCAAATCCAAGAAATATGAAAAAAAATGTTGAAACTGCAAAATAGAAAGCAAAACAGAAAGGAAATATTTTTGATTGATGCAAGATTGCCAAGAACCGGGGATTCTCCTACATCACACTCTCACCCTCCTCTTCTTTCACATATTGGACTCACCTATCATTCCTTCTTTCACCACCACTTCATGTGGATCCTTTCCTTTTAGGACACTTAAATACTGGGTGTCCAAACTCTTGGCAATTGTAGAACCTACCTAAAAATATATTTGAGTTTCTACCTCCTCCAAATATACCTCTTGAACCCCTAAAGCCACCTCTTGCATCAGCACTTTGTTCCTTACTCTTGCTTTCTTCTTCTTGTTCCTCATATGGTTGCTTAGTTTTAGAAAAGGATCCCCTTCCTCTTGTATTGTTTCCTCTCTATCTAATAGACTTATCTTGCATTCTCTTTATCTTCTCCTCCACCCTAATAGCCAATTGAAAACACTCTTCCATTGTCCTTAGGTTAGAAACAACCAATTCATCTTTTATGTTAAATCTTAGACCACTAAGATATATAGCCACTTTCTCAACATCATCTTCTTCTCTACCTACCCTTATGCTTAACTTATAAAACTCATTAGTATATGTCTTCACATCTGAATCATTTTTCCTTAAACTTTGCAATTTCTAAAACAATTGAACTTCATAATGTTTAGGAAGAAATTTACCTTTTAGTTTCACAATCATCTTGTTCCAAGATGTTATCTTAGATTTTCCCTTCTTTCTACTCTCATCATTTTTAGAGTTCCACCATAGAAGTGTATGTTCCTTTAGTTTGTTCTTTGCAACCTTGACCTTTTTATGATCAGGTACATCTTCACTTTCAAAGTAGGTATCCATGGCTGCAATTCAATATGGTAGTTCCTTCTTATTTAGATTCCTACCATACATAGGTAAATCAACCCTTACCTTATATTGGTCACCTCTCACTATCTTTAACAATTTGATTGCCATCTCCTCTTTAGGATCTAACTGCTCTTCATCCTCTACCTATTGGAACTCTTTTTCTTCCTCCTCATCACTCACATCTCCTAAGTCAACATTTCTTCTTTACTTTGACTCAAAGGCTTCAATCCTTGCCAACACAACATTTTAAGACTCCTAAAACCTAGCATTCCTCTCTCTCAACTCTTAGAACTCTCTAGCAGTACCAACATTCTTAGGAGGCATCTTGACCCCACAGCCTTTAACCTTCCTTAAGCAATCTTTCACCAATCTCTCACAAGAGATCTACTCACTAGCTCTGATAGCAATTGATGAAGAAGTATGCATATATGTAGAAGGACTCTAAACAACTCCAAACAAAAAAAAAAAAAAGAAAAGGTGACTTCATAGATGGTGTTCATTGTCTTGACTCAACTTGGCAACTAGACACCAATCCCTCTTGACTAGGTATGTGCTTAACATGAAATGCATGCACCATTGTATATAAAATTATTCAATAGCAACATATACATTAAATATCCCCAAACAACTCAACTCAACCCCTAAAAACTGCCCTTTAAATGAATTCAATGAAACTCCTTCTACCTTACACTCCTACCCGCCTTGTAGACCTCATTTGAGACTTGGCACATAAACTCTTATGCAATGGTGTTAGTCATAAAATAAAAACACATTTGAATATCCATTGAGGATCCCTACAACATAAAAGGAAAACAACTGAGGTTGTTTTGTAAAGACATGGAAAACCATTGAATGCCCTACTTCATTTTTGGCCTAATTAGGCCAACTTTACAAAGGAACCCCTCTTTATCTCCACTACCAACCCACCAAATCACCTTACCTAGTCTAGGAAGACCATAAATAGTCACAATCACAAACACTTGGGTTAGGAAACCTTCATCTTTCATTCTTTTCACGTAACCCTTGTTTTTATGTCTTTTCAAGAGGGTTTATTAGAAATCCCACTTCCACACTTTCCCACACTTCACCAACTATTAAAAAACATTATAATATGTCTACATATTCTTTTAGAATACTCACATCACCCTTCCCAACTATTTTTCATCCATTTCCCACTTCATACCTCTCATTTTCACTTGAGAATGTGTCGCAGTCCACCTAGGGCATCATCATAGTGCCATCAAAGGAGCTTCTTTAACCCTACCAAGTATTGAAACACAAAATATACAATGTGGCATGCCATTCCACTGAGTTATAATTCCATACAATAGGTGAAATGGCCAAAACAAAAATTTCTTATGTCAAAGCCTGTCGTTGCCCGTGTACAGGTACATTACAAAGAAATGTTTATTCAAACCACAATACTTAATGAGAAGTCCACAAATCAAATTCAATACAAACCTAACTCATAATAATATCAGTAATCGTACATATCCATATAGGTTTGAGAAAAGACATAAAAATAGTAAATTTCTAAGTGTGATCAATGAAAACAGTGATTTCTTTATTGGATTTCTTGCATACAAAGTTCTAACCTCTCCATCGAGGTCTTACAAGCCTTTAAATATACCATACAACTACCCCAACTAACAAAACTAACTCTCAAATCCTTATGACTGTTGGGTCTACATCTTGACAACTTTTATTAGGATGACAACATTTTAACTTGACAACATTTAACATGACAACTTTGGTAACTTTACCTTGTTGCTTACAAAACTTTGTAAAAACCACCAAATTGATTTGAAAACACCTAAATATGCCCAAAAGAGTTCCAAAATACCTTATAATAAGATTATACCCCATAATTGCATCATTTGACCTATGTGACAACTTGTGACAACTTGTGACAACTTGTGACAACTTGTGACAACTTGTGACAATATTTGTCCATATAGGCTTATTGGACAACATTGGACAATATGACCCTAGAATTGAACTCAAACCTATGCAAATGGTTCATATAACCTTATTTAGATACATTAATAATTTAATAGGACTCAAAACTCCAATTGGCCTCAAAGAGGCATATGACCAATTAGGTGCTCCTTCACCATACAACCCCCCTAAAGAAGAACTCATGTCCCATGAGTGCCACCCTTCTCCATGATTCCATTGGACTCCTTGGACACCTGCAAAAAAAGGATACAGACCTGCACACAAACACATATC
Source organism: Cryptomeria japonica (assembly GCF_030272615.1). Taxonomy (NCBI): domain Eukaryota; kingdom Viridiplantae; phylum Streptophyta; class Pinopsida; order Cupressales; family Cupressaceae; genus Cryptomeria; species Cryptomeria japonica. The sequence goes on along the minus strand of NC_081410.1, from coordinate 301,041,776 downwards.
ATATGTAATGGGGTTAAATTTCTTGGCCATCTGTGTTTCACACCCATAGCTACCCTTGGGCACTTGCAATTTCTTCCTCTTCATGTCATCTTCATTCCTCCCACACTGGATCAAACCCTCTATACCTTCAAACTCTTCTTGTTTACTAATTTTTTCCCTCCACAAATGCACACATGACTGTCCCAACTAGTGCACCATCAATCAAACTTACTATCTTAGTGTATCTAAGCCTTGAAATGGTTGCAACTTCTTCACACCCTATGAGTTCTCTCGTACCAAACATGAGAATCATAGTTTTACGTTTTCCTTTCTCATCCTCCTACAAAGAAGTTAATCTAAATGCCTTTCCATCCTTCTTGATAAGGTATGTGTTCTTTTCACCATCATCCATTGACCTTCTATCAAATTGTCATGGTGTTCCCAATAAAAAATGGCAACAATCCATTGGTAAAACATCATATAGGACCCTATCTTTGTACTCACCAATCTGAAACTCCACATATGTTTATTCATCTACTAGAAGAGTTTTATTATCATTTACTGAAGAGACTCAATATGGTTCTTCATGAGGTACTTTATCTATCTTCAACTTATCTACCATCTCCCTAGATATCATGTTACCTTGTGAACTTGAATCAATGACAACTTTGCATACTTTACCTCTATATTTGCATGTAGTCCTAAATAAACTCCTCCTTTGACTTATGTCTTTCTCTTTAGGTATCTGCAACAAAGTTCTTGTTACGATCAAATCTTCTCCATATTCTTCCATAACATGGATTGTAGCAAAGTTTACACTCTAAGCCTCTTCTTCTTGAACATATTGGACTCTCCTGTCATTCCTTCTTTCAACGCCACTTCATGTGGATCCTTTCTTTTCAGGACACTTAAATGTTCGGTGTCCAAACTCTTGGAAATTGTAGTATCTATTTCAAAAAGTATTTGAGTTTATATCTCCTCCAAATCTACCTCTTGAACCCCTAAGTCCACCTCTTGCATCAGCACTTTGTTCCTTACCCTTGCTTGCTTCTTCTTGTTCCTCATATGACTACTTGCTTGTAGAAAAGGATCCCCTTCCTCTTGTATTGTTGCCTCTCTCTTTACTAGACTTATCTTTCCTTCTCTTCATCTTCTCCTCCACCCTAATAGCCAATTGAAAACACTCTTCTATAGTCCTTGGGTTAGCAACAACCAGTTCATCTTATATGTTAAATATAATACCACCAAGATATCTAGCCACTTTCTCAACATCACCTTCTTCTCTACCTATCCTTATGCTTAACTTATAAAACTTGTCAGTATATGTCTTCACATCTAAATGTTTTTGCCTTAAACTTTGCAATTTCTTAAACAATTGAACTTCATAATATTTAGGAAGAAATTTACCTTTTAGTTTCGCAATCATCCTATCCCACGATGTTATCTTGGCTTTTCTCTTCTTTCTTCTCTTAGCTTGTTCATAGTTCCACCATAGAAGTGCATGTTCCTTTAGTTTGGACTTTTCCACCTTGACCTTTTGATCTTCAGGTACATCTTCACTCTCAAAGTACGTATCCATAGTTGCAATCTGATCTAGTAGTTCCTCCTCATTCATATTCCCATCACACATAGGTAAATCAACCATTACATTATATTGGTCACCTCTCACTACCTTTAATAACCTAATTGTCATTTACTCTTCAAGATCTAATTGCTCTTCATCCTTTGCCTCTTGGAACTCTTCTTCTTCCTCCTTATCACTCACATCTCCTAAGTCAAAATTTCTTCTATAATTTGACTCTAAGTCTTTAATCCTTGCCAACACAGCATTATAAGACTCCTAAAACCTAGTGTAGATGGAGGAAATAGGAAACTAAATCATGGATTTAGCTTCTTCCAACATCCAACAATGAAGTACCTGCAAATCACACACACATGAAAATACAAATATCCAATCTAAAACACATGCATGCAAATACAAAACTCACTCCATTGCCCTCCTATTCCTCAAGATTTTGTATTTTCACAATATTGCTCTTAAAAGCAGATTCACAAAAGGCTACGAGAAAACATAGATTTAAATGAAAGATGATTGAAAGAGAAAGCAAAATGCAAGATGAAAAGAATACAAAATGCAAAAGATAAACTAAATGCTAGATTTTTAGATGGTGGAAATAAATTGAATACAAGATACAATCTTCCAACATCCAACAATGAAGTACCTGCAACAAACATGCATGCAACATAAAAAATATATCTAAATTAATATGCATGCATGCTATCAAATTCTACTCCATTGCACTCCTATTCGTCAAGATTTCGCATTTAATATTATTTCTCTTAGAAGCACTTATGCAAAAGGCTATGAGGAAATGAAGATTTGGGAATGCAATATGAAAATGAATACAAGAAAACAAGAGATGCAAGAGATAATCAATTCTTTAAATGCAAAGATAGCAGATATGTGCTCAAGATGTCAAGATAATGGATGGAAGAATGAGAGAGAGGCTTGGTTTTAATAGATGTTCTCAAGGAGAAATTAGGCATCGGGGTGAATATGGGATAATGAGAGATTAGTGGTATAGGAAGGATGAGTGGTAAGGAGAGAGGATACGTGGTAACAATAAGTGGTAAGTGGTAATTGGTTGGAGGGAATATTAAAGGGGTTTTATTTATTAGATAAATGGAGAAAATATATATAAGGTGAATGAATGAAGATGGATAAATGAATATAATGCAATGTTTATTTAATAAATTTAGTGGATGAATAATATGAATGATAATAATATAATGAAGAATGGAATAATGTGATAGGACCTAAAATTATGTCTTGCAAAATTTTGGTCATTCTGGTTTTATTATATCCTCTGTCAAGGTTTCAAGGTTTAGGGTTTTAGGGGCTGTGATTTCTTGTTAAGTCTTGGTATAAAAGAAAAATATTTGAGCCTTATATGTTTTGTCGTTACCTTTTTCCCACTTAAGGTCGAGGGTTGTATTCCATTGGCGGGGTCATTTTATTTCCTAAGTGCTAAGTTGTGTTAGATCAGTCTATGAAATGATTTTCCTAAGTCACACAAATTTTTTCCTATAGTTGGTCTCCTTTTAATATTTGTGCTCATGACCATAATTTTCCTAAGTCCAAAATTCCTAAATATTTTGGCCAGTTGATAAAGACAGGACTAATCTAATGTTTTGCGCTTCCTTGTGGTCAAAAGTGCAAGGACTATAAAGACCACGGTATCACGAGATGATACCATGTATGCTCGATAGAGAAAGGTGAGCTGACGGTTTGACTTTTCAAATGTTTGATATTACCAGTTCCCAGTGGTTAAAACCCGATTTACTAGAAATGAATATTTTTGCATGTACTTGTATCAAGTGGTAATGTTTTAATTGTGGTCTAAGAAATGATCAAGAGTTAGTGGCTTTTGTTAAGTAACCGGTGCAAATAGAAGGTAAATAGAGAGCAGATCCGACAGTTTCCGTGGTCCTGCAACCAAATGATGCAAGGAAATTATGGACCACGAAATCACGAGATGATGCCACATTTCCAAGGCTAGCCAAGGAAAGATGATGGTGGGGTCACTAAAGGTGGTGATACAGGAAATCCATTGGATGTGCCACATCATGCCAAGGATGGACCCACTTGCCACAATGGACACTAACTGTCAGATTGAATGGTTTAGTCCATAAGATTTGCCAACTTGGAGGATGATCAACGGTTAGGTTTTAAACTTTTCAAATGCAAGTTACGAGTCATTATTTTGTTCGTACAAGTAGTAATGGTGGATGAGACATTAGCGTTTCATTCCAGGAAGTAATAAAAGTACTTTTAAAAGTTGTTCTTCATTTGTAAAGGATTTCATAGCGATCCAGAAGATATTCTTGCTGCTGAAGAAGGTTGAAACGACTCTTTGCAACATAGAATTTCTATCCCTCGAGTGTAACTGAAATAATAAGTTTGTCTGAGCTCCTTCATTTGTTCTTGAAACAAATTGATGTTATAAATTGTGCATGAAATTATAAGAAAACAATTTCAATTGTTCTAGGGTTAAAAGCTAAACAGAGAAGAGCAAAATTTGTTTAAATTATTGTTGCAATTTAAATCTCGTGTTAGCTTTAGTCTTTTCTTCCTCAATTTGAAGTTGTAGTAGAGAACCCTAGTTCAAAAGATGGCTCCCTCATGAAAACATTTAGGACAAATTGATTACATGAAAAGAAATCTCTATGATGATTTTGGACCAATTGAAGCCCTCGACAAATGATAGACAGCAGGGGCAGAGATTTGTGAGTGGAAAAACCCTAGTGGAAGGGTTAATCGATAAAGCATTCCACTTGGCGGATGTTACTATACCAATGACTGGACTAGAAATGTTCAAATTGTGATATAGATAGAGGACCTTGCATTCCCCATTATCCAGTCCCTGGCAGGATGATTTGGGTAAGTTTGTAGTGTCGGGTGTCTTCATGGATGTTGACCTACTCAAAGTTGTTGCAAACAGATATGACCCTCTCTCAAGGGTTATTTGGGGAAATAAAGGAGAGATTTTGTTGACCATCAGAAGGGAAGAATTCCAGAAGGTTTTTGACCTGTATGAACTATCTGCAAGCCTGGTGCAGGTAGACTTGAATGAGAAAAAAGAAGAGTACTATAAGATGAGGGAATTCATTAGAAATAATTTCCTTCCAATGCATTTGGCTAGAGCAAGGAGTACAACATACCATATCGGCCCTAGCTCAGAGGAGCCATTCTCAATTGGTGCTTTTGCTCCCTACTTTCAGGCTACCTATTTCTCTCTATGTCAAATATTGGGTTTTAATCCTATTACAGTGATGCCTCCTAATTTTATGTGCATGGCCATGCAAATTTAGCATCCAGATTATACGGTGGTTTTCTACTTTTCCCCTTACCTTGAAGAAAAGATTAATGAGGGGTTACAAGATATTAAAAAATGAAGTGGTTGGTGCCAAATTCTTCTAGTATTCCTTAATCATTCATATGTTCCTATTTACGAATGCAAATTACTTTGAGGGTACCATGAACCTTAAAAGGACAATTGATAACCAGGAGATTCCATTGCAGCTTTAGAGCATAGATATCTCTAGGGAAAGACAGGAGGCCAATTTTGTAAGATTTGATAACAGTTTTGCTTCTAAGTTGAGGCAAAGGTTGACAGTAAACCTGCCAAGAATTGCCAAATAATTACATGATTTTGTAAGACCCACAGAGAGGTTGCCACTTGTTAGGATTGAGCATAATTGGGGGGATTTTATCCCTTATCCTGTAAGTACTGTTATCAAGAGAATGGGTTTTGTTGAGGGAATGTGGCAAATAGGATGCATTCATGACAAGGAGTTAAAGGGAAGGGGTAAAGGAACAATTTTCTCAGATTACACTATCAATCCTTATTTTGTAATTTTGAAGGGAGGATATGAACATTTTGATATATTATTTGCTCCATATCATTTGGGGGTGAGTATAGCTAGATACAGTGATCCTGAGAGGTTCTATAATATTTTCAAAACAAGAATAAAAGGAAGTTTGTTGCCTCATGAGCATAACTTTCCTGAAGACATAATCAGAAATGAATTTGATTTCATGACTCAGCAATGGAGGAAAGAAAAGTGGATAATCTTTAGAAAGTTATGGGCTACAATCCAAAAGATGGATCCAAAATATGACCCAGTGAAGAATTTTACCCCATTTTGTGCCAAGGTCGACTTTGTTATGAACAATTTTGATGAATTAAAGATTATTTTAAAGGAGAAGATATCCAAACTTGATGAAGTTCATGGCCGATAACAGTCAAGCTCACAACCTCCTTTCTCTCAAAGAATGGGTGGCATGGTAGGAAGGAGACCTACTCATGAATCTTCTCATAAAAGAGAAAGAGAAGAAACAAGTGATAAAGAGGAGAGCAACAATGGCAATGGAAGGTTAGTAAGGAGAAAGGGTAAAATGATAATGAGTGAAGAGCCTTCCCCTAAAATACAAATCAATACTTTTCAATGAATCAAGATCATTGATCTTGAAGACTCGGACAGAATTCCTTCACCATCACCTATATCCTTTTTACTTGTATGGTAGGATGAAGAAGTGGAGGAAGATATGTTCATAGCAACAAATGCAGAAATGCAACTCGGTGTTCCTCCTTTGCCCTCTAATCTGGAGTTGGATCTCACTCCTTTGGATATCCAGGGTAAATCTTTTAGGGATGCAAGAAAGAAGGTGTGTGATAGGTTCCTTGTAGATGATACTTTTGTGAGGAGCTCAGCCTTTCTGCAACTAGTATAGAGGATGAAGATTGAGGAGTACAAAAGAAGAATTACTAAGAAAAATGCCCAAAGGCCAAATAGATCTAATCAAGAAAGCCAAGAAGAAGTAAGGAATGAGATGACGGAAGAATTTAAGGAAATCACTATTGATGAAGGCATGAAGATTATAAGTCAGGCTGGAGTCCTGATTTTACCGGAATGGGGCATAGCAGATGCAGTGGCTTTTGATAAATCAGGAAGTCAAAAGGTCAACATTTCAATTCAGAAGAAGCAAGGTTGGCATTTAACGAAACAAATTTTGTGGATGATTATACAACCTTGGCAATACGGGTGCTAGAGGAAGAATCTAGAAAGCCTAACATCAGTGACTTGAACCCCAATTTGAGGGAAGCCTCATTATAAAAATAGCATCTGACACATCAACTATAGAGGCTCCAAAGTTGAATGTTGATGTTGCTAAGTTGGCACATGAGACTGCAAAAAGAGAAGCTTTGGAAAAGGTGGAGCTGATAAGAAAGTTTGATAAACTTTTCAATGATTACAATTCATCTTAGCAAAGGTGTATAAAGTTGCAAATGAGAGTGCAACTCTTTGAGCAGGGACAAATAAAGGTTTCCTTTCCTACACTTACAGGGCCATTTGAGCCATCAACATCTAGGTCATCACCTATGGTCCAGGGAGGAGAAGTAGTTCAACCGGATACAAGTGCTGGTATCCTTGGTATGTCATTAGTCCCATATGATGATGATGATGATGATGATGATGATGATGATGATGATGATGATGATGATGATGATGAGCCTGAAGCTACAAGATCAACTGAACCAACTCAGTCTCAGCTCTTAGAAAAGATTGTTGAATTAGAAAATAAGTTGAAAGAATCAGAAGATCAATCAGTTGGGCAAAAAAAGGATATAGTTAGTTTAGTGCTAACTCATTTGAATGAGAAAGATGATAGTAGGCTAAATAGTGTTCATGCCTTATATCCTTTGTTATTTAATGCTATTCAAAAATTTGATGATGATAAAGAAGTGGCAATCCCTCTATTTACAAAATGGTTGCAAAGAGGAAATGAGCTTGGAATAATGTCCATGGCCTCTAAGTATCATGTCAAGAGACCACATGCACTCCAGCCAACATATTTGTTGGTAAAATCAATGGAGGAAGCCCAAATTTTGTCGGAGAATATAGAAATAAAGGTAAGGGAATTGATGAAAAGTTTTAGAAGTTGAAACAAACTCTTTTTCCAGACATTGAAGATGAAGAAGGGGTAGTCAAGCCTTTACAGTCTTGGAAGGAGGAGGCAGAAAGAGTCATCAATACTTGGGTCAAGCTGATATGTGAAGGGATAAACATGGATATGCTGGATGATAGCATGGATAAAATAATTGACATGGGCTCATTTTTTGAAACTTTTGAAAGAGAGGAAAACAAAGTAGTTGTTAAATATATTTCATATAGGGCAAAAGTTGATGAAGTCATGAGTTTTGATTGGCCATCTGATGAAGAATACATTGCGTGGATTATTATGTATCAAAATGATGAATAAAGGTTGCAAACAGTTTGATATAACTATTTTTGTCTTCTAGTGGTAGATATTTTTGAACCTGTATAACAGAAATGGTGGTAAAATTCATCATGAGTTTTAAAGAAGCAGTGGCAGACTTTGATCCTGCATAAGCGAAATCAAGGATGAATGTTTGTGTAACAGACTACAGATGTATGTAATCATGTTGAGATGACAGGTGTCTCCTCTGTCATGAATCTTGTTTTCTCCCTTGTCTTTTATAAAAGGGAATTCAAGGCTATGAGACAGGGTTTGGATTTTTGTTCCCTTGAGTATTCTGAATTTCTATTTCCAATAGAAAAGTTTAGGTGAAACAAAAAGTTGTAAAAGGTCATTTGCAGAGCAAAATAGAAAGAGTCTTATGTCTGTAATTTTGTAGGTTCTTGAAGGAGTTATGTATGAATTGTATTCTGATAGAGACAGCCGAATTATTCAATAGAAATATAAATCAAACCCATTTCTCTCCAGTGTATTGTTCTATCATGTTTTGAATCCATATTATGAAGGATTTTATCATTCACTGCACAATTGTGGTGTATGCATTTTTTGTTCATGCTTTGGTCTAAGGGGCTAATTAAATGCTTGAGTAGAATTGAAGAGTGGTAGGGAAATTTGCAGGGATTTCAATACGTAATTCTAGTTTGGGGTTGCAAATATGATGTATTGCAAGGAAATATTATCTTAGATTTATATGTTGTTAGATAAAAACTATCGGAATGCATTTTATGCAGTATGAATTCATGTACCCAATGGAGTAAGGCATTGATCATAGCTAAGCAATTGTCTTGGTGTTGATTTTTTGTTTGAAATCCCCACTTATTTTCTATAACTTGTTGAATATCAGAATATTTTTCATTTACATGTATGTTGTCATGTGTTTTTAATCATCTCATGCTCCAAACTAGTTGAGGATCACTGAGGAATTTTCCATTGTTGAGCATTCTCCCTTTCTATTGAGTCTTTATATGAGATTATCTACTTTATTTCATGTATAATTTGTGAGTGTGTCGTACAAATCACAAATGGGCATGGGGATCACCCTCCCGGGTTTTGCAGAGCCCAAAGTGCAGAAGGATCTTATATCCTTTTTATTGTTGGTCCAAGTGTGAAGAATATTAATAGTTAAAAGTGGATTTCCATAGATATCTAGAATAAAATAGCTTGGTCTCTACCTTGTGTCAGTGTAAACCCATTTTTTGGCACCAACAAAAAATGGCGACTGTGCTGGGGAAATGAACTATTGAGAATATCTGGTTAGAAGGGTTTTGTTTAAAATATAGTAGAGGTTTTCATAGTATCTCTTTGATTTGATGGTTAAGCCCGCGGTTTTGTGTTTTTGGTTCATGTTTTCCTATAAAAAGGGTGTTTTACATTTTCATGACAAAGATATTTTGATTTATGAACAAGGTTCACAAATTTCTTTCAAATATTATCAAGCGGTATATTATTTGATATCCCAAAGCAATTTGGGTGGTGACTCTAAGGTTTCTACTCTAATGCGTATAGTTCTGAATAATTCTAACAAATCTTTGAAGGATTTTGTTACTATGAGTAAAGTGAAGAACACCAGAGGTTACATGAGGCTACATCCTAGAGAAAAGTTAGAAGAGCTTCATGGATCTCCACAAAGACAAGGGAAAAGAAGAAATGTAGATGCAAGCATCGCTCCTTCATCATGGAAGCCTAAGCACAAGAATGCAAGTAAGTCACAATTATATCCTACTCCTAAAGTTCATGCATCGTCTTCTAAAAGTTCTGAATCAGATAGTTTAGGCTTTTTCAATTCCTTATTTGATACACATGTTCAAGAAGAAATGCAACCACATAGAAAAGAATGTAGTCAAGCTTAGTATTCAAAAAAGACAAGAGGTTGGAGTAGAAGTAGACGTCACCAAAGTGAAAATGCTATTGGTGTACCTCCTCCTCCAAGTCTCACAACAATTTTTTTTCATGGTTATGAGTTAAAATGAGAACAAGATAATGTGGACTTGATTGATTTAGATGATAATTTCGGATCTGAGATAACTCTACTAGATCTAGAAGAAGTTTTTGGAGACATAGACACATTGAGAAGAGAACTCCAAGAACAAATAGATTTCAGAAGTAAAAGAGAAAAGGAAAAGGAATCTGAAGTTATTAGAGTTGTGATAGAGAGAGATGGTTTGATATGATAATTAGCTGTAGACACTCAAAATTGTCATGTCTAATTAAATAAATATTTTATTTATTTAATTATCTAAGCCTAATTCTTCTATTAATTAAATAAATCTTTATTTATTTAATTAATTCATTTATCCTCTTCTAGCCTTATTTCTCATTTAAATAAATACATTTATTTATTTAAATTATCCCTTTCCTAAATTAAATAAATATTTTATTTATTTAATTGTTCTACTTCTTCTATTAATTAAATAAATCTTTATTTAATTAATTCATTATCTTTTTCTACACATGACACATGTCATTCATCTCTTAATTCATACACTACCTACCTCTTTCATTATTTTGGTATTTCTTATACCTACCCTCTAATCCTAGCCGACCTCTCTTTTTACACCTCTCAATCTTAACCCTCCATTTCTTATTGTGTCTTCTATTTAAGGAGATGCTTTCTTCATTGTCAAACCCTAATCACTCAGCCTAATCACTCATGCTAATGATCTTTTATGCAATTGACTACACTACGATCCTACTTGCAACCACATTCCGTTCTTTGTTGAGCTCTTGTGCATATTAAAATCTGAGAGCAAATATATCAAGCAAGATCAATGGAGATAGGAAGAATGGAGATCAAAACCCTAGTGGACATGTGATGGTATAATCTTTGTGATTTTGAGTTATTTTGCATTGTCTTAGGTTATCTTCATATGTTATGGTGGATCTTTGTTGATTGTTAGGCTAGGATTTTGTGGTTGAATTCATTTAGCCTTTCAATATTGTTGTTTATTGTTATCCATTTTCACCATATACATTAGCAACACTCAAATCCGTGGCTCAAGAAAATGATAAGCCTAGTGTTGAGGGTGTTGGTATTTTGGTATGGTTTTGTCATTAATGTCAACACCTACTGAAAACAAGCACTTTGGAGATCCAGCAACATTCACCAGCGAGCAAGTAACTATTGCACAGTTACTGGTATATGGTTCACCAGCAGGATATAATGTTCACCGGTACCTGGAATGATATGGAAGACACTTGGTAATGTCAAAGACATCATGTGGATACTTTGTTTTGAATAATTGATCATTGGTATATTCATATTTGCATATTTGCTTTTACCGGCAAATAGGTCCACGGTTATCTAGGGTTACACCGATAGGTTTATCCTTTCTAGATCAGCATGGCATGCTATGGAGATGATTTATTATTGATGTAAATGCATTAAGCCGACATGTTTAATTGCTTATTGCATCGGATATTATATTGTATGTAAAATGTTTATTGTAATATCTTGTAGAGACGACCTACTAAAATTGGTCTTAGGTTATGGTATAAATGTAAGATCTTATTTGTAAGATCAAGTGTGGAATGCAAAAAAAAATTGAGTGAAGGTATATGCGAGATTAAGCAGAGGTATACACAAAGACATCACTTGAAGGTGAAGCTAGGTTTTTGTATAAGCATATCAGCATTACACCAATACTGAATCCAACATATGAAGATGCTATTTTGTGCCGTACATTCTTATTGGATTTAACCATCCAACCGTACTCAGTGTGACTCCATTTTGTGATTGAGCAATGAGCTCTAGGCTATTGGCCTTTTTGCATGTGCAGACCCCATTTATGTACACTTACTATCTACAGTAGTATCATCTGATTGTGGGTAAGGTTTCCCACTGTGGTTTTTCCCCTTACAGGGTTTCCACGTACAAATATTGGTGTTATGTGGTGTGGATGACTTTATGTTTATGTTTCATGCATTAATCTTTACCAGTATAGCAATTTACTATTAACACTGTCTACCAGCATACTTAACTGGTTTACCTGTATGAAGCATCAAGTTGGTTAATTGGTTTTTGGTTTGAATTTATTTGACAACTAATTCACCCCCCCCTCTTAGTTGTCTCCAGGACCTAACAATTGGTATCAGAGCTTAGTCCTTTTTTGCAAGAAGTTTAACAACTTGAGGAGATCCAATGTCTACTAATTACTTTAGGAAGGACGGTCCTAAACATGATGGAACCAACTATGGGATATGGAAGATCGGGATGGAAACACATCTGAATTGCATTGGCAAAGACATCTGGGAAGTTACAAAGAATGGTTATACTACTGTTGTAGCTGGTCAAGCTGCTCCAACTACCTTAGCTAAAGATGAAGAGAATGATTGCAAAGCAAGAGAAGCACTTTTGAGTGCATTATCGGATCAACATATCATGGGATTATCAGATAGGTCTACTACTAAAGCTATTTGGGATCATTTGGAAACACTAAATGAAGGAGATTATATAGTCAAGATTGCAAAACTTGAAAGCTTTCGAGTCAGGTATGAACATCTGAAAATGGAAGAAGATGAAAGGATTTCTGCTTTTATGGAAAGAGTAAATGAAATTGTTTTGGGTATTAAATGTTGTGGAGGAACCTTGAGTGAGGATTAAATTGTTTCAAAAATCTTAAGAGGATTGCCACCAGCATATAAAATGAAGGTTACTACTATAAATGATTTAAGAACAATGCCTAATACATCAGTAACTAGGGATACATTGATTGGAAAACTTTCAACCTTTGAAATTGAGGAAATTGATCCTGTTGCTACTATAAAAAATGATTTGGCCTTTAAAGCATAAACAACATTTGCTCCATCATTTGACAAATCAGACTGGAAAGCCTTTTATGCAAGAGAACTTGAAGAAACTAGGAAGGAGAATGAAGAGCTTGAAGAACTTGAAGCACTATTTGCAAGAAAAATGCCAAAAGGTCCAGTTGGAAGTAAGTATGAAGGTAAAGCACCCTTTAAATGTTTTAACTGCAATAAGATTGGTCATATGCCTTCAAGATGCCCTGATAGACATGCTAGACTAAGAGAAGAAGCTAGAAGAATATACAAGCCCAATCCTGAATATCAAAGATACAGATTTAAGAAGAACAAAGACAAATATTGTTACATTGCTAATGAAGGTGTGACTGATGATTCTGATGAGGATCCAGTAGACAATGGATGGGTTTTTGTTGCTATAATAGAGGATCAACTAGCACCTACTTCTCAACCAGTAGAACAAGCCCTAGCAGCTAAAGTTGAACAAAGGATGAATGGATCATTGACTCAGGATGCTCACATCACATGACAGGAGACAAAGGTAAATTCTTGAACTTTCAAGAATTCAATGGAGGTTTAGTAAGATTTGGATGACAAAGCCTGTTCAATCAAAGGTAAGGGTTCAATATCTCTTGATGGTAAGCATAACACTGATAATGTCTACTATGTTGAAGGATTAAAGCATAATCTTTTAGGTGTTGGTCAATTAGTTGAGAAAGGATTTTAGTTACAATTTAAAGATGGAAAATGCAAAATCATGAATAGAATTGGTTTGGAAATTGCAGCCGGTAACCAGACTAGAGGTAATATCTTTCATTTGAATAACAGTGAAAAGGCATGCTTAATTGCACATATAGATGAAAGTAGGTTATGGCATAAGAGACTATGTCATGTAAACTTTGATTGTATGATAAAAATCAGTACTTCTAAGGCAGTTAGAGATCTACCTAAAATTGTGAAACCTCATAACACAATTTGTAAGGAATGTCAATTTGGAAAACAAGTTAGAGCTAGTTTCAAAAGTATTCCAGAAAAATCCAATAATGCTCTTGATTTAATTCACACTAATTTATGTGGTCCAGCTAGAACTAAAAGCTTACAAGGTGATAGATATTTCATGCTAATTATTGATGATTATTCTAGAATGTGTTACTTTTCTCAGAGAAAAATCAGAAGCACTTGGGAAGTTCAAACTGTTCAAAGCAATGGTTGAGAATGAAACTGGTAAGAAAATCAAATGTTTAAGATCAGATCAAGGAGGAGAATTCACATCTAAGGACTTTAATACATTATGTGAAGTGAATGGAATCAGAAGACAATTATCAGCACCTCGGACACCACAGTAGAATGGAGTTGTTGAAAGGAAAAATAGAACTATTTTGGATGCAGCAAGAAGTATGTTATCAGAAGCAAATCTACCACATGTGTATTGGAGAGAGGCAGTTAGCACTGATGTCTATACATTCAACAAAGTTCACATCAAAGGTGAAACCGGTAAGACCCCTCATGAACTATGGTTTGGTAATACTCCTACTCTTAAGTATTTTAGAATTTTTGGAAGTAAATGTTATATTAGAAGAGATGAGTATATTGGCAAATTTGATCCTAGAAGTGATGAAGGAATATTTCTTGGTTATTCATCTAAAAGCAAGGCATATAGATGTTTTAATAAGAGATTGTAGAAAATTGTTAAGAGTACAAATGTAAAGATTGATGAACAATTCAAAGGAACTTCAAGGTATATAGACTCTGAACCGGCAATAGAAATTGTGACAAATGAACCTACATTGAATCCACCGATACAGAATGAAGATCCAGTTACCCTGATATTATCAGAGGATTCCACAGTAATTGAAGAACAACAGCAAACTAAGACACCCCGGTATGTAAGATTGAATCATTCTGAAGATCAGATAATTGAAAAAAAAATTAAAGGAGTTATGACAAGAGGAAGATTGGCAAATGAAGAGGTATGTCTTATTTCTCAAATTGAACCATCATCTATCAATGAGGAATGTGAAGATAAATTTTGGATTAAAGCTATGGAAGAAGAATTAGGACAAATTGAGAAAAATAATACTTGGCCATTAGTTCCTCGGCCTAAAGATAAAAATGTAATTGGAACCAAATGGGAAACAAACTTAATGAAGATGGTAAGGTTGTAAGAAATAAAGCAAGACTAGTGTGTAAGGGATATTCTCAGAAAGAAGGAGTTGATTACAATGAAACCTTTGCACCGATAGCCAGAAATGAGGCAGTTAGATTATTCTTGGCTTTTGCAGCTCACAAGGACTACAAAGTTTATCAAATGGATATTAAATGTGCATTTTTGAATGGAGATCTTGAAGAGGAAGCATATATTGAACAACCTGATGGATTTTCTTTAACAGATGACAATGATATGGTTTGCAGGTTAAGAAAAGCTCTGTATGGATTAAAACAAGCCCCAAGAGCTTGGTATGCAAGGTTGGATAAGTATCTTTTAAAGATTGGTTTTACTAAAGGAAATGCAGATAGCAATTTATATTACAAAATAACTAATGATGACATCTTGATTATTGAAGTATTTGTTGATGATATAATCTTTGGAGGAGAAGATGGATTATGTAAGGAATTTTCTATTAAGATGCAGCAAGAATTTGAAATGTTTATGATTGGAGAAATAAAATTCTTTATAGCATTGTAGATTTCACGGACTGATAAAGGTATATTTTTGAGTCAATCCAAGTACTTGAAAGAATTACTAAAGAAATTTGGGATGGAGAACTCTAAACCGGGAAGCACACCTATGACTACAAATGACAAATTATCTCAAAGGGATGAATCTACACTTGTTAATCCAACTAGATACAAATCTATGATAGGAGGTTTACTGTATTTGACATAAACTAGACCTGATATTATGAATGCAGTATGTATTGTTTCTAGATTTCAAAGTAATCCTAGGGAAAATCATGAATCAGTAGTAAAAAGAATTTTCCGGTACTTACAAGGCACAACAAATCTTGGATTATGGTATCCTAGAGATGAAAATTTTGATCTATGTGCATACATAGATGCAAATTGGACAAGAGATGTGGATGATAGAAAAAGCACCACTGGAGGAGAATTCTTTCTTGGAAAGAGATTAGTTTCTTGGTTGAGTAAGAAACAAAGTTGTACATCTTTATCAACAGTAGAATCAGAATATGTTGCAGCAGCAACTAACTGTACACAGGTACTATGGCTTAAGCAAATGTTGAAAGACATAAAGGTAAAATGCAAGGAACCCATTACTATATATTGTGGTAACACTACAACAACTGATATATCTAAGAATCTGGTATTACATTCTAAAACAAAACATGTTTCTATCAAACTGAATTTTCTAAGGGAAAAAGTTGAAGAAAAAGAGATAAAACTAGTTTCTATGAATACTAAAGAACAGCTTGCAAATATTTTCACAAAACCTCTGCCTAAGGAGACCTTTAAATATCGTAGAGATCAGCTTGGAGTCATACCACCACTAGTAGAGACTTAGACAGTTGATGATTGTCATCAATCGATAGAATTAAAAGACAAATCTTTTACTCCGATCTTTGACGAGGAAGCTACTTCTCAGGGGGAGTAGTTGGTATTTTGTATGAACTTGATTTTTGTAACTTTGGCATTTGATGTCAAAGGAGAGGAGAGCTATCTATGGAAAAGCACATTATCTTTTGAGGAGAGATTGGTATTGAAAATAAATCTTTGGATAAACACATGTTGCTCCCAGGGGGAGAAATTGTTGTCTAAGGGAGATTGTTGGTTTTTGGTATTTGGCATTTCTATTTTGGCACTTTGATGGTTCTTCCATCTTGTGTTGCCATCAATGCCAAAGGGGGAGATTGTTGGTATTTTGGTATGGTTTTGTCATTGATGTCAACACCTACTGAAAACAAGCACTTTGGAGATCCAGCAACATTCACCAGCAAGCAAGTAACTATTACACAGTTACTGGTATATGGTTTACCGGCAGGATATAATGTTCACTGGTACCTGGAATGATATGGAAGACACTTGGTAATGTCAAAGACATCATGTGCACACTTTGTTTTGAAGAATTGATCATTGGTATATTCATATTTGCATATTTGCTTTTACCGACAAATAGGTCCACGGTTATCTAGGGTTACACCGGTAGGTTTATCTTTTCCAGATCAGCATGGCACACTATGGAGATGATTTATTATTGATGTAAATCCATTAAGCTGACATGTTTAATCAGTTATTGCATCAGATATTATATTGTATGTAAAATGTTTATTGTAATATCTTGTAGAGCCAACCTACTAAAATTGGTCTTAGGTTATGGTATAAATGTAAGATCTTATTTTTAAGATCAAGTGTGGAATGCAAAAAAGAATTGAGTGAAGGTATATGTGAGATTAAGTAGAGGTATACATGAAGACATCATTTGAAGGTGAAGCTAGGTTTTTGTATAAGCATATCAACATTACACCGGTACTGAATCCATCATATGAAGATGTTATTTTGTGCAGTACATTCTTATTGGATTTAACCATCCAACTGTAGTCAGTGTGACTCCCATTTTGTGATTGAGCAGTGAGCTCTAGGTTGTTGGCCTTTCTGCATGTGCAGACCCCATTTATGTACACTTACTATCTGCAGTAGTATCATCTAATTATGGGTAAGGTTTCCCACCATGTTTTTTCCCCTTACAGGATTTCCACGTACAAATATTGGTGTTATGTGTTGTGGATGACTTTATGTTTATGTTTCATGCATTAATCTTTACCGGTATAGCAATTTAGTGTTAACACTATCTACCGGCATACTTAACTGGTTTACCAGTATTAAGCATCAAGTTGATTAATTGGTTTTTGGTTTGAATTTATTTGACAACTGATTCACCCCCCCACCTCTCAGTTATCTTCGAGACCTAACAGAGGCCCCTATTTTAAGAGAGATTTTAGATAAGAAATCTGAAAATATCACAATGGAAAAGGCTAAGAGTAATATGGATAACTAGAGGTTAGTAGATCTTAGTCAGCCAAGTATTCATATTCCTAAATTAGATCTGGATAAAGGAAAATAGAAGATATTTGGTGTTAAGATAGATGATAAAAAATCTTCAACTATCCCAGATCTAAGTTGAAATTTATCCCAAATTGATATTGCGCTAGAAACAGTAAGAATGGAAAATGAAACTATTGCAAAAGAGTTGAAGAGAGTTGAAATGGAAGCCTCAAATGCAGAGATGAAAAGAAAAATTGATTTCCTTAAGTTGTGAACATTAAATAGTGCTTCATTCATTGCTATCCCATCCAAAACTCAAGCTATTTCTGGTGTAATTTCTACAACAATACCAAATGTCATTGTGAGTACTCCAACCCAAAATGTTCAGAATAGTCAAAACACTGGAATTCTAATTATTGGGCAGAAAAGCCAAGATACTACTCAAAATAGTAGTCAACCCCAATTTTCTAAAGATTTTAATACTGTTGCAGGGTTTAGCACTAGAAAATATGCTATTATAGCTAATACCACAACAAATGTTGTAGGATGAGCTGGAGTAAGGCAATTTCAAAGAAGACCTATTCACCTAGAAAGATATAGGCAATTACATTTTGATGGGATCCTAGGATATCTCAATACCATCCCAAATAACTTAAGGGATAAATTTAGTAAGTTTGCAAGCAATAATGCTATAATTGGTGAGGAACGTCTGAGGGTATTCACTGATAAGTTGAATGACTATGAGGTGGAGCATGAGGATGTTGTTATAAAATTATTTGTGCAATCTCTGACAAAGGATGCAAGGGATTGGTATAGAGGATTGCCAACTGCAAGTATTAGTTCCTGGGAAGAATTTGAGAGATTTTTTAAAGAGTAGTATGGTGATAAAACAAATCCAAGCTTCATGTTAAATGAGTTCAATAACATTAAGAAGTCATTAAATGAGGATGTGTTTGATTTCAATATCAAATTTCAGAAAGCTGTGCATAAGTTATTTCATGTTTTAAGGTTGGATGATAATGTTTGTCTGGCCACATATATGAATGCATTTGATACAAAAATGGCATATGTCCTTAGAGATAAAGATCCTCAAACTCTAAGAGATGCATTTAGGATAGCTATAGATGTTGATGGAAATAGAAGAGCTTCAGGTAAGCTTGGAAGGAGAGAGGATCCTATATTTTCTAAGAGCGCCAAAGACAAAGTTGAAAAGTCTTTAGGAACAAAACCTAAAGAGGAAGAAAGATGGGATAAGGTGCTTAATACCTTGAAGGATTTGAAATTAACTATGGCAAAAAATGACAAGGGTTTTGTACCAGAAAAGTCACAGTTTAACAAATTTAATAGACCACCAAGATTGCAAGATTATCCTTACAATACAAATGGAAGGATGGAAAACCTTTTCAGCAGCAAAAGGGCAAATAGGAACAGAAAACTCCTGACCCAATGCAGAAACATACAGTGAATATGGTGGAAGACACACCTTGGTGTGTTTCTTGTCAATCACCCCATTCACCTGAATATTGTGTTGTAGCACAATTTATTTCTGCCAAGGATGAGATACATGAAGAAGAGGAAGAAAATTTTGAAGGTGATAATGTTGATTGTCTTATGATTACTTCTTATCTTGGAGAAACAGAATATTCTTCTGACATTGAAACTCAACACTTTGATATAGATCATCAAAGGCAAATAAATGAAACATATCATCAACAAGTTTTTTTTTATGAAGAGTTATTTGTTGATGACTGGATGTGTAATCTTGAACAAGGTGAGAGTTATGTGTTCTTGAGAAGACCCCCAGATGAAGAAATTGCTAGAATAATAGTTGCTATGATAGCTCATTTAAAAAGTAATTATCAATTGGGAAATGAGACTTTGGGTGAAGACCAAGGCAAGTCTTTTGGTTTATTTGTCAAAGAGTTAAAAAATAAAGGCAAAGAGGTCAAGGAGGATAAATCAAGAAAGGATGCAATCAAAATTAAGGAGGTCAAGAGAAAGGAGTGGGCTAAGAAAGAAGAGGTTGTGAAACCTGTTGAAAAAAATTCTTCACCTAAAATGAAGGCAAAGATGGTTCAAAAATCTACTTCCCTTACTGAAGAAGACTTGAAGAAAACACAAAATATCGAAGGCAACAAACCAAATAAATATGAAGAACAATCAAATATGTCACTTGAATTACCAAATAACACACCTATGGATATGCTTCAGTTTCTTTCTCAGATTGCAAGAAATGCTAAGAATTGAAGAGCATAGGGAGAAAGTCATGGCTTGGGTCAAGGGTGTTTCTCATTCTGTTGAAATTGAAAATGAGAATGTGTCTCATAATGTAAAGGAACAAATGATTAAAAATGAGACAAAGGATAAAGAGATAGAGGGAATGGTTTCTCATATTCACCAAATTTATCTTGAAGATACAGTAGGTGAGAGCCCTAACAATGTAGACCCTTTCTTTTTTAAAGTCGTTATAAATGGAGGAGTTTTGAAGAATTGTATGATTTATTCTAGAGCTTCAAATAATATCATGCCAATAAGGATAATGCACTCCATGGGTTCAAAAGTAGATACTCCTCAAGGAAGATGTTTTTCTATGGATTCAAGAATAGTGCATGTGATAGGTACTATAAAGGTACTACCTTATAAACTTGTTGCTTTCCCTAAGAAGGAATTAACCATGAGTGTCCTAGTTGTAGACATCCCACCGCATTATGGGATGTTATTTTCAAGAAAATGGAGTCCCTCTATGGGTGAAATTTTGTAGTGCGACCTTTCTTATGCTACCTTTTTCATTGATGGTAAAAATTTCAAGGTTAAAAGAGAATCAAGGGTACCATATATAATGGTGCATGTAGAAAAATCTAATGAAGACATGACTTGTTTTGTAGACACAGGAATAAATGCATTCAGGGTAGAAGATTCTCCACAAAAGAAAAAGGAACAACCTGCACTATTGGATGAAGAAGTAGAAAAATCATCAGGAGATGATAATTTGTGGACTATGTATTTCGATGGAGCTAGTTCTAAGGAAGGCTTGGGTGTAGGTGTATTATTCATATCACCCCATGGAGAAACTTTTAAATTTTCTTTTACTCTAGCCTTTGCATGTACAAATAATGTAGCAAAGTATCAAGCATTGATGCTTGGGTTGAGACTATCTAAAAAAAATGGGATAAAGAATCTCAAGGTTGTCAGAGATTCTGAGTTAGTCATATCCCAAATCAGATCTAAATATGCATCAAAAAATAAAAGGTTGAAATAGTATATAAATGTTGTATGGGATCAAATTGAGAAATTTGATGCATTTGGTATTGAATGTAAAGAAAGGAGCCATAATAGAATGGCGAATCTCCTGGTAAATATAGCTCTAAGGCCAGAGGACGTCACTTTTTCTGGAATCTTGAAAGTTGAGATTCAAACGAGGCCTTCAGTCCCTGACAACATTGAAAGTTGGTAAGTTTTTAATGATCATGATGATATTTTAAGGTTTCTACATTGTGTACATGAATATGAAAATTAGGAGATTGATTTTAGTGCCTTTGTACAGACAAAATATGATAAAGAAACAATCTTTGGGAAGGAAGTGATTCAACTGAAGACAAACAAAATTCCCAAAGGTTTGGTTGTCTTAGAGAGGGTGTTCGATACTCGATACAAGGCTAAGGTTATTACTACTACCCCACACCTTAAGGATTTAGAAGAGGTTAACCTTGGGATAGAAGGAGCCCCAAGGAAGGTATATATTTGAAAGAAGATGTCACCTAGGGTTAGGAAAATGTTGATTGATTTGTTGAGAAAGTATAAGCATGTTTTTTCTTGGTCATATGATGACCTAAAGGCTTATAGGGAAGATTTATTTCAACATGAGATTCCTTTGAAGGAAAATTCTAAGCCTTTTACACAAAAGCAGAGGCCTATTAATCCAACATTAGCACCTAAAATGCAAGAGGAGCTAGTCAGGTTAAGACATGTTGGGATTATAAAACCTATCAGACATTCATCATGGGTGTCTAACTTGGTACCTATAAGAAAAAAGAATGGAGATATCAGATTGTGTGTTGATTTCAAAAATCTGAATATATCCTCATTAAAAGACAATTATGCATTGCCCAATATGGAAGCAATGCTACAAAGGGTAATAGGGTGTGAACTCTTTTCTATGATGGATGGATTTTTGGGTTACAACCAAGTAATGGTTAAAGAATCAAAATAGTACAAAATAGCATTCACTACACCTTGGGGAACCTAAGTTTATATAAGAATGTATTTTGGTTCAACAAATGTAGGAGTGACATTTCAAATAGCCATGGATGTCGCATTTTATGACATTATAAATGTATTCTCAGTGGTATATCAGGATGAATTAACATCTTACTCCAAGAAGGAAAGTGGTCACTGTGGTCACCTTGAAAAAAAAATTGACAGAGCTGTTCAATCTGGGATATCTTTAAACCCAAAAAAGTGTTCTTTTGGGGTAACTAAAGGTAAGTTTTTGGGTCACATCATTTCAAAATATGGTGTAAGAATTGACTCAGAGAGGGTAGTAGCAATTGACAACGTCCCTCAGCCCAGAATGGTGAAAGGTATCCAATCTTTCTTTGGGAGGATTAATTTTCAAAGAAGGTTTGTCACTAATTTCATTGAAATTAGTAGACTTATATCCAAGATGTTGAAGAAAGGTGCAAAGATAGAATGGGATGAGGAGCCAGTCAAGGCATTCTAGGAGATCAAGTAGGCTATTAAGAATGCACCTGTTCTAAAGACACCTGATTATGGCAAACCTATGTAGACTTTTTAATTCGCATCTTTTCATAATGTTATTGTTGTATTGTTGCAAAAGAATTCACAAAGTTTTGAACAACCTATAGCATTTTTTAGTAAATCTTTGCAAGCTACAGAGCTGAAATATGATTTAAATGAGAAGAAATCCTATGCGCTAGTGAAAGTGGTTAAAGCTTTTAGGAGTTACTTGATGGGAGAAAAATAGTGGTTGCATATGTGCCTAGTGCTGCAATTAAAGATATTTTCACACAACAAGAAGTATCTGGAAGAAGATCCAGATGGATCAATAGGATCCAAGAGTTTAACATTGATATCCAAATCACTAAGATAGGGAGAGGACAAGGATTGGCAAATTTAATGGCCCAGAGTAATTTGGATGCCAATCAAATAAATATTGTGGAAGAAGAGCACAAATATTATATTTGTTGGCAATTGACACTTAATTGGTTGGTTTCACTATGTTGTCATTGATGGCAACATGGTATTCTGTTTTGGCTTCATGTTTTGGTTCAGTGGTGTACCGATAGGCACTTCATAGATACTTCACCGGCACCGGTACTAGCACTGGCACCGACACCGGCAGGCCAGAAGGATTTCTTTAGTCACCGACAATGCAAGCCGACATGGTTTAGTAAAGGTTATTAGTATTGGAGGCTAACATATCTTGGATCCAACATCAATAATTGATTTTAATGTTTATTCATTTATGTTATATGGCCGACATGTAATTTGATATTGTATATATCTTTGCAATCCGACATAAGGCATGTAAATTTGTATAGGGTATATAAGTCAGTTTGATAGATCATTTTGAGAGAGACATGAGATAGGAAATTATGGATATGTGAATGTAATATGATGTGAAATATATCAGAAAGATCATGTATGTGAGGAAATTCATGTAAGGGTTATTCTAGTAAAGGGTTTAGGGTTTCAAAACAAAACAGACAGAGCTTAAACTAGAACTATATTCTAGCATAGAGGATGCTATCTTAGTAGTTCTCACTTCTCTAGATTGTAGTCTAAAATTTTATGTAGTCAGTGAGGCTCATTTTGTGATTGAGTAGTGTGCTCTAGGCTGTAAGTCTTCCTGCAAGTGTAGGCCCCTCATATTTTATAATATCTCTTCATATGGCCAGTGGACTGATATTGTGGGTCACAAATCCCACCGTGGTTTTTCCTCTTTGAGGTTTTCCACATATAAATCTATGTGTTATGGTTCTCATTTATGTGATTGGCTTATTGGTTGCTTTACTTCTTTCAATTTTGTATGTATCGGTATACCGGTTGGTGTATGCATGTTTTAATAAGGCTAAAATTAATCATTCTGGTATAACACTGATTCACCCCCCCCTCTCAATGTTATTGGTTTCCAACAATTGGCATCAAAACCTTGTGCCTTAGAGGAAGTTTAACAACTTGAGGAAGATCCTGAAACCAAAATCCATAGATATGGCTTTGGAGAAACAACTTGAGATGGCACTTGAAGATTATGATGATGAAAGGTTGAAGAACTTAAAGCTACAAGATGAATTGAATTCTTCTAAGATATTCATTCCTTTCCTACAAGAGAGGCTATCATCTATTCAAGGTAGGAGGAAGGAACTTTTGCAAAGTCAGGATGATGAAGAGAAAGATGCACTTAAGGAACAATATCATAAATTGAGTCAAGAGAACATGGTTATGAAAAATGAAATGCAAGTTATAACTATGAGGATGTCTAAGGAGATTGAGGATAGAAAGAAGAAGGAAGAAAATCTTGTTGTATCCCTGAAGAACAAATTTGAAGAATGTGGTAGGTTGGTTCATGAGAATGATATGTTGAGAACTGATTTGGTACAATCCCAGAGTAATGAACAAGAGCTTGAGAGATGAATGATAATTCTAAGAGAAGATGTAACTACTGCAAGTGAGTATAAAGAAAAATTCAAGATTAGCTCAACACATCTAGATGAGTTATTGAAGAGACAAAGGTAGATTGGAGATTTCAGTGGACTTGGATTTGAGCAAGGATAGAGTTCCAGTACTGCTAATGAAGATCAAAACCATAAGGCATTGGTAAGGCAATTTAATGCTTATAAATTCAATGGTAGATGTTTTGTTTGCAATAGATTTGGTCACATGGCTAGGCAATGTAGAAATGGAGCAAATCGGAACCCTGATTCTACTCCTGGTAAATGTTCTAAATGCAACAAGTATGGTCATAAAATAGAAGATTGCAGAATGAATGTTAAATGCTATGCTTGTGGAAAAGTTGGACATATGGCTAATCAGTGTAGGTCAAGCAATTTCACCGGTTTTAGCAAAGCAATTCAAAAGAACAATTTTACATGTTATGCATGTAATGAGGTTGGACATATTGCTAAATTCTATAGAAGGAGAAATCCACCAGTTGGTAATGGAGGAGCAAATGAGAAAGGAAAAGAGAAGGTTAGTGAAATCCAGAAAGATCATTCTCAGAGATGGATTAGAAAGACTGAAGAACAATCATCAGATGGGAATGTCCTAGTTACTTATCTGGTAGAAGAGGCTACTCCTGCACCGGCAGGGATCTTATTCAATAACTGAGGCAGATGCCTTAGGGGTAAGAAAAATTCATGAAGATGCTACATATGCCTTGAGAAGAGGTTCTGGAAGATGTTCTGGATATTGGAGATGATTATCCAGCATGGATATGTTCTGTGTGAGATTTGGTATCTTTCACCATCAGTCATTTATGTCAATGGAAGATTAGCATTTTTCTCAGAGGTTAAAAGGTTGAATTAACTTTATTGTTGATCACCTTGTATTCAGAGTGATCCAGAGTGACTAAGAGAAATTGAAGGCAATTCAAAGCAATCACATTTCTTCTTGAGCGATTTCACCGGTGTCTGGAAGAATTTGTTTGAATTTTTCACCGAGAGCGATCAAAAGGTATTTATCTTTAAACATGGAAGTGGGATAATCATCTATTCCTATTTTTGTTGCAAACCCCACTGTGGTAGAGGTCAAGGACCACCCTAGGCCAATTTTCAAGCAGTATCCACATGTGGCTACCCTGGAAGATTCGGTTGGAGCATTTTCTCATGTTTTGGAGGGAGTTGTCTATGTTGAAGATGTTAGGGCATATATTCACTGTCACATCGAGGACTTGGGAACTTCTAAAATTAAGGGCATGTATATGAGTTATCTGATGGGAGAATCTGGAAAGATCAAACTGGCATACAAGCATATTGAAGACCTAGGGTTTACCAACATTCTGGATATTCCCAAATTTAAGGATGAGATAATTAGATATGTGTTGAGAAGAGTACATGGGGAATTTATATGGTTAAATGGACCTTACAAAATCACCAAGGAAGCCATCTAGGAAATCACTAGTTTACCATCGATTGGGCAACATCCAGGCAAAAAGGTCTCAAATGATTTTGTGAAAAAGATCACCGGCATGATATCTAACAAAAGATCCATGAAAGTGAGCACTATCACCAACATAGACATTAAATTTGGTAGCATGATCATCGGGTAAAAGATAACTTAGTCAAACTGACTGAATTTTTTTTCCAGTTCATGCATTTTGGTTGCATACAAAATGATGAGAGAAAATGTAAAATTAGATCTATGTGGTTGGATGCTAGATGAGTTGTTAATAAATCTAGGGAAGATTAAGAGTGAAAAAAAAGGTACATTTAGATATGGCAACTTGATAGTTTGCTTAATGTTATATTTCATGAATGATACACCCAATTTTGGTAAGAGGCAATGGGAATTTGACATCCCAGTAGGGAGACAATTGAAACAATAAATTGTTGCTTTAGGAATTCAGAGAGATGATAAGCTATGGGGATATTTCAAAGCATTCTAGAAATCTATGAGGTCTAGGGTAAGGGTACCTAAGCATATTGTAGAAAAATATTCAACCGACATATGCTTCATGGTAAAGAAGGATTCACTTATGGAAGTAGTTAAGCCCCGAAAGATTTGGATTGAAGAAATGGGCTATGAGGTGGATGCATAGATTCTTGATGCCTATGCAAAAATGTTGATTGATGCACCAATTGATGAGGTAGAGAAGCCTTGTGGTACTGCACAATAGAAAAATCAAGAGGTTGAAACAGAGTTCAACCGAAAGAAAAGAGAGAAGTAGGAATGGAAAGCAAGAAAATTTGTGGAGAAGGTCTCAAAGGACATCAACACATTAATTGATGTTGTCCCAGAGAAAGGTAGGAAAAGGAAGAGTATTGAACTACATATTGAGCTTGTTACTACAGAATCAGAATCTATGGATGATACACCATTGGCATTTAAGAGGGTTGTTAGAAAGAAAATAGAGGAAACAAAGGTAGAAGCTAAGAAGCAACCAGTCAGGAAGGATACAATCAAAATACCAGCAAAAAAGAAAGCACCAAATCCAACACCTTTAGTTGCATCCGCTACTACAAAGAGGAAGAAGAAGAGTGACATCGACTTAGCAATTGAATCTAGTAATGTGACTATCATACCACCTAATACTTGTGCAGAATTAGTAGATGAAATCACTAAAGATGGCATGTTGAAGAATGCTCAATTTAATTATGAATGCTTAGAGGATGATAAACAAAGAGAGGTAGAGAAAGCAGTCTTATTATACTTGGATATTTATAAGAAAGCCTTAATAGAAATAGAAAATCAAATACCTGCTGAATTATATAATATGTTAGATGCTAGAAGACTGTCAGCTATGCAAGAAGATAAACATATTAAAATTTAAGAGCTATCATCTATTTGTGTTACTATTGCTCCAGATGAAATGTAAAAGATACTTGAGATGGCAGACAAAAAAGTTTTCAATAGGAAACATGGGATAACTAGTCTGATGCTAGGAAGAGTTAATGAAATAATAAAGGAGACTCAATAGGCATGGGTTAAATTCCTTGGAGAGAATAAAGGATTCTTTACTTCACCGAAAACCAAGACAGACATTGTAGATACCCCAGTTGAAGGAAAAGGAAAGGGGATTATGGGTACTTCACCCTCAGTTTTGAATAATATTAAGATAGTGTAAATTGAGCCCCTGGTAAATATAGATGTACAAACAAATATTGAGATACTGGTTAATACAAAGAGTGAACAAGCTAATATTGTACAGGATACTAATATTAAGGATAATAGTCCTCCATATACAAATTTATAGGTTGAGGTTATATTTCCTATAGAGGAACCGACAGTTACACAAACCACACCAAGTGGCGAAGCCACTGGTGCAAGTGAGGAGGTTATAAAGGATAAATCTTCAGAAGAGAAGAAAGGGGAATCCAACAGGGAACCGATAGTTGGTCCATCATTGTTGTCAATTGACACCTCACAAGTCGAAAAGAAAAACATCATAGAGATGAGTCCTATTGAACTCATGATGATGCTAGTACAAAAACTAATGAAGGAGGAATCTACAGATAAAGGGATTATTGATCAATCAATCACCGTTTTACACAGACTAGTCCTGGAGTGTAAAATTAAAAATGAAGCAAGCCCGTCTGGCAAGCTTAAGATAATCACTGAGTATATTTCAAAGGAATTTCAATCCTTACAGCAAATCTCAAACCGGCAAGCACTATAAAGGTTTACTCAGGCTAAGAGAGCTGCATTTGATCAGGTAATTGAAACTGAGAAGAAAAAGATTGATGAGAAGTTGATACTAATAGAAAATTATTTGAAGTAATGTAGAAATATATATAGGGTATGTTGTAACACTTAAATACTTACAGCTAATGTGGATAAAAAGATAAAAGAGATTCAGGAGAAAATTGCAAGTATAGCTAATTCTTTTGATGGATTAATTTCATTGATTACATCAATTGGTGGTCAAATTTTGATTTTGGAAAACCAAATTTCTTATCTTGAGAAAGAAAGAGACAAAATAATAAGAAGAGATAGAAGTCTGAGAGGCTTGGTGAGTCCCCGGTTGGATTCACTCAGTGTACATAAGAAAGAATGTATGGATGGGGTGGGAAAGCCCACACCGACAGAGGTAAATGAGAAAGTCTTTTGCACATATTGAGTGGACTTGTATCTATTTCCAACACATTCAAAATAGGCTGGGGTACTTATCTTTAGCTATTGGAGAAGGATTATCCGGAAATTTTGAAATTTGTTAAGCTCCGGTAATACATTTTTGGGATATTCTTTGTACAGTTCTTACTCTTTGACATTCTTTTTAGAATTTTTGATGGCATTGATGTCAAAGGGGGAGTAGTATAGATGTGAAAAATAATAAAAGGAGTTGTATACAATAGGGGGAGTTATGGAGATGTGGAGTATTTTGCATATTCATCTCAAGGGGAGCAGAGCAGGATAAAATCGGCATATCAAACCTTGACCATTTTTTGCATGAGTGTTGCCATCAATGCCAATGGGCGAGATTGTTGGAAATTGACACTCAATTGGCTGGTTTCATTATGTTGTCATTGATGGAAACATGGTATTGTGTTCTAGCTTCATGCTTTGGTTCAGTGGTGTACCGGCAGGCACTTCATAGATACTTCACTGGCACCGACAGGCCAGAAGGATTTCTTTGGTCACCAAAAATGCAGGTCAACATGGTTTAGTAAAGGTTATCCGTATTGGAGGCCGACATATCTTGGATCTGGCATCAGCAATTGATTTTAATGTTTATGCATTTATGTTATCTGGTCGACATGTAATTTGATATTTTATATATATATATATATATATATCTTTGTAAGCCGACATAAGGCATGTAAATTTGTATAGGGTATATAGGTCAGTTTAATAGATCATTTTGAGAGAGACATGAGATAGGAAATTATGGATATGCAAATGTAATATGATGTGAAATATATCAGAAAGATCATGTATGTGAGGAAATTCATGTAAGGGTTATTCTAGTAAAGGGTTTAGGGTTTCAGACTGGAATAGACAAAGCTTAAACCGGAACTGTATTTTGGCATAGAGGATTCTATCTTAGCAGTTCTCAATTATCCAGATTGTAGTCTGGAATTTTATGTAGTCAGTGAGGCTCCTTTTGTTATTGAGTAGTGTGCTCTAGGATGTAAGCCTTCTTGCAAGTGCAAGCCCCTCATATTTTGTAATATTTTTTCATATGGCCAATGGATTGATATTGAGGGTCACAAATCCCATCGTGGTTTTTCCTCTTTGAGGTTTTCCACGTATAAATTTGTGTGTTATAGTTCTCATTTATGTGATTGGCTTATTGGTTGCTTTAGTTCTTTCAATTTTGTATGTATCAGTATACCGGTTGGTGTATGCATGTTTTAATAAGGCTAAAATTAATCATTTCGGTATAACACTAATTCACCCCCCCCCCTCTCAGTGTTATTGGTTTCCAACAATATCTATGATATGGATGGTTGTAAATGGTATGATAATATCATATATTATTTGTAGAGGATGAAATGTCCTAAAGACATTAGTGATAATAAAAGAAGGACATTAAAATTACACGTTATTAAATGCCATTGTTAATGAGAAACTTTGGTGGAGAAACAGTGATGGTGTCGTGTTAAAGTGTGTTGACCAGGATCAAGCTCGGAAGTTATTGTCTAAATTGCATAGTGTATTTTGTGGAGGGCATTATATGGCCAAGAAAACTACACACAAAGTATTAAGGGTTGGGTTTTGGTAGCCAACAATTTTCAAGGATGCACATCAACTAGTCAATAAATATGATCCATGCCAAAGATTTTCAAGAAAATTGAAATTTTCAAGAAATATGCCATTAAGACCTGTAAATGTGCAAGCTCCATTCCAGCAATGGGGTATAGATTTCATTGGAGAGATAGCATGCAAATCTAGTAGTGGTTATTCTTGGATTTTAATGGCCACTGATTATTTCACTAAGTGGGTTGAAGCCATACCCACTAGAAAAGAAACAAGTAAGGTGGTAATTGATTTTCTCAGAGATAATATATTGACTAGATTTGGATGTCCAGAAAGCATAGTCTCTGATACGGCCATGAGTTATAGGTCAGAGGAATATGAAAACTTCTAAAACAAATATGGTATCCAAATCTCATATTCATCACCTTACCACCCACAAGGAAATGGGAAATTTGAATCAAGCAATAAAACTTTTATGAAGATCATTAAAAGAATCCTAGAGAAAAATAAGAAGGCTTGGGATTCAAAGCTAAGATTAGCAATTTGGGCAGATAGGGTAACAATTAAGAAAGTAATTGGATGTGCACCTTTTGATTTGGTATATGGTATGCATGCAAGATTACCCCAAAACAACTTGATGGAGGTGTATAAGTTTGTCCAAACTTATAACAATGACATAGATGATTATATGCAGTTGAGGATTGAGGCTTTAATGGAACTAGATGAAGCTAGAAGAGAAGCCAGTCCCAGAAACACAAAGTTACAGATCTAGGTTAAAAACCTGTATGACAAAAGAGAAACTACAAGGATTTTTCAAGTTAATGATTTGGTTTTGATGTGGAATACCAAAATAGAGGACAAGGGAAAACATGGAAAGTTTGATGCCATTTGGCTAGGCCCATATCTAATCCAAAGCAAATGGGGAGAGGAATTGTACATTCTCCAAGATATAAATGGTGACACTCTTGAATTGTCTATTCATGGACAATTCTTGAAGCTCTACTTTTCTTGAAAGTAGTTATTATCCATGAGCATTAGTTAGGTTTTGTACATATTAGTGTAGTTTCCTTTTCTGTTGAAGTTACCCTATCCAGGTAATTTCTTTTTGGTTTGCTCTACAATTGGTCTGCTTCACCTGAGATTTTTGTTTCTCATCCCATTTCTGTGAAATGAGCATCCCTAACTAGAGCCACTAATAGGACCTAAAATTGTGTCTTGTAAAATTTTGCTCATTCTGGTTTTATTATGCCCTTTGTCAAGATTTCAAGGTTTAGGGTTTTAGGGGCTATGATTTCTTGTTAAGTCTTGGTATAAAAGAAAAATCTTTGGGCCTTTTATGTTTTGTCATTACCTTTTTCCCACTTAAGGCCGAGGGTTGTATTACGTTGGCAGGGCCATTTTATTTTCTAAGCGCTAAGTTGCATTAGACCAGTCTATGAAATGATTTTCCTGTCACATTAAATTTTCCCTATAGTCAGTCTCCTTTTAATACTTGTGCTTGCGCCCATAATTTTCCTAAGTCCAAAATTCCTAAATATTTTGGCCAGTAGATAAAGACAAGGCAGATTTGATGGTTCATGCTTCCCCATGGTTGAAAGTGCAAGCATGATAAAGACCGCGGCATCACGAGATGATGCCATGTATGCTTGGTGGAGAAAGGTGAATTGGTGGTTTGACTTCTCAAATGTTTGATATTACCGGTTCCCAGCAGTTAAAACCCAAGTTACTAGAAATGAATATTTATGCATGTGCTTATATCAAGCGGTAATATTTTAATTGTGGTCTGAGAAATGCTCAAGAGTTGGAGGATTTTGTTAAGTAACTGGTGTAGATAAAAGGTAAACATAGAGAAGATCTGATGGTTTCCATGGTCCCGTGATCAAAAGATGTGAGGAAATTATGGACCACAACATCACAAGACGATGCCATGTGTCCAAGGGTAGCCAAGGAAAGTTAATGGTGGAGTCACTAAAGGTGCCAATATAGGCAATTAGTTAGATGTGCCACATCATGCCAAGGATGGACCTGCTTGCCACATTGGACAGTAACTGTCAAATTGAATGGTTTGGTCTGTAAGATTTGCCAACTTGGAGGATGATCGACAGTCAGGTTTTAAACTTTTTAAATGCAAGTTAAGAGTCATTGTTTCGCTTGCGTGAGTAGTATTGGAGGATGAGACATTAGCGTTTTATTCCAGGTAGTAATAAAACTACTTTTAAAAATTGTTATTCATTCATAAAGGATTTCATAGAAATCTAGAAGATATTCTTGCTGCTAAAGAAGGTTGAAACGACTCTTTGCAACACAGAATTGCTATCCCTCTGGTGTAATCAAAACAATAAGTTTGTTTGAGCTCCTTCATCTATTCTCGAAACAAATTGATGTTATAAATTGTGCATGAAATTATAAGAAAAGAATTTTAATTGTTCTAGGGTTAGAAGATAAATAGAGAAGAGCAAAAATTATTTAAATTATTGTTGTAATTTAAATCTCGTGTTATCCCTAGTCTTTTCTTCCTCAATTTGAACTTGTAGTAGAAAACCCTAGTTCAAAAGATGGCTCCCTCATGAAAACATTTAGGACAAATTGATTTACATGAAAAGAAATCTCTATGATGATTTCTTGGACCAATTGAAGCCCTCGACAAATGATAGAGAGCAGGGGCAGAGATTTGTGAGTGGAAAAACCCTAGGGGAAGGGTTAAGTGATAAAGAATTTCGCTTGGCGGATATTAGTAGACCAATGACTAGACTAGAAATGTTCAAACTGTGGTATGTACAGAGGAACTTGCATTCCCCATTATCCAGTCTCTGGTAGTATGATTTGGGTAAGTTAGTAGTGTCAGGTGTCTTTATGGACGTTGACCTACTCAAAGTTGTGGCAAACAGATATGAAAGTGTCTCGAGGGTTATTAGAGGAAATGAAGGAGAGATTTTGTTGACTATCACAAGGGAAGAATTCCAAGAGTTTTTTGACCTGTATGAACCATCTGCAAGCCTGGTGCAGGTAGACTTGAATGAGCAAAAATCAAAGTACAATAAGATGAGGGAATTCATTAGAAATAATTTACTACCAATGCATTCAGCAAGAGTAGGGAGTACAACATACCATATCGGCCCTAGCTCAGAGGAGCCATTCCAAATTGGTTCTTTTTCTCCCTACTTTTAGGCTACCTTTTTCTCTTTGTGTCAAATATTGGGTTTTAATCCAATTATAGTGATGCCTCCTGA
The DNA here is from genome assembly GCF_030272615.1 of Cryptomeria japonica. Classification (NCBI taxonomy): domain Eukaryota; kingdom Viridiplantae; phylum Streptophyta; class Pinopsida; order Cupressales; family Cupressaceae; genus Cryptomeria; species Cryptomeria japonica. The sequence continues at coordinate 301,008,593 of NC_081410.1, read as the reverse complement.
TTTTATGTACATGGCCATGCAAACTCAACATTTAGATTATACGGTGGTTTTTGACTTTGCACGGACCTTCAAGAAAAGTTTCATGAGGGGTTACAGGATATTAAAAATGAAGTGGTTGGTGCCAAACTCTTTTGGTATTCCTTACTCATGCATATGTTCTTGTTTAGGAATAAAAATTAGTTTGAGGATACCATGAAACTCAAAAGGACAATTAATAACCAGGAGATTCCAGTGCAGCTTTGGAGCATAGATATATCTTGGGATAAACAGCAGGCCAGTTTTGTAAGATTTGATAACAGTTTTGCTTCTAAGTTGAGGCAAAGGTTGACAATAAAACCACCAATAATTCCCAAATAATTACAAGATTTTTTAAGACCCAAAGAGAGGTTGCCACTTGTCAGAATTGAGCATAATTGGGGGGATTTTATCCCTTATCCTATAAGTATTGTTATTAGAATCTACGATTTCTTCGGACAGCCACATGTACTGCCATTCAACATTTGTTTGAGAATGGATTTTTTTGAGGTAATGTGGCAAATAGGATGCATTCATGACAAGGAGTTAAAGGGAAGGGGTAAAGGAACAATTTTCCCAGATTACACTATCATTCCTTATTTTGTAATTCTGAAGGGAAGATATGAACATTTTCATAAATTTTTTGCTCTATATCATTTGGAGGTGAGTATAGCTACACACAGTGATCCTGAGGGGTTTTACAATATTTTAAAAACAAGAATAAAAGGAAGTATGTTTCCTCATGAGCATAACTTTCTAGAAGACATATTCAGAAATAAATTTGATTTCATGACTCGGGAATGGAGGAAAGAAAAGTGGATAATCTTCAAAAAGTTATGGGATGCAATCCAAAAGATGGATCCAAAATATGACCCAGTGAACGATTTTACCCCATTTTGTGCCAAGGTTGACATTGTTATGAACAATTTCAATGAATTAAAGCTGATTTTAAAGGAGAAGATAGCCAAACTCGAAGAAGTTCATCACCGACAACAATCAAACTCACAACCTCCTTTGTCTCAAAGAATAGGTGGCATGGTAGGGAGGTGACCTACTCATGAATCTTCTCATAAAAGAGAAAGAGAAGAAACAAGTGATGAAGAGGAGAGCAGCAATGATAGTGGAAGGTTAGTAAGGAGAAAGGTTAAAAAGATAATGAGTGCAGAGTGTTCCCCTAAAATACAAATCAAGCCTTTTCAATGGATCAAGATCATTGAACTTGAAGACTCGGATAGAAGTCCTTTGCCATTATTTGTATCCTTTTCACCTATAAGGTAGGATGAAGAACAAGGGGAGGAATATATGTTCATAGCAATAAATGCATAAATGCAGCTCGGTGTTACTCTTTTGCCCCCTAATCTAGAGTTGGATCTCACTCCTTTGGATATCCAGGGTAAAGCTTTTAGGGATGCAAGAAAGAAGTCATGTGATAGGCTCCTTGAAGATGATACTTTTGTGAGGAGCTCAACCTTTCTATAACTAGTATGGAAGATGAATATTGAGGAGTACAAAAGAAGAATTACTAAGAAAAAGGCCCAAAGGCCAGATAGATCTGATCAAGAGAACCAAGAAGAAGTAAAGAATGAGATGATGGAATAATTTAAGGAAATCACTGCTAATGAACACAGGAAGATTATAAGTCAAGATGGAGTCCTGATTTTACCATAATGGGATATAGCAGATGTAGTGGATTTTGATACACTCAGGTTGTCAAAAGGTCAACATTTCAATTCAAAAGAAGAAGAAAGGTTAGCATTAAAAGGATCAGATTTTGTGGATGATTATGCAACATTGGCAATATGGGTGCTAGAGGAAGGACCTAAAAAGCCTAACATCAGTGACTTGAACCCCAATTTGAGGGAAGCCTTATTATAAAAAGAGCATCTGACACATCAACTATAGAGGTTGCAAAGTTGAATGTTGATTTTGCTAAGTTGGCATATGAGACTGCAAAAAGAGAAGCTTTGGAAAAGGCGGAGCTGATAAGAAAGTTTGATAAAAATTTCAATGATTACAATGCATCTCAGCAAAGGTGTGTAGAGTTGTGAATGAGAGTGCAACTCTATGAGCGGGGACAAATAAAGGTTTCCTTTCCTACACTTATAAGGCCATCCGAGCCATCAAAATCTAGGTCATCACCTATGGTCCAGGGAGGTAGAGCAGTTCAACCTGATACAAGTGCTGGTATCCCTAGTATGTCATTAGTCTCATATGATGATGATGATGATGACGATGATGATGATGATGATGATGATGATGATGATGATGATGATGATGATGATGATGATGATGATGATGATGATGATGAGCTTGAAGCTACAAGATCAACTGAACCAACTCAGTCTCAACTCTTAGAAAAGATTGTTGAATTACAAAATAAGTTGAAAGAATCAAAAAATCAATCATTCAGGTAGAAAAAGGATATAGTTAGTTCAGCACTAACTCATTTGAATGAGAAAGTTGATAGTAGGCTCAATAGTGCTCATGCCTTATATTCTTTGTTATTTAATGCTATTCAAAAATTTGATGATGATAAAAAAGTGGCAATTCCTTTGTTTATAAAATGGTTGCAAAGAGGAAATGAGCTCAAAATAATGTCCATGGCCTCTAAGTATCATGTCGAGAGACCACATGCACTCCATCCAACATATTTGCTGGTAAAATCAATGCAGGAAGCCCAAATTTTGTCGGAGAATATAGAAAGAAAGGTAAGCTAATTGGTGAAAAATTTCAATGAGTTGAAACAAACTCTTTTGTCAAATATTGAAGATGAAGAAGGGGCAGTCAAGCCTTTACAGTCTTGGAAGGAGGAGGTAGAAAGAGTCATCAATACCCATGTAGAGCTGATATGTGAAGGGCTAAACATGGATATGCTGGAGGATAGCATGGATAAAATAATTGCCACATGATCATTTTTTGAAACTTTTGAAAGAGAGGTAAACAAAGTAGCTGTTAAATATATTTAATACAGGGAAAAAGTTGATGAAGTCATGAGTCTTGATTGGCCATCTAATGAAGAATGTAGTGCATGGAGTAGTATGTATATGAATGATGAATAAATGTTGCAAACAGTTTGATATAACTATTTTTGTCTTCTAGTGGCAGATATTTTTGAACCTGTATAACAGAAATGGTGATAAAATTCATCATGAGTTTTAAAGAAGCGGCCACAAACTTTGATCCTACATAAGCAAAATCAAGGATGAATTTTTGTGTAACAAAATGCAGTTGTATGTAATCATTTTGAGATGACAGGTGTCTCCTTTGGCCTGAAGCTTTTTTGCTCCCTTGTTTTTTATAAAAGGGAATTTGGGGCTATGAGATGGGGTTCGGATTTTTGGTCCCTTGAGTGTTCCAAATTTTTGTTTCCAATAGAAAAGTTTAGGTGAAACAAAAAGTTGTAAAAGGTCATTTGCAGAGCAAAATAGAAAGAGTCTTATGTCTGTAATTCTGTAGGTTCTTGAAGGAGTTATGTATGAATTGTATTCTGACATAGACAGCCAAATTATTCAATAGAAATATAATTCAAACCCATTTCTCTCCAGTGTATTATTCTATCATATTTTGAATACATATTATGAAGGATTTTATCATTCATTGCACTATTGTGGTGTATGCATTTTTTGTTCATGCTTTGGTCGAAGGGGCTAATTAAATGCTTGAGTAGAATTGCAGAGTGGTAGGGATATTTTTAGGGATTTTGATAATTAGTTCTGGGTTGGGGTTGCAAATATGATGTATTGCAAGGTAATATTATCTTAGTTTTATATGTTGTTAGATAAATTCTATCATAATGCATTTTATGCAGTATGAATTCATGTACCCAATGGAGTAAGGCACTGATCATAGCTAAGCAATTGTCTTGGTTTTGATTTTCTATTTGAAATCACCACTTATTTGCTATAACTTGTTGAATATCGGAATATTTTTCATTTACATGTATGTTGTCATGTGTTTTTAATCATCTCATGCTCCAAACTGGTTGAGGATCACTTAGGAATTTGCCATTCCTCAGCATTCTCCCTTTTTGTTGAGTCCTTATATGAGATTATCTTCTTCATTTCATGTATAATTTGTGAGTGTAGCATAGAAATCACATATTGTCATGGGGATCACCCTCCCGGGTTTTGCAAAGCCTAAAGTGTAGAAGGATCTTGTATCCTTCTTATTGTTGGTCCAAGTCTGAAGAATATTAACAGTTGGAAATGGCTCTTCATAGATATTTAGAAGAAAATAGCTTGGTCTTTGCCTTGTGTCAGTGTAAACCCATTTTTGGGCACCAACATAATGCATGTATTATAATATATGAAAAAGAAAATATGAATAATGGATAATAATGAAATGATGAAATGGATTACGGATCTACCTGATGGTTGGAGCAAATTTAAAGTTAAATGAGGATAAGTTTGATAAAAATAAATATTTTTCTACATTTTGCCCCTCTTTTTTTTTTTTGATCGGTAATGGGCTGAAGCCAATAAGGTGTACATACCCTACCCCTTTGTGGGATTTTAACTTGTGACCTCTCTTTCAAGAGCATAAGTTCTCCACCACTAGGCCAACTCAAGTTGTACTACATTTTTCCCTTCTTTGAGATAATGCAGTCTGTGCATTGTTTCAAAGAAAATGATCAACTGATACATGCCCCAGAGATGTCCTGGTAAGGATGATGATTGATCAGTTATGCCCCCTCGAGAGATTGATCGAACAGATTGATGGAGATTGATCTCTCGATAGATTATGGGAGAGAAGATTAGATGATTGATATTACACAAGGGATTAAGTTGAGATGTACATTTGATGGAAATGCACAATTGATGAGCCATAACTGAACAATTGATGGAAATGAATAGTATAGCCAGGTTGACTAGTTGGCTGAGTTGATGGAGCTGATTAAGCTAATAAAGATTGATGATAGCACAAGATGAATTGATCCTCCATGAGATTGCAAGAAGCAATTTGGTTGATTTGATAAAGCAATTAAAGATTCAGAGACATGCATTAGTTGGATAAAGCGTTGATTGATCAATCTCACTGCAATAAGAAGAATGAAGAAGATGATGAAAGAAATGATGGAAAAGAGAGATGAAATGGGTGATAAAAAGAGAAAAGTGATGAGAAAGAGGATATGAAAGGTGATAAAAAATTCTTGTGCTTTTGAAGTGGTTATATCATCATCGAGCTTATTTATGGCAATAGAATAAAACTCATCTAGATACGAATAAGATCCAAATGAATCATCATACCATTTGCGTGAAAGAAAATGCATTAGATGAGAAGGATTGCCTCAGTTTGGATCAGACAATTTGTCCTCGATGATCTTAAATGATCATGTCCTAAGATGAGTCATCATATTACTAAGGAACAATCCACAAGCAACAAACAGGTGAACATGCCTCATCCTCGCCTTTCTAGTCAAAGACATCTTGGAGATAAAATATCTAGTTAGAGACATCCTGGAAAAGCTAAAAGATATGTCACCAAAAAGAAAATCAGAAATAATCAAAAGAAAATAAGGAAACAAGCAAACAATTATGTTGCATGCCAAAGTGATTCTTGTTCACAGTTAATGTGTTTGGGTTTATAAGTTGATAGGATGTTGTTATGCCTGCCCAATCGTAATCTCATCACATCATGAGTTCATTGAAGTGCAAACTTCCATGCTTGTCCGAAGTGTTTGTGTCATCACAATGTTTAATACATGTTTTTGGATTTTTATGATTTTTAGGGTTTTATAAATGTTTTAATTTTTAAGGGTTTTTTCAAGACATTTTATGATTTTTATGATTTTTTAAGGACATTTTATGATTTTTAGATTTTTTTTCAAGACATTTTATGATTTTTAAGATTTTTTCAAGATATTTTATTATTTTTTTAGGACTTTTTATAATTTTTAAGATTTTTTTCAAGACATTTTATGATTTTTATGATCTTCTCAAGACATTTTATGATTTTTATGATTTTTTTAGGACATTTTATGATTTTTAAGATTTTTTTCAGGGTATTTTATGATTTTTTCAGGACTCTTATGATTTTTTCATAACATTTTATGATTTTTAAGAATTTTTTCAAGATTTTTTAGAAGATTGTTCCTCCAATCGTGAGATGCCAAATATCCCAACCCACTGCTAAAGTTAAGGAGATGCCCTAGTGAGGGATAAGACTAGCTTAGCGTGCAAGAGTAGCATCTGTGCAAGTTATGTAAAACAATCCACAAGCTGTCATGGGGGTGGGAAGGCTATTATGGAATGGGAGAGAACATATAGAAAAGGCATGATCAAGTAGAGTAATGGAGGAAAAAGAACCAAATCTTTACACATGGTGTTGATTTCTTGGTTTTAAACATGGTACGTGCCCAAGGCGCCTGTTTGCCTAGTTTTCACCAATGGACAAATTTATTTTCTTCTTTTTTTATTTTTTCACTTTTTTTGTGTCACAAGGCGCCTGTTTACCAAGTTTTCACCAAAGTGGTGATTTTTTTTCAAGATCTTTTTCTCCTCTTTTTGTATTTTTTTTAGGACCTATTTCTCATTTTTTTGTATTCTTTTAGGATCTTTTTCTCATTTTTTTGTATTTTTTCAGGATCTTTTAAAGAAATTTTTTTAAGTACTTAAGCATAGAATATGCAAAGGTGAATTCTATTGATTCGATATTCTAGTGATTCACCCTTGGGAGTAGCCAGCCAATATGCTCCTGATCCATAGGCAACAGTGAAAATATATGGACCAAGCCAATTAGGTTCAAACTTACCCTTTTTCTCTCTGTCTTGTTGATTCTTTGGATTTTCTTTAAGGACAAGATCACCAACTTCAAATATGTGAGATCTAACTTTGTGGTTGTAACTTCTACACATGCATTGTTGATATGCTTTGAGGTGATCAAAAGCAGTTTGTCTTCTTTCATCCAGCAATTCTAAGTCATGCAAGCAGGAGACTTTGTAGTCTTCATCACTAATCAGGTTGCACAAAGAGACTCGTAGGGAGGGTATCTCAACCTCAATAGGAAATATAGCTTCAGCACCATAAACAAGGGAATATGGAGTGGCACCTGTGGGAGTGCGAACACTCGTGTGATAAGCGCACAAGGTGAGGTTCAACTCAATATGCCAATCATGACCAGCTTCATTGACTATCTTTTTAAGGATTTTAAGGATGTTTTGGTTAGAGGCCTCATCCTGGCCATTACCTTGAGGATAGTACAGTGTGGAGAAACGATGCTAGATATGAAATTTCTCACAAAGCTCATGGAAATATTGGTTCTTGAAGGGATGATTGTTATCAGTAATGATGGAAAGGGGAACACCTGTTGCCATGTTTGCCATAACTAATGAAGATGAGATGATGGTGGATGACTATAGCGATAGAGGAAGATGACATGATCAGTTATTTATATTGTCATTGATGGCAACTAGGATCAACTGATGTTTAATGATGTTTATAGTTGGTTTTTGGTGATTGACTTGTTGGCTAAGTGATTTCATCTACCAAAGTAAGAGTTTCATAGTTTGACAGAGTTTACCGACAAGACTGCGAATTAGGACCTTAACCGGTAAAGCAGATAAGTTTTGATGGAATCGGGTGATTGGCGATGTTTATTGACTTGTGGTTTGATACATAATCTTTTGTGATGGATTTGATTATGTAACCGGAACCGCATCCTATGATAGTTATTGGAAGGCGTGTTTTGAATTTCTGATGAAGTTTTGCCAAGGTTTGAGAAGGGTTTAAGGACCAATAAATAATTATCTTAACTGGTAATGATTTTTGGTTTCACGGTGATCTACATCAAGTTCATGTGTTGATGATAATGCGGCACAAACCACATGATGAGTTTCAAAGATGTTTTGGCACATTTGGAGAATGAATTTCTTAGGAATGTGCAAAGTGCTTAGCGGAATGCACTAAGGGTTTGACTTTGTACGAGATCGACTTGCTATGATGATTTATGATCATTCAACGACCGATATTAATTTGTAATTGATTGTAATGATCCCTATGATGATTTGTAATGAGTTGTAAATATTTGTGATGATCTATGTAGTAAGTCTTAGGGTTTTGATGCTGACCTAGTTGTAAAAGTTATTTATGTCAGCAAGGTTGATGTTTTGTAGTGTCGGTGATTTTGAGAAGTGTGAAAAGATGAAACAGTGTGTGTGAGATGATCTGCCAAAGAGATGCAAACTTAGAACTTAATTGGATCTGATCAAGCAAGCAGTAGAGTGCTACACACAGATCATTCACTATTGTTCTCTAACATTTACAGCAACTAAAATCACTTAACTGGGTAGCTCCTAATAGGCCTTATAGTGTAAAATCCCCTAACAGGGTGACTCAATATCTAAGTTCTAAATCCTCTTGGGAGGCTGATCATAATAGATCAAAGCTTCTAATAGATTTGAGGTAAACCCCTTAACCAAGTGACTCCTAACAAGGCATTATTGTAAGCTTCTAACCAGGCTTGGCTCCTAACAAGGTGCATTCCGAAAGAGTGAAAAATATTTGTGGCTACCAATTCCCACCGTGGTTTTTCCCTATTTGGGTTTCCACATGAAAAACATGGTGTTCATGTGTGGTATGATTTTCTTGTGATGTTCATGTTTTATTTCTGGTAATCGGTAAAGATAGTTTATGTTCGTTTATCAGATATCTTAAAGTGGTTACCGGTATTGATGATTATATGATTGATGAAGAATTTTGATCAGTTAATAAGTTGGTAATTGTGTTTGTTGATCTGATTAATAACTTTGCATAAGGGGAAATGACTATCTAGATTTGATAAGGAAATCTATTATGAATATTTGGTTTAAGTGTTGAATGTTTTTAGATCTGAGATAAGTCTATTTTAGTGTTGAAAGTTTCAATTTTTGTTAATACTGATTCACCTCCCTCTCAGTATTAACCAGATCCTCTAGGTTTATCAATTGGTATCAGAGCATTGGTCCTCTGTGTGCAGAAAGCCTAACAGCTTGAGGGAAAGATTATGTGAAAGATGATGAAGAAGGAGGGTCCCAAGCTTACTAAGGACAACTACTAGATATGGAGTAATCGGATGAAGATCTACATTAAAGGAATGGGTTCACAGTACTAGAATCATGTGATAACCAAGTATGTTGCACCTACTATCAATCCCTTGACATCGGATGAGCTCAAAGAATAGGAGAAAAACATTCAGGCTACTGAAGCAATTGTAAGTACTATGTCTGACTTTGAATATATTGATGTTCATGGATTAGAAACTGCAAATGAAGTGTGGGAGAAATTAAATTTAATCTATGGAGGAGATGAACATGTACAAAGGGCAAAGGAAGAGAGTCTGAGAGGAAAATTTGATGATATGAAAATGGTTGATGGTGAGAACATAACTCAATATGGACAAAGGATTAAGGAAGTTGTAGGTGGTAAAGAGTATCGGAGGTAAGATTGAAGATAATACTATTGTTAGCAAAATGCGTAGAACTCTTTTACCGTAGTATTCTATTAGAGTGTCTACTATTCAAGAACTAAGATCCATTTCAAAATATAAAGTTACTGTTGATTCATTAATTGGAAAGTTAACTACATTTGAATTTAACAACTTTGATAATAGTATTTCCAAACCTTCTAAATCTTCCTTTAAGGCTTCAGTAGCTGGTACATCAGCAAGGAAAGGAAAAGATGTTTGATATAATCATGACTGCAGGTCTATTCATGGCAGTAGCAGAGGTGATGGTGATGATTAAGATCATCTGATGGAACTTGAGGCATTATTGGCTAGAAGATTCCCTAGAGGAACAGGTAAATATAAAGGTAAATTACCCTTCAAGTGTTTCTCTTGTAGTAAGATTGGACACATAGCTGCTAATTGCCCTAACGCTGATGAGAAAGATAAGGTTAGGAGATTCAAAGGAAAAGCAAGAAACATTGTTATGTTGTAGTGGATGAAGTTGTGACTGATGATGAATTGGAAGAAGATGACAATGAGGAGATAGTATTTGTTGTTGTGAAGGAGGATCTGACTGATGAGAAGGCTTTGGTGTCTCATATGGATAAAAACAATGAATGGATAATAGATAGTGGTTTCTCGCACCACATTACCAATGACAAAAGTAAGTTCCTATCCCTTGAAGAGTTTGATGGAGGTGTTGTAAGATTTGGTAATAACTCTCCCTACATGGTTAAAGGTAAAGGATCAATTTCTTTAAATGGGAAGAGTAATGCAGATGATGTCTTTTGGGTTGAAGGACTAAAACATAACCTATTGAGTGTTGGATAGCTTAATGATAAGGGATATCTACTTGAATTCAAAAGTGGAGTGTGCAGGATTCTTGAAAATAATGGAGAATTGATTGCTACTGGGAAGCGGACAAGAGGTAATTTATTTCATCTAAATACTAATGTAAATGATTGTTTGGTGGTGAAGATTGTAGACAGTTGGTTGTGGCACAAGATATTTTGTCATATCAATTTTGATAATTTGATTAAAGTTAGTAAGTCAAGTATTGTTAGAGGTTTGCCCCATTTTGTGAAAATGGACAATGTGTTATGCAAGGATTATCAGATGGGTAAGATGACCTATGTATCCTTTAAGAGTAAGTCTTTTTCTTCAAAGAATATTCTTGATTTGGTTCATACTGATCTTTGTGGTCCTATGAGGACTAACAACTATTTTGTTGATAAGTATTTTATGATCTTTACTGATGATTATTCCAAAATAATGTGGGTAACTTTTCTAAGAGAAAAGTCTGAAGTTTTTAATAAGTTTAAAGCATTTAAAGCTCTTGTTGAGAAAGATACTAGGAAGAATCTAAAATATTTGAGATCTGACCGGGGAGGTGAATTCACATCTGATGAGTTTGTGAAGTTACGTAATGAACAAGGAACTAAGAGGCAGATGCCAACTCCTAGAACTCCACAACAAAATGGGATAGCAGAGAGAATGAATAGAATAGTTGTTGAAGCTACTAGAACCATGTTGATTCAAGGTGAAGTACCAAAGATGTTTTGGAGAGAAGCAGTCAGCATTGTTGTCTATACTTTGAACTGGGTACTTGTCAAAAAAGGTAATAACAAAACACCTTAAGAATTATGGCATGAAAAGACTCCTAGTGTAAGCTATTTCAAAATCTTTGGGAGTAAATGACATATTAAGAGAGATGATTACACTAAAAAAATTGATGCTAAGTGTGATGAAGGCATTTAAATGTTATAACAAGAGAACTAAGAAGAACATTGAGAGTGCTAATGTGAAGATAGATGATAGATGAAGTCTTTGATAAATTTGGTGAGTCCAATAGATCTGAGCCTGAGAAAGATGAAGAAAGACTTGTGTTCATAGAACCAAAAATGAAGAAGATTGATGAGCAAAATGTTGCAGAAATAGGTGCTCAATCAGTAAATGCAGAGAGAGATGAAGAACATGAAGCGGGAAGGATAGCACCGGAACTGGTTATTCCAAGGTACATCAGGTTAAACTAGTTAGAAGAACAAATAATTATAGATAAACATGCTGGAGTACAAAGAAGGAGGAAAATCAGAGAAAATTCTTGTTTGATTTCTACTATTGAGCCGAAAATAGTTCGAGAGGCATTAAAGGATGATTACTAGATTAGTGCAATGAATGAGGAGTTAGATCAGATAGATAAGAAAAAGACATGGACACTTTTTCCCAAACCAGAAGACAAGAATGTGATTGGAACCAAATGGGTTTATAGAAACAAGTTAAATGAAGAAGGAAAGGTTATGAGAAATAAAGCAAGATTGGTTTGCAAAGGATATGCACAAGAAGAAGGAGAAGATTATGGTGAAACCTTTGCACCTGTGGCAAGATTGGAAAGAGTAAGAATGATACTTGTTTATGTTGCATTTAAAAGATTTAAATTCTATCAGATGGATGTTAAATCATCTTTTCTCAATGGCACCCTTGAAGAAGTATACATGGAACAATCGGATGGATTTTCTTTGTCTGAAGACAAAGATATGATTTGCAAACTACATAAGGCACTGTATGGATTGAAATTTTGCATGCACACCTGATCAAGATAGGATTCCAGCATAGCAGTGAGGACAGTAACATATATCTAAAGACTGATGCAGAGAAAGTATTGATAGCTGAAGTATCTGTGGATGACATTATCTTTGGTGGTAATGATGACTTATGCATGGATTTTGATGAGGAGATGAAAAAGGAATTTGAGATGTCTCTTATTGGAGAGATTAAATTTTTTATTGGGTTGCAGGTCCAGCTCAGTTGGATGGTGGAATTTTTATCTGTCAAAGTATGTCAAAGAGATGTTGAAAAGATTTGGCATGCAAGATTGTAAACCGGTTGGTACTCCGATGGTGACAAGCTACAAGTTGTCTAAGCAAGATGAGTCACCATCTGTGGATGAGAAAAAATAAAGGTCTATGATTGGTAAATTGCATTATGTCATTCATAGTAGACCGGATATTGCACATGTTATTGGATTGGTTGCTAGATTTCAAATGGAAACCTGGTGCAGGAGCACCTAGTTGAGTAAAGTTCAACTTTTTGAGTATTTTATGATTTTCATGTTTGTAATGTCTTGTGTTAGGTTTATAATATTGTTTTAGGTTGTTATGTGTCTTGTCTACTATTTTTTATCTCATTTTGGGCTCAAGAGGTCAAGTTTTCCCTTTCAGGCTTTGAGTTGACAATTTTTGGCAAAAATGTGCAAAATTGCCTTAAAGGTCTCCAAATGCTTTCCAAAGCATTGAAACATGTTTACTAATTTTTTTTAAGAATTTATAAGGTGTTTATATGAGTTGATGAGGTTAGGTTGTCAAAAATGTCTTGTGGAGCAAGAAATGTTGTCATTTGGGCTTGTCAAAATTGTCATTTTTTTACTTTTCTTGCAAATGAAGTTGTGGAAGCCTCATTTCCATATTTGGCTTGATAACTAATTTTATGGACTATAAAAATACCTCCATTTTCCTTGAAGAAGGTTGGTGATTGTGTGAATAAGAGAATCCTAATAGAAATCATGAAGTTTTGGCTTTTATCACTATTTTTTCCTTCCTTGGAGTAACAGTCCGTACTGTAGCACTCATTGTCTGTACTCTACCTTTTGGGAAGTGTAACTATTGGTTTCCTAATGCTATTCAATTGATTATTGCATTGGTTTTCTTTTTGCAAGTTGTAGAAATAAAAATATCTTTCATTATGTGTGCTCACTGCCCTGTCAAGGGTTTGAGGTTTCAAAATGCCACCACTTGACTAATCCAGGTCTGGGATCCCACAAAATGGATTGGTTCAAGCTGGTTTATGCATGTACATTGTGTATATATTTTTTTTTGAGTCAGAGCTATGGTTGGAGGACAAATTTGAGTGAAGATTAGACAAGTTTTGGAACTTGACTAATATCCTTCTTGAAAACTCAAATTCTTGTAATCGAATGCATTGGAGTGTTAAAGATGCCAAGAAAGGAGTCTAAGAAGTGTTACAAGTTATCTTGATTCAACTTCAATAGTTGACAAGTTTATAATCTACAATTTTTATCAATTTTTGTATTTAGCAGCAAGTTCACGGTTTGTGATTAGTTTTTGTCAAAATCCTCAAGGAATGCCTCAAGAGAATCATCCAAGCCTTGTAACTGTGAAGGAAATGTAATAGGAAGATTCATTAGTGTTTTGAAGACCTCATTGAGGTATAGTTTTAGTTCAAACTCCTTTCTATGCAGGTCCAAAGATGTAGCAGCAGTTGACTAGTAAAAGGGCGGTGATTTAACAGTGACAGTGGCATTTTCACTTCTATTTTTAGTTTGTGCACCATGTGTTTGGACTAATGCCTACAGGAAAGTAGTAAAGAAAGGCCCTACATGATATGGTAGAAGGTATAATTCAGTTTGGGAGCTTGGTTAAAAGAGTTGCAATGACTTTCCAAAGTGATTGGCTCTAAACCCTACCAAACCCTATAAAAGTGCAACAAATAGTGGACAGTCCTCATTTTTCAATAGCAGAGGCCTAAACCATGAAAATACATTAGCATATACCTTTAAAACACAATCCAAATTAAGTTTGTTGGAGGAGGATCTCATCATTAGGCAGGGTGAGCAAAACTAGGCCAATTAGGCCTCCACGGGCTACAAGCCTTTTGACTACATAACACACACTTTTTAAGAACCCAATCACCTTGAACTCATGCAGTTTGGAGGGATCTTTGGTTGACAGTCCAAGATAGTGAATGAACCTTGAGAAACCTCCATGACACCCTTGTGAAGAATTTTGGGTTGTGATACCTAAGGAGTTGGTTGAGCAAGTGAAACTAAGAAGCCAAAATAAGAGAATGAAAACAAGCTTTTTGAACACAACCTTCATCTAGTCCTCTAAACTAGATGGAGGTGCTTGTGAGAATAGAGAATAGTTAGAATTATGTCCAAAAAGGGACAGAGGAGTGTGTAGGAAGAAGTGGAGTGGTTTGGCATAACCAATGATGAGTAGGGGAATGAGTCCTGTTAAAGGGGAGGTTGCTTGGGAAGTGTTGTAAGAGATGCTAGCATGAAGACCTCAAGAATGATTTGCAAACATATGCAAAAGCCACAAGTAAGTTTTTGGGAAACAAATTGAACCTTTAGACTTAAACATCCTTATTGAACACTTACCTAGCAATCTCCCTATCATAGTGGTATTAGAGCCAACGAAAGATTCAAGAGAAAAGGATCATTAGGAAAACATGGTGACTAATGGTGAGTTAGCCAAGAAGGTCGAAGACCAAGAAGAGGAAAATAGGGCACTCAAAGAAAGATTGAATCAACTAGCAATGAAACTAGCTGAAGTAGAAGTCAAAATTGAAGAAGTCCATGATAAGGTTGGAGATTAGGGTAAAATGGTGGCCATAGAAGATGAGGTTCCCATACCTCACCCTGTTATTAAGCAAGAACCATTATTGAAAGCTTTGAGAGCTATGAGTGGTAAAACCTTAGAGGGAGTGGCTCTTTTCAGAGGGAAGATGGATCCAGATGCTCTTATAGAGTGGATTGAAGGTCTAGAAAACCATTTTGAATGTGATGGAGTAACTGAAGCACAAAAGGTTAAGGTAGAAAAATCAAGGTTGAGAGGGGCAGCCTTAACTTGGTGGAAGTTCATCCAAGAGGAAAGGGTGAAAGAAGGTAAGCAACCAATAGCCACCTGGAAAGCAATGGTAGCCAAAATAAAAGAAACCTACCTTCCTGACGACTATGAAGTCCAACTTCATAGGAAAAGATGAGCTTGTTATGCCCACAAACAGTACAAAGTGTTATCAACTAGTACTTAAGGTGGAAGAGAAAAGTAGGAGAAATCAAGAATAAAATAATAGAGGAAGAGGTAGGGGAAGAGATGGTAGAGGCCATAGAGGCATTTTTGGGGGAAGGAACATAGATCAATGATCCCAGGGAGACTCTAAACTTATAGAGCAAAGTGGGGATTCTCAGAGAAAACCCAACTATAGGGGTAGGGGATCAAGCAACCTGATTAGGGGTAGATCTAATGGACCAGGGAGAGGGTCCTACTTCTCAACCATGAAGTGCTATAACTATCAAAAGTTGGGCCACCCTTCCTATAGATGCCCAAAGAAGCCTAGTTCATCCTATGGTGGTGAAAAGAGGGTAAATTATATTCAGGAAGATGGAGGTAATACCAGAACTTCATCATTGAACCTAGCTTCAAAAGATGGTGAGAGTTTAATGATCAAGAGAGTATTAATGGAGAAGCCACACAGTACAGAGGTCTCATAGAGAAGAGCATTGTTCAGGATTAACTATAAAATCATGAGAAAGGTGTGTAAGGTGATCATAGATTTAGGATCCACACATAACATCATATCAGAGGAAGCAGTAAGTAAATTGAAACTACCTAAGATACAACACAAGGAGCCATACAAGGTCACATGGTTAAATAAGGGACAACATGTGCTAGTAAATGAGAAAGCCTGGGTAGATTTCCACATAGGTGGATATATGGATAGGACCCTATGTGACATCCTTCCTATGGATGCTTGTCACCTACTGCTGGGTAGACCATGGCAGTTTGATAGGAAAGCACAACATGATGGGGAAAGAAACTCCTACTCATTTTAGAAAGATGGAGTAACCTATCAGATTCAATCCCTCAATGAAGAAGGAGAGAGCAGCAGCAAAGTGCCTAACATCTTGTTAATGAATGAGAAAGAATTCATAAAAACACTAGAAGAAGTTGAAGGAGTGGGATTTTCCCTCATAGTGAAACCCAAGGAAGAAAAGGTAGAAAATAAAGTTGAGATGCCATATAAGGTGCAGAAAATCCTTGATAACTTCAAAGAAATAATCAGTGATGGTACACCTGCAGCCTTACCACCTCCTAGAGCCATTAGCCATTAGATTGATTTCATACCTGGAGCCTCTTTACCAAATAAGGCAGCCTATAAGATGACCCCTAAACAAAATGAAGAAGTAGCAAGACAAATACAAGAACTCTTAGAACAAGGGCTGATTAGGAAGAGCATTAGTCCTTGTGCAGTACCTACAGTGTTGGCACCTAAGAAGGGTGGAACATGGAGACTTTGCACAAATTCTAGATCCATAAACAAGATCACCATCAGATACAGATTTCCCATACCCAGGATAAAGGATTTGATGGATTGTTTGGGGGGTGCATAGTTTTTCAGTAAGATTAACTTGAAGAGTGGTTACCATCAGATAAGAATCAAAGAGGGTGATGAATGGAAGACAGCTTTCAAAATGAATGAGGGTCTCTATGAGTGGCTTGTCATGCCATTTGGACTCTCTAATGCTCCCTATACATTCATGAGACTTGTGAATGAAGTTTTACATGATTTCATTGGCAAGTTTGTTGTTGTGTATTTAGACGATATTCTTATTTTCAGTAAAACTAAGGAAGAGCATCTGAAGCATTTAGCTATTGTTTTGAGACAGTTATTTGATGAACAGCTAACCATTCATCTAGAAAAATGTGATTTTATGAAGCAAGAATTGGTCTATCTTGGTTTTGTTGTATCAGGAGGCAATCTGAAAATGGATCAATCTAAAGTTACAGCAATAACCAATTGGCCAACTCCTAAGACAGCCAGTGATGTCAGAAGTTTCCATGGTTTAGCACAATTCTATAGGAAATTCATCAGGGGATTCAGTGAGATTTGTGCTCCTATGTTAGACACCATCAAAGGGGGTGTAAAGGTAAAATTTCAGTGGACAGATCTAGCCAATAAGGGGTTTGAATTATTGAAAACTAAAGTAGCTACTCAACCTGTGCTCATTTTACCTAGTTTTGATAAGCTTTTTACTATTGAATGTGATACTAGTAATATTGTTGTAGGAGTTGTTTTAAGTCAGGACAATAGACCAGTTGCATTATTTAGTGAGAAGTTAAATGATGCCAAGAAAAAGTACTCTTCCTATGATTTATAACTCTATGCATTAGTACAGTCACTTCGGAAATGGAGACACTATCTTCTTCCTAAAGAGTTTGTTGTATACACAGATAATCAGGCACTAAGTTTCTTGAACTCACAGGATAAACTGAATCATACACATGTTAAATGGGTAGAGTACTTGCAAGCTTACACTTTTACTCTTAAGCATAAGAAGGGTCAGTTGAATAAAGTAGCAGATGATTTGAGTAGAAGATTGTTAACTGTTCATGAGATTCAAGTACAAAGCATTGGTATTGATAGTTTTAAAGATATGTATCCTACTGATGATGATTTTGATGAAGCTTATAAAGTTTGTCAGGGTTTTGAGAATCATTTCCATGGTGCATATGCTGATTTCACTTTGCAGGATGGTTTGTTATTCAGGGGTGGACAATTATGTGCTACAAAGGGTTCTATAAGAGAGAACCTCATTCAGGAGAAGCACAATGGATTCTTAAGTGGACATTTTGGTCTCAACAAGACCTTAGAGTTGGTTCAAAGGTTCTATTATTGGCCTAAGATGTAGAAAGACATCCGGAGGTATGTTGAGCAATGTTTGGTATGTCAGAAAGTAAAAGGTAATTCCTCCAACATTGGTTTATATCAACCTCTTCCCATTCCAAATAGGCCTTGGGATTGCATTAGTATGGATTTTGTGGTAGGATTACCTAGAACTGAAGTAGGATTTGATAGCATCTTTGTAGTAGTTGAAAGATTTAGCAAAATGGCTCATTTTATTCCTTGTAAGACAACACATGATGCAAGTCATATTGCTTACTTATTTTTCAAAGAAGTTGTTAGAATACATTGTTTTCCTACTAGCATTGTTTCAGATAGGGATGTTATGTTTCTTGGTCATTTCTAAAAAACATTGTGGAAGAGATTGGGTACTAATCTCTCTTTTGGTTCATCTTATCATCCACAAAATGATGGCCAAACCGAAGTTGTGAACAGGTCTCTTGGAAACATGCTTAGGTGCTTGACAAAGGAATATGGGCAGAGTTGGGATCAACTCATTCATCAAGCAGAATATGCCTACAATGATAGTGTCAACCGATCTATAGGTAAAAGCCCTTTTGAAGTTGTTTATGGTATGCATTCAAGGGGTATAATGGAGTTGAGGGATATCACTAACTTGCAGCCTAAGAGTGGAACAGCATATGACATGGCTCAATCCATGAAGGAGGTTCATGAGTAAGTGAGAAAGGCTCTTCAAGATACCTCCCAAAAAGTCAAGGCAAGAGTGGATGCTACAAAGAGAGGTGTTCAATTTTCCATAGAAGATTATGTGATGGTTCATTTTAACAAGGCAAGGCTACAAAAGGGAGTTCCAAGCAAAGTTTAGATGAGGAGAATAGGCCCTTGCAAAATCTTGTGTAATGCTTACAAAGTTGATTTGCCTATTGATGTTTCTTTGTCTCCCATTTTTAATGTTGCAGATTTGATTGCTTTCAAAGGGCAGCCACTTGAGGAGATTCAAAGAGTTTTAGATGTCACACAATCCCTTTCTGATCTTTCTCTCCCTTCTCTTTCTATTCCCCAAGCAGAATAGGTTCTAGACTCCAAGATTCTCAAAAAGACAAGGAATCACATCTATATGGAGCATCTAATCAAATGGAAGGATAAGCCTATCTCAGAGGCCACATGGATACCTAATACTGACTTTCAGAAGTTTGGCATCCCTTCTTCTTTGCTACCTCAAGGAGTCACATAACTTCTTTGTTTTGGGGGGAGTATGGTGCAAGAGCACCTAGTTGAGTAAAGTTCCCCTTTTTGAGTATTTTATGATTTTCATGTTTTTAATGTCTTGTGTTAGGTTTATAATGTATTTTTAGGTTGTTATGTGTCTTATCTAGTGGTTTTGATCTCATTTTGGGCTCAAGAGGTCAAGTTTTGCCTTTCAGGCTATGAGTTAACAATTTTTGGCAAAAATGTGCAAAATTGCCTTAAATGTCTCCAAATGCATTCCAAAGCATTGAAACATGTTTACTAATTGGTTTTAAGAATTTCTAAGGTGTTTATATGAGTTGATTAGGTTAGGTTGTCAAAAATGTCTTGTGAAGCAAGAAAAGTTGTCATTCGGGCTTGCCAAAATTGTCATTTTTTGACTTTTCTTGCAAAATGAAGTTGTGGAAGCCTCATGTCTATACTGGGCTTGATAACTAATTTTATGGACTATAAAAATACCTCCCTTTTCCTTGGAGAAGTTTGGTGATTGTATGAACAAGAGAATCCTAATAGAAATCATGAAGTTTTGGCTTTTATCACTATTTTTTCCTTTCTTGGAGTAACAGATCGTACTGTAGCACTCATTGTTTGTATTGTACCTTTTGGGAAGTGTAAATATTTGTTTCCTAATGCTATTCAATTTATTATTTCACTTGTTTTCTTTTTGCAAGTTGGAGAAATAAAAATATCTTTCATTCTGTGTGCTCACTGCCCTGTCAAGGGTTTGAGGTTTCAAAATGCCACCACTTGACTAATCCAGATCTAGGATCCCACAAAATGGATTGGGTCAAGTTGGTTTATGCAAGTAAATTGTGTATATATTTCTTTTTGAGTTAGAGCTATGGTTGGAGGACAAATTTGAGTGAAGATTAGACATGTTTTGGAACTTGACTAATATCCTTCTTGAAAACTCAAATTCTTGTAATCGAATGCATTGGAGTGTTAAAAATGCCAAGAAAGGAGTCTAAGAAGTGTTACAAGTTATTTTTATTCAACTGCAATAGTTGAGAAGTTTGTAATCTGCAAGTTTTATCAATTTTTGTATTTAGCAGCAAGTTCACGGTTTGTGATTAGGTTTTGTCAAAATGCTCAAGGAATGCCTCAAGAGCATCATTAAAGCCTTGTAACTATGAAGGCAATGTAATAGGAAGATTAATTAGTGTTTTGAAGAGCTAATTGAGGTAGATTTTTAGTTCAAACTCCTTGCTATGCAGGTCCAAAGATGTAGCAGCAGTTGACTGGTAAAAGGGCACTAATTTAACAGTGACAGTGGCATTTTCACATCTATTTTCAGTTTGTGCACCATGTGTTTGGACTAATGCCTATAGGATAGTAGTAAAGAAAGGCCCTAAATGATATGGTAGAAGGTATAATTCAGTTTGGGAGCTTGGTTAAAAGAGTTGCAATGACTTTCCAAAGTGATTGGTTCTAAACCCTACCAAACCCTATAAAAGTGCCACAAATAGTGGACAGTCCTCATTTTTCAATAGCAGATGCCTAAACCATGAAAATCCATTAGCATATACCTTTAAAACACCATCCAAGTATATTTTGTTAGAGGAGGAGCCCATTGTTGGGCAGGGTGAGCAAAATTAAACATCCTTATTGATCACTTACCTAGTAATCTCCCTATCAGATCCCAAGGAGACTCACTTGGTAGCAGTGAAAAGGATATTTTGGTACCTAAAAGGCATAGTAGATTATGATTTGTGGTATCCTTATAAAGGAAATTTCTCTTTGGATGTGTTTACTAATGCAAATTGGCCAAGCAATGTAGATGACCAGAAAAGAACTATTGATGGAGCTTTTCTTCTTGGAGGCAAATTGGTTGCATGGACAAGTAAGAAGAAAACTTGTGTTTCTCAGTCAATAGCAAAGGTAGAGTATGTTGCAGCATCAATGAATTGCACGCAGGCAATCTGGATGAGACATGTGCTTGAAGGATTCAGATTTGATATGTCTGTGTAGACATCTAAAAATGGTCAATGCTTGTGGAGTCATACTTTAACATTTGCGCATTGCCTTATTTTAGGGTTCTTGCGTCGCATTAACATTTCTTCTATGTTGCGCATTTGGTCTTTATCATTTGCGAGCATCGAGTCCTTCTTCTGCATTCCTCATTTTTCTCGCTTTCGAATTAGGTCTTGTCGATAGCAATCTTCAGTCATGATTTTGGTCGATCTTATCCTGTCGCATCATGGTGCATGCTCATTTATCATCATTTTGGTAGTAATAATTTGTGATTATCAACTTGTCAATCTCGTCATTTTGTGATCAATTCATCATCGATCCTTGTCCTTGTCAGTCTTGTCATTTTGCAATCGATTCGTCATCAATCCTTGTCCTTTTCAATCAGGTCAATTTGGATCGATTAGTCATTGTTCCTCGTCAATTGGCACCTATCAATTTGATCTCCTTGTCAATCTTGGTCAATTTGTCATTGATTTTTGTCAACCAATCTCAATCATTTATCAACATTGGTCCTTTGTCAATCAGAATCATGATCGAACCTACATTAATTTCTTGTTGTCTTGACCTAATTCCTTGTCCTCTTATTTCTAGGGTTTTATGATTTGTTCGTTTAATCCTTTTCTTCTTCTTTGTGGGTTAAATAAATCTATTTATTTAGTCGTAGGTCTCTTTCTTGAATTAATTAATGGATGAAAACCTATTAATTAATTCACCTAATTTCTATTTCATCTTTTTCCTCAATTTGCTAATTTGCTAATTTCTCCTAATTCCTAATTTCTATTTCAATCTTGTCATAATTTGTCATACATCTTGCATAGCAACTTGTCATAATTTCTCATAATTTGTCATACACCTTGCATAGAAATTGTCATACATTTGTCATAATTTTGCCATTCTTGATTTGAATTTCCTTTCAAATCTCTTCATGCTAATCTTGTCCTTTCTCCAATTTGTCTATAAATTGGATGATTTTCTTCAATGAAAGGAGGAGATCAATCACATTTTTGAGTAACCTTATACTGCGAATTTCATCTCTCAACAACTTGCTTTCCACTTACATTTTGCCCTTGTAGGTGAGATCCACATCAAATTTGAAGGTGAAAGAAGAACAATGGAGCCACATGAAGGAGATATTTGTGTCTGTTTGTTTCGATTTCATTTGATTTGAATATCTTATCTTTATGTCTTCATTGATTGGATTAGGATTGCTTTCATAGCAGCTTTAGGTTTTGTGGTTGTCCTAATTGCCATTGTTTTGATGATTTTCAATTTCCTAATCTACATTTTTGGTGAACTCGACGTGAACTAACCCCTTAACCATGTTTTGAGTGCTTTTGAGCTGTTTGCAGGTGAAAAACTCAAGAAACGGGGCAACTTGGAGCTCTTTGGGCACTTCTGAGCCTGTGTTGATGGGTTCTATGCCTGTGTTGAGGCATTCTGCGCCTGTGTTGAAGTTTTATGCACCTATGTTGATGGGTTATGCGCCTGTGTTGAGGCATTTTGCACCTGTGCAAGGGCAGAAACAGAGGTGAAATCAGTTGCTTTTACTTGCAAATTTGTTTGTTTTCATTCTGTTTCTTGCATTCTAGTTTTTCTTTGGTGCTAATTCTCTATGCAACATCTTGGCATTACGTATGACAAAGACTAAAAATACAACTACTAACAAATCTTATGCAGGACATGGTCAAAGACTCTCATTAAAACATCTTGCTTGTGATTTTTAAAGTAGTTGCACATTTCATTTCTTAAAGGTTAATGAACACCATGCATGCTTTGTCTGTTTTTAATTTGATTGCATGTTTTAACCCTTAGAACTGGGCTTGCCTCCTGATTTGCTTGGCACTTCGCATAGGCATTGGTGAGAGGGAACGACCCAAAGTGGTGACAGGCTAAAGCCAAGCTCTTCTGAACCACTCTAT
This sequence comes from Cryptomeria japonica, assembly GCF_030272615.1. Taxonomy (NCBI): domain Eukaryota; kingdom Viridiplantae; phylum Streptophyta; class Pinopsida; order Cupressales; family Cupressaceae; genus Cryptomeria; species Cryptomeria japonica. Next base: position 300,985,578 of record NC_081410.1, on the reverse strand, counting down.
ATAACTGTGGATGCAACGAAAGTTGTAGACAACGGGTGCTGGAATGGTATTGCGATGATTTATTCACCGGATCAATACCCACTTGAACAGATGCCCTTACTAGAATCTCTTGTTTTTAGATGCCAAAATCCTTCTATCTTTTGGCTCAGGTGTTCTGATATGTGTATGCCGAAGACACCTCTCATGTACTGCTCAGTTAGAGATAGCAAGTTTTTGGGAAGTGATGCCCCTTGAACTCAAAGCTTGGTATGCTCGAGAAGTGAGTGCACTGTAAGGGGGAGCCAGTGCTACCAAGCATCTAGCTATCTGGCTGAGTGTTGTATTTTATGGTTAGAGGATTCAATAGATATTGCCCTTGCCAGCCATAGGATTTGTTGTGAATGTGCTTGATTGTCTTGAGTCAAAGTCAAAGTCAAACATTTTGTCTTCCGTGATTGTCAAAAGTTAAATCAAAAACAAACTTTCAAAAGTGCTCATAATCAACTTGGGTTTTCAAAATCAACAACCTTCAATTCAAAACAAAATCCAAACAAAAGTCCAAATTTGTCCAAGTATTCATCCAACATTTGAACATGGCTTGTCAAAACATTGAATATCTTTGTTTCAAAATTCATGTCACTTTAGGCTAGGTTTTGCATAGTCCAACTTAGATCCTAGTGCATATTGTCATCTCCCTTCATTTTAGTCCTTTTCATTGCAAGCGTCCTCATTTTGCACTTAGGTTCAAAATCATTTCCCTAAGTTTGCATTTCATTGTCATATCCAAGCTAGATTTCCACTTAGGTGGCATTTGTGCATTATCCTTGTCATGCTAAAATTAGGTCTTGCCTAGGTTGCATTTTGCATATTCCAAGTCATTGGTCTTCACATATCCTTATCATTTTATTGTCATCTTGTCTTGGCTTCATCTTGTCATATCATATCCTTATATCATTTTCATTTCATATCCTAAGTCATTGTCATAATCATTGCCTTCTTGCATTTAGTCTCAAAAATTTGGTTTGTCAAACTTGAAAAATCAAAACTTTGGATGATACCCTAAGTTGTTGTTAAGGAGTCTTGACCTTGTCTAAAATTTTTCCTTTCATTAATATCATTTTTGTCAAACCTAGCTTAGCATCCAAGCATATAGGTGAGACATTGTCAATTTGTCCTATTGTCATTTGGTCCTTTGTCCTTTGAGGTCTTGACTTCATTTCAATTTCCCAAGGTTGAGTCTTTAGGTTTGCATTCCAAAAAGTTTGTCCAAACCTTGAAAAACAACAAAAACATTAAGTTGCATTGTCATCCTATTAGGTTGGATTTGTCAATCCCATTAGTTGCATTGCATAGTGACATGTTTGTTGAAATGAGATGTCATCACAATTGAGAAATCAATCATGTCAATCCAATCTCTACATGTCTCAGAACTTGGATCAAACTTATCATGATGATGTAAATGTCCAAATACAAAAACTAGAGGAGAAACTAGCTCAAGAAAAGGAGATTTTGGAACAAAAGGTGAAAAACATTGAGAAGAATAGATCACAAATGTCCAAAATGTTTCAAAAATTTCCAAGTCGAAGTCCAAATATTGAGCCAATTGATGTAAGATCTCTTATCGAACAATCAAACATACCAAATCTCCTCTCACAAATAGAGATGATGAAACAATTTCAAGAAAAGAGACAACAACATTATGTGCCTTCACAACAAGAACAAGAAGGTGTTTACTATCAATCAAATTTTCAACCATCACAACCAATTGTTCAACATTTCCAACAAACACAACCAATGGTCCAACATATACAACCAACACAACCAATGGTCCAATTTCAACAATATGTCCAACCAACTATACAATGTCCACAAATAGTACAACCAATGGTGGAATATCAACAAGTTCAATCAACATATCAATGTCAACAACCACAACCAAACATTCAAAAACAAAGGTTGCAGCACACACCAAGCCAAATTTTGAACATGTCAAACCAATTTGATCAACATCTAGTTCAAAATCAAAACATGACATTAGACCAAAACCAACTCCTTGCCAAACAAGTTCAAATTTCAGATACAACCATGTCAAAACCTCGAAAGAAAGGTGGCCTTATTGCAAGGATCTTAAGGAAACTACCAAGTGAGTTCTTTCAGGAAGATCAAGATAATACAATTATGTCTAGCAATGCCTCATCCCCCCGCAAACAAATTGACTCTCCAGTGGCATCTATCCCTACACCTTTAGAAGTTTCACAAGAATCTTCCATATTGTCCTCATCAAACAATACACCCAAGGATGAAATTATCCAAGGGCTATCCATAATTGATTGCCAAGATAATCCAATTCATGATGCACATCCTTGTCATGTTTCATAAATACAAGACCCAATGCCACCATGCACTTTATTGCCATTACCTATTTTAGAGGACCCCATTCGAAGTCCCTCTTCCTCATGTTCAAGCATTGATTCCTTGCCAGAATCCATCACAAATGTTCAAAGTACATTTCCTTCATGCCAAAACATTGATTCCTTGTCAGAATCCCCCATGCATATCCAAAGTCCAACCCCATGTCAAGAGGATAATTTAGAGCATGAAGAAACGTGTCTTAAAAAAGATCAAGATCAAGATCCCGAAACCTTATCATCCCATCCAATTGTTGACCAAGACCCCATGTTCCCAGACACTCATGATGATTCCCCTATTCTTGTCCATCCTATCCAAAATCCTATTGACACTCCATTCCCCGAGCAAGATCAAGATATCCCAGTCCATCCAATCCCAAACAATCCCCTTCCATTTCATGAAAAAAATGTCCTTTCAAATCCCATTGGAATTCCACTTCCTAAGAAAGATCAAGATATCCTTTCCATCCTTTCCGATGATCCCATTAAAAGTCAAGAGCAAAGCACCTTTAAAGAGGATTCCAATGATCTTCCTCCTTGTCAAGATCAAATTATTCCTTTAAATCCTCCACAAGATCCTTTAGTTCCTCCATCTCCTTATCTTAATGCTCCATATACACTCCAAGATCGCATTTCTTTTGATGATCCCATTATTTCTCCCATTCCATCTCTTGAATATCCTGTCATTGATCCATGTCCACCACACAATCCTAGTCCCCCTCACAATTCTAGTCCCCCTCATGATCCTAATCCCCCTCATGATTCTAACATGGTGCAAGATGTTCATGAACCCCTGACATTAACAATGGGTTCTTCCACTTTGGTGCAATCTGATCCACTTCAAGATCTCATTATTTCTCTCATATCATATCCACCTCATAATGGACTCGCATCTTCTTCCCAAAGAAAAGAGTATCCTACAAGTCAAGATATTCATAAAGGCAAAGGAGTAGATCTCCATAAGCAATAATCCCTTCATGTTAAAGAAAATATTAAGGATCATGGCCTCAGTGAAATTCCTCAAGACGTGGGTACCCCTACTAAATCCAACATCCCTTCAAAATCCAAACATATCCCTTCCCCTTTATCCCTTCCATCCATCTTAGGTCCTTATAATATCCCTGCATCCTGTATGCAAGGTCAACAAAGGAACACATATTTGAGTAACTTTCATCCATGCAAAATACCTCCACTTCATTCCTATCCATCCATGCATTCCTTTCCCCCTCCAAGCAATTTGGATGCCAAGCATAAAAGTCATAAGTCTAGAAATCCACATGTATTCAAGGATCAACATGTCCAATATAATCAACATGTCAAAACAAAGAAAAATATGATCCAAAAAGAAAAAGAAAAATCCAAAAGGTCACAAAGGCCCATTGCTCAAAAACAAAATTCAAAATATATATGGGTTCCTAAATCCCTTGTGCAAGCAATGCACTCCAAGGAACCACAAAAGCATCAAAAATCAAAAACCATGTGGATCCCTAAGTGGCTCCTTGAAGCACAAAAGCCTAAAGACACATCCAACTTGGCATCCAAAGTTGCTATTCCTCCATCCAACCCTCTCAAATTTGTTCCTCCATCACCTTCTTCATCCATTTTGGGCCCTTATGTCCCAAAATCCCAAGCTATTCCTCCATCCAAATCTCACAATCTGAGATCCATTTTTCTTCTATCAATCCACCACCCGTCAAGGTGTGTTCCAATGTTGATCTTGCCTTCATTTCCATCCAGTGAAGCCCAATTCTTCCAATACCCTATCCATTATCCAATGCATATTTTCCATCCTTCGATCCCTTTGATCCCATCCTTTGCATAAATCCTTGCCTTAGTTTCATCTTATTTTCCATGTCCTTATCCTACCAACGTCTTTGAGCATACTTTTAAAGGTCATGGTCCATTTTTTTCAAGGCTACTATCCAAACAAAAAGATGTTTGAGTCCTTCTTCCATCTCCTATCATATGTCCATTTTCGACTAAAATGTCAACATCCAAAAAAAAAAAAGTAAAAAAAAAAAAAAAAAGTAAAGCAAAAATAATTCGTCCACTGGTGAAAACCTCGCAAACAGGCGCCTTGGGCAAGTACTGTGATGAAAACCTGGCAAACAGGTGTCATGCATAATCTATGAACTTCTTGCATACCATACTTGGAAACAAGTTTTATCCTATCATATCCTTTTGTCCTTCATTGTTCCATTATCCTATCGAACCCCTATCATTACCCTTCATCTCCTATTGTCCCTCATGTCTAGTTTCCCTTTCCACCTTTGATCTTGACAAGGTTGGGGATTATCATGAGCATCATGTATCTTGTTTGCAGCTTTTAGTCCATCATAACTTTTGATCTTTATCCATTTGCTTATTATAACCTTTCATCCATATTCCCTAGCTTATTGCAACTTTCTGCCACTATCCCTTAGCCTATCCCAACCTTTAGTCCATGTCCCTTGTCCATTCTTGGTCTTTCTTATCCTATCCATATCTTATCACTATCCATACACTCTTTTTTTCATTCCTTGATCTTGATCTGTAATAAGGATGCAAAATTTAAACATGGTTTCAAAAACATCTTGACATGTCCCTCATGCCATGTCCCTGCTTTACATTGTCATATCCAGTCTCTTGTCCCATCACGCAATAGCCCTTGAAAATTGCATCCGTATTGTCTCCATGATAAAAGGCCTTTGTCTTCCCTCTATCCACCAACATTTTAGAAAGCCTATTTATTCACCTGTCATATTCCTTGCCTTGCTAGACACTGGAGGCAAAATCATGAAAAAATCCCTAAAAATCAAATAATGTCTTGAAATAATTCAAAAACATTCATATAATGTCCTACAAAAATCCCTAAAAATCAAATAATGTCTTGAAAAAATCCCTAAAAATCAAATAATGTCCTGAAAAATCACTAAAAAGTCAAATAAAGTCCTGAAAAATGAACAAAAAAATTGTAAAAAACTCAAAATTCCTACAAAGTGAAAAACATCAAAATCCAAAAACAATTTCTTTGGCATTTTGCATTTTGTCAATAAATGGTCCCCTTTGTGCATAGACAGATCGCTGAGCATACATCCAACGACAATCAATCAAACATTGTGCTTTAATGAAATCACGCATTAACAGATGAACTGTTCGACCAAGCAAGCACTCAACCTGATCACAGTTGTCACATCAATCCAAATAGCATCAACGTTACCATTAGTCCTTGTCAACATTATCATGGGTCTTATACAGGGTGTGGTATTCTCGAAACTAGTCTGTGTCCTGTCTTCGATGGGGTACCACATTCCCTGAAACCAGACAGCATGATCATTCTTATTTTCCACTTTTGACAATGACGATCAGACTATTTGTTTGAATTAGTTGAATTTGTGTGTCTTATCTTTTGTTAAAATGCTCAAGGAATGCCTCAAGAGCATCATCCAAGGAATGCCTCGAGAGCATCATCCAAGCCTTGTAACTATGAAGGCAATGTAATAGGAAGATTCATTAGTGTTTTAAAGACCTAAGTGAGGTAGATTTTCAGTTCAAACTCCTTTCTATGCAGGTCCAAAGATGTAGCAGCAGTTGACTGGTAAAAGGGCACTAATTTAACAGTGATAACAGCATTTTCACATCTATTTTCAGTTTGTGCACCATGTGTTTGGACTAATGCCTATAGGATAGTAGTAAAGAAAGGCCCTACATGATATGGTAGAAGGTATACTTTAGTTTGGGAGCTTGGTTAAAAGAGTTGCAATGACTTTCGAAAGTGATTGGTTCTAAACCCTAACAAACCCTATAAAAGTGCCACAAATAGTGGATAGTCCTCATTTTTCAATAACAGAGGCCTAAACCATGAAAATCCATTAGCATATACCTTTAAAACACCATCCAAGTTAAGTTTGTTAGAGGAGGAGCCCATTGTTGGGCAGGGTGAGCAAAACTAGGCCAATTAGGCCTCCATGGGCTACAAGCCTTTTGACTGCATAACACACACTTTTTAAGAACTCGGTCACCTTGAACTCATGTAGTTTGGACGGATCATTGGTTGATAGTCCAAGCTAGTGAATGAACTTTGAGAAACCTCCATGACACCCTTGCAAAGCATTTTGGGTTGTGAGACCTAAGGAGTTGGTTGAGCAAGTGAAACTAAGAAGTCAATATAAGAGAATGAAAACAAGCTTTTTGAACACAACCTTCATCTAGTCCTCTAAACCAGTTGGAGGTGCTTGTGAGAATAGAAAATAGTTAGAATCATGTCCAAAAAGGGACAGAGAATTGTGTAGGAAGAAGTGGAGTGTTTTGGCATAACCAATAGGGGATGAGTAGGGGAATGAGTCCTATTAAAGGGGAGGTTGCTTGGGAAGTGCTATAAGAGATGCTAGCATGAAGACCTCAAGAATGATTTGCAAACATATGCAATAGCCACAAGTAAGTTTTTGGGAAACAAATTGAACCTTTAGACTTAAACATCCTTATTGATCACTTACCTAGTAATCTCCCTATCAGATCCCAAGGAGACTCACTTGGTAGCGGTGAAAAGGATATTTTGGTACCTGAAAGGCATAGTAGATTATGATTTGTGGTATCCTTATAAAGGAAATTTCTCTTTGGATGTGTTTACTAATGTAAATTGGGCAAGCAATGTAGATGACCAGAAAAGAACTACTGATGGAGCTTTTCTTCTTGGAGGCAATTTGGTTGCATGGACAAGTAAGAAGAAAACTTGGGTTTCTTAATCAATAGCAGAGGCAGAGTATGTTGCAACATCAATGAATTGCATGCAGGAAATCTGGATGAGACATGTGCTTGAAGGATTCATATTTGATATGTCTGTGTAGACATCTAAAAATGGTCAACGCTTGTGGAGTCATACTTTAACATTTGCGCATTGCCTTATTTTAGGGTTCTTGGGTCGCATTAACATTTCTTCTATGTTGTGCATTTGGTCTTTATCATTTGTGAGCATCAAGTCCTTCTTCTGCATTCCTCATTTTTCTCACTTTCAAATTAGGTCTTGTCGATAGGAATCTTCAGTCATGATTTTGGTCGATCTTATCCTGTCAAATCATGGTGCGTGCTCATTTATCATCATTTTGGACATCGTCAATCCTAATCAATGATAGAATTAGGGTTTTGTCCTCTTATCAATCTTTCAATCATCTTTAACTTGTTAGTAATCATTTGTGATTATCAACTTGTCAATCTTGTCATTTTGCGATCGATTCATCATCGATCCTTGTCCTTGTCAGTCTTGTCATTTTGCGATCGATTCATCATCGATCCTTGTCCTTTTCAATCAGGTCAATTTGGATCGATTAGTCATTGTTCCTCATCAATTGGCACCTATCAATTTGATCTCCTTGTCAATCTTGGTCAATTTGTCATTGATTTTTGTCAACCAATCTCAATCATTTATCAACATTGGTCCTTTGTCAATCAGAATCATGATCGAACCTACATTAATTTCTTGTTGTCTTGACCTAACTCCTTGTCCTCTTATTTCTACGGTTTGATGATTTATTTGTTTAATCCTTTTCTTCTTCTTTGTGGGTTAAATAAATCTATTTATTTAGTCGTAGGTCTCTTTCATGAATTAATTAATGGATGAAAACCTATTAATTAATTCACCTAATTTCTATTTCATCTTTTTCCTCAATTTTCTAATTTGCTAATTTCTCCTAATTCCTAATTTCTATTTCAATCTTGTCATAATTTTTCATACATCTTGCATAGCAACTTGTCATAATTTGTCATAATTTGTCATACACCTTGCATAAAAATTGTCATACATTTGTCATAATTTTGCCATTATTGATTTGAATTTCCTTTCAAATCTCTTCATGCTAATCTTGTCCTCTCTCCAATTTGTCTATAAATTGGATGATTTTCTTCAATGAAAGGAGGAGATCAATCACATTTTTGAGTAACCTTATACTGCGAATTTCATCTCTCAACAACTTGCTTTCCACTTGCATTTTGCACTTGTAGGTGAGATCCACATCAAATTTGAAGGTGAAAGAAGAACAATGGAGCCACATGAAGGAGATATCTATGTTGGTTTGTTTTGATTTCATTTGATTTGAATATCTTGTCTTTATGTCTTCATTGATTGGATTAGGATTTCTTTCATAGCAGCTTTAGGTTTTGTGGTTGTCCTAATTGCCATTGTTTTGATGATTTTCAATTTCCTGATCTACATTCTGAACCGTAACTATTTACTACGATAATACTAGTGCAATCAATATTTTGAAAAATCCTATGTTACCTGCAAGAACAAAGCACATAGAAATTAATTAGCATTTATAAGGGAAAGAGTACAGGAAAAACAAGTCTGCATGGAGTATGTGACAAGCAAAGAGAAGCTAGAAGATATTTTCACAAAACCATTGGTGAAGACAACCTTTGAGCATCTCAGAGGTAAATTAGGGGTCAGGCCCCTACTCAGACAAAACTATAATGTAGGATGCATCAATCCAGTGGGCCTCATGACTATTTTTCTCTTTGGATTGATGAGATGTAGGCTACTCCATAGGTGGAGCAGCTTAGATGTGTTTGCAGACATGTTGAAGACGGCAACTGCAATAGACTTGATGATTTCTGATGATTATGTACCTTTGGAATTGCTATCAAAGGAGGAGAAGAAATATGATTAAGAGAAGACATATGATTAGTTGGAGTAGATATAGTGTAACTGGCAGATGAGATGCAACAGAGAAGAGAAGAGTTGCAGAGAAGGTCCAGAACATAGTGGAACAGTATGAGTTTAGTATGTTGATATTTAGTGTTGTCATTAATGCCAAATGGGGAGATTGTCGGCATGTTTGGCATAACTGATGAAGATGAGATGATGGTGGATAACTGTACCAGTAGAGGAAGATGACATGATCAGTTATATATATTGTCATTGATGGAAACCAAGATCAACTGATGTTTACAATTGGTTTTTGGTGATTGACTTGTTGGCTAAGTGATTTGGTCTACCGGAGTAAGGGTTTGACAGTTTGACAGAGTTTACCGGGAAGACTGTGAATTAGGACCTTAACCGGTAAAGAAGATAAATTTTGATGGAATTGGGTGATTTATGATGGATTTGAGTATGTAACTGGAACCGCATCCTATGATGCTTATTGGAAGGCATGTTTCGAATTTTTGATGAAGTTTTGTCTGGGTTTAAGAAGGGTTTAAGGACCAGTAAAGAATTCTCTTAACCGGTAATTATTTTTGGTTTGGCGGTGATCTATATCAAGCTCGCATGTTGATGATAATGCGGCACAAACCACGTGATGAGTTTGAAAGATGTTTTGGCATATTTGGAGAATGAATTTCTTGGGAATGTGCAAAGTGCTTAGCAGAATGTGCTAAGGGTTTGACTTTGTACCAGATCGGCTTGCTTTGATGGTTTATGACGATTCAATTTTTGATATTTATTTGTAATTTATTGTAATGATCCCTATGATTATCTATAATGAGTTGAAAAGATCTATGTGATCTATATTATAAGTCTTAGGGTTTTGATGTTGGCCTAGTTGTAAAAGTTATTTATGTCAGCAAGGTTGATGTTTTGTAGTATCGGTGGTTTTGAGAAGTGTGAGAAGTCAAACCAATGTGTGTGAGAAGATCTGCCAAAGAGATGCAGACTTAGAACTTAATTGGATCTGATCAAGCAAGAAGTAGAGTGATATACACAAATCATTCATTGTTGTTCTCTAACAATTACATCAGCTTAAATCCCTTAACCGGGTAGGTCCTAATAGACCTCACATTATAAAATCCCCTAACAGGGTGACTCAATATCTAAGTTCTAATTCCTCTTGCGAGGTTGATCCTAACTGATCAAAGCTTCTAGCAGGTCTAAGTTAAATCCCTTAATCGAGTGACTCCTAATAGGGTCTTCTCCTAACAGGGCATCAATGTAATCTTCTAACCGGGCTTGGCTCCTAATAGGGTGCATTCTGAAAGAGTGCAAAATATTTGTGGGTACCAATTCCCACCGTGGTTTTTCCCTATTTGGGTTTCCACGTGAAAAACATGGTGTTCATGTGTGGTATGCTTTTCTTGTGATGTTCATGTTTTTTCTGATAACTGGTAAAGACAATTTATGTTTGTTTATCAAAGATCTTAAAGTGGTTACCGGTATTGATGATTATATGATTGATGAAGCATTTTGATTAGTTAATAAGTTGGTAACTGTGTTTGTTGATCTGATATTGAATTGATGGATGATCTAATTAATACATTTTCATAAGAGGAAATGACTATCTAGATCTGATAAGGAAATCTATTATGAAGATTTGGTTTAAGTGTTGAATGTTTTTAGATCTGAGATAAATCTGTTTTGGTGTTGAAAGTTTCAGTTTTTATTAATACTGATTCACCACCCTCTCAGTATTAACCGGATCCTCTAGGTTTATCAACACCATACCGACATATGTTGTAATTTAAAATAAATGTGGCAATTTGTTTTCCAGTGGTATGGGTAAGAGGAACAACTTCAATCCATTTTGTGAAATATTCAATAGCAGTGATGATGAATTTGTGGCCATTGGATGAGGGTGGATGGATTTTTCCCACCCATGAGGTTGAGTCCCCACTAATAAAAAGGCCAAGATGTAATAAGCAGTTGTAATTCTTGTGCTAGCGCATGTATCAGGTCTCCATGTATTTGGTATTGCTTGCAATTATTAATAAACTGATAAGCATCCTTCTCCATAGTAGGCCAGTAATAACCAATATGCAAGAGTTTCTTAGCTAGGGTAAGACCTCCCAAATGTGCCCTACATATACCTTTGTGCACCTCTCATAAAGCAGTGATGGATTTGTCATGCTCAAGACATCTAAGTAAGGTACCATCAAGACCTCGACGATATAGGGTATCAACTAAAATGGCATAACAAGAGGCTTGGCGAATAAAAGTTTTTCAGTCTTTGTTGGATAGATCAGGAGGTAAGGTATTATCATGTAAGTAGCGATAAATATCTCCATACAACTAGGAATTAGCACCAATGATGAGACATATCATTTCAGATTGTGGTACATTGTAGGCAAGCTCCAAGACTGGTTCAACCAAGAACTCATAGTATTTGGCGTTACTTGGTATTATTGCAAGGGAGGCAATTGTAGCCATTGCATCAGCTGCTCTACTATTGTCTCGAGTAATTTGCCCAAATGTGATTGTGGTAAAGTAAACCTTGAAATCATCCACAATTCTCTTGTATGGCATAATATTTTCAACTTTTGTCTTATAATCATCATTAACCTGTCTGATCACTAACTGGAAGTCACCGAGAACACGCAAATCTAAAATTTTCCATTGTACATCCATACGAAGTCCAGAAAGTAATGCTTCATATTCTAAAATATTGTTGGTACAAGGAAATTGTATTTCATAAGCCTTTGGTATGCAATCCCCTTGTAGTGTGTTGAAAATAATGCCAGCATTAGAGCCACAATGTGTGAAGGAGCATCATATTATAAAGTCGAGAGGTTTGAAGATTCCATGTTGAAGATTGACTCATCAAGTAACTCTGTAAAAAGTGGATGATCATCTATGATAGGAGCATCAATGATTTGATCTACTATAGCTTGTCCTTTTATTACTTTTCTTTCTACATACTCAATGTTGAACTCACTAAGAATCATGACCCATTTAGCCAATCATCTTGTAAGAGTTGCTTTACTTGGAAGATATTTAAGTGGATCATTTTTTGCAATGAGCTTTGTTTGGTGTGTAAGCATGTAATGTCACAGTTTCTTTGAGGCAAAAACTATAGCGAGACATGCTCTCTCAATAGGACTATAATTAAGCTCATACCCCACTAAGGTACGACTAACGTAATATATTGCATGTTCTTTTCCTTCAGAATCATGTTGAGCCAAAAGTGCCCCTAGTGTTGTGGAAGTTGTGGATATATATAATAGTAGAGGCTTGTCATCTGTGAGAGGTACTAACATTGGTGGTGACATTAGGTATTCTTTGATCTATTGAAAAGCTTGTTCACATTTTTCATCCCATCTAAATGAAACATTTTATGTAGCGGATGCTGAAATGGTTGACACTTATCTACTAGTTGTGCTATAAAGCGATGAATAGATTGGAGTTTCCCTTGTAAAGATCTCAACTAATGGATATTCCTCAGTGGTGGTGTTGTCTTATAAATCTGATTTCCTTTAACATCCTTAGAATAATATGGTTAAACTCAGTGCAGAAGAGACATTAAAGATAAGGAAATTCTCAAGACAACATATGACAAGGTTTGATTGAAACTTCTACACTTCAGACTTACTCAAAGCCCAGGTGGGTATACCTTTGTGAATTGAATTCACACTTTCAAAACGTAAACCCACAGCAAACCAGTCCAGAAAACCAGTGGATCTATTCACCTTGAAATCAACTGAAAACAAAGAATGGAAATTATACTTAAATTCAGCATTTCGATCAACAAAACATGCAATAAACAACTTCAATTAATACCAGTGCCTTATCCAAGGTCACAGAGTCATCTAAACTCAAATAAGACTCCTCAAACAAAACATCTGTATGCTTCTCATTGGCTTGGTTTCTATTAATCCTTGTATATGCCTGACACATACAAGAATTCATGCATTCCAAATTAAGCTATGAACATCAAAATTCAAAGTCTCTTCCAAAGAGTTTACTGGTATGAGTGATCCCCGCATCTTTAATTTCCCTCCTAAAGAGAAAAGCTAACGAACACTTCTACTAAAATTGCTTTGCAATTCCATTCAAACATAACAACCCTGGATTATTCAGAATGAAAGCAGTAAACAAATTTGTAAACACGCTTGAAGACAACACAAAGCTTTACTCAAAACCAATGGTCTGTATATTGATATTTAGTTCAAGAAATATTACAAGAAATTTTGAGTATTCTCCATTAGACTTAGAAAAGCTCAGATAAATTTCTGCAGCGTTTTCTTACAATTTTTTGCGATCCCTTTTCCTCTAGTCTTGATATCCATTTATAAAAACATGGAAGCACAAAGCTTCGGACTTCTCGAGGAGAGTTTGTTACAATCATTTCTTTCAAAATAAAGAGGTTACAAGCTTTTCGCAAAAACAGTTACAAGCTCTTTTCGGTCTCTGTAGTTTCTTCAACAAGTTGTTCGGTTGCAACCTCTTCTACCTTTTCAGGGGTGCTTTCCAACTATTATGGATCATGGGTGGCATATTTAATTGTCCACTCATCATACACCACTTCTGTCGGCCATGAGAAATTAATCACTTTATCTTTAGTTTTAGTCAACCTTTTCCAAGAATTTCTCATTTTGTTGACTTCTGAATTGAGAAAACCGTAATGTGACTTAATTTTCTCTATCTCTTGTATTGTCACAACAAATAAAGAAGCATCATCTAGATCAATGATTCCTTTAACTCTTGCTGACAATTTAGCTTCTATCTCCTTAAGCCACATTTGTTTGTCCTTTAATTGATCCGGGCTAGCAAAAACTCCTGGGAGCAACTCAAAAACTTGATCAGTGTACTCCTTTTTGCATAAATTTACCTTCCTATCCACATTATCCACCTTTGCTACTAACTGTACTAAGACTTTAGCGACATTAGAAGTGGATTTGATGATGGGATTGGCCCTTGCCTCATCGCAGGATACACACATAAACTCTAAATCTTGCTCCCTAGGCCTCCATTTGTCAAAAATAGGCATCAAAATGGCCTTGTCTCTCTTGAGCTCATTCCATATTTCCATAATTTTACCTACATTTTTGTAGAGCAATGAGGCATTTATTGTATTTGCAAAACTGGAAATTGTAGTCCTTACTTTCTCCTCATACTTCTTTGCATATAAGGCCTGAGCCTGTTTCAAGTTTTCTAATTCTTGGGGAGTGATTTCAATCATTTGAGAGCTGGAGGGTACTGGAGATGGTGGAAACTCAATGATAGGGCTAGTAGGTGGAGGTCTTGTAGGAGAAGAGGAGATCATCAGTGTTGAAGACTCACCTTGATGGTATTGTCCAGTCAACTGGCTCTGCAGCTTGGCAATGATGTTATCCTTACCTCTTACCTCCTCCTTGGCATTGTTATAGGCCTTCAAAACTGTTTCCAACTTAACTTGGAGGGCCTCTTTCTCTTTGGCTTCCTTCTCTGCTACTACAACACTAAATTTTGCAATCTCTAACATAGTGCTAGCAGCCTCCACTACCCCTGTACTCTGCACTCTCTTCACCATCATTCCACCAAGGTAACTTGACCCTGGGGTGTCTTTGCTTTTCTTACTCTCATTTCTCTTGAGAGACCACATGACGAGTGCAGCATTGTCCTTATTGAAAGTAATCCCCTCCATGGGTTTAGTCTCTTTTCTCACTACATCTAGTACCAGGGCGTCTGCTATATCCCATTCGGGTAAGATAAGCACTCCAGCTTGTGCTACCATATCTCTTCCTTGCTCAGGGGTGATGGTTTTGAATTATTCCATCATCTCTTGCTTTATTTCCTCTTCCACTAGGGCTAGATCTTTATTGGGCTGCTCAGCTTTTCTCTTTTCACATCTAGCATTATATTTATCTATGTGTTGTTTCCATATAAACTGCATAAATGCTTCTGATGTGACAAAATTGTTATCAGCTAAAAAGGCCTTACTTGCCTGCTTTATCTCAGGATCCCACTCCTGGCCTTTGAGTTCAGTGGTAGTGATATCCATTTCAGCAGCAATGGGTTCTTCTGGCATTCCTTCCTCCACTTCATCATAAGTGTAGGCAATTTCCCCTAGAATACCTAACTGTAGGAGTTGCTCAGTTGTTGCTTGCTCATTTCCTATATGGATAGGGGATTGGGATGGAGAATACAAAGGTGTATCTGATTGCACTTCTTTCCCCACCCTTTGCTTCTTTGGGCTTTCTTGGATGTCAATGACATCTTGTATCTTCCTCTTTCCTTTGGAGGTAGAGGGCTCCCCTGTTGTAGGCATCAGCACACTATAACTGGATTTCTTATGCACTGTATAATCACCAGGAGGGATTGCTTTGCTAGAAGCTGACCTACTTAGGATCATTCTTGCCTTCTCAGGTTGCTCTTGACTATAGCTTCCCTCTTCTCCTTCAGTGTCTGCATCACATCTTCAAAGCAAACAATCAAAAACTTTATTTTCTCTTCCAGTGGGAAAAAGATAGACAATGGGTCATAGCTGTCATGAAATTGATGCACAAAATCCAAGGCTTTCTTATAGGCCACCCACTTCTCTTTCCTTAGCTCCTGCTCATCTAGATCAAACTCATTTCTGATGAGGTCTTCAGGAAACTGGAATTGATGAGGCCTACCTCTACATGCTACCTTCTTTCTAAACATACCGTTGAAGAAGTCTTCTGGATCAGCACACCTGGACACTGCAGTGGACAAATGATAAGGCTTGAGGAAATCCTCAAAGCAATTCCAGCCTCCTTTTGTTATTACAAATTGGTGAGCTATGGTAGCTGCAGGGAAAATAGTCCCTTTACCCCTGCCTGTTAACTCTGCCTCTTGTAAGCCACCAATTTGTCTAAGGATCTCTGTGATTCCCACTTTGAGAGGGACCTAGTAAGGTAGCAAAAATGGGGTGCCTCTGAAACCAAACACTCTGAAAACTGTGGAGACTGGATACAAGTAAATGTCACCCCAGTTATGAACAATTTTTATGTTCTCTACGAATTCTTTTGGTCTTATGAATTCCAGAAGAACTTTGGGGATTCTTGGGTTCTCAGAGCAGAGGAGAGTCCTTATCTTGGATGCAAAATATTTATCAAACTTCAAAAAACTGGCATCCTCTCTATCCCATGACAACACAGTACTCCATAATTGTACCGGCATTTTTTCTCCTTCTTTCTCCTTAACAAGGTCCAGTCCACTGGCAAAGTAATCACCACCTTTGAAGAGAAAAAGATGCATCAAGAGTGAGTACCATCCAAAAGGCCTATCCACCTTTCCATTCTTGATTCCTATTAACCCTCCATGAATAGCATCAGCAATGAAAGAGGCATAATCAAATGTAATTGCGAGAGAAGGATTCAAAATCTGAGCAATCATTAACAGGTAATGATTTGGCATATTTGCTTCAGCATCTTCTCTCAAAACTTGGCAAAGTGCCCAATACATTCCTTTAGCCCTCAAGGTGAACATACTTAATGAAAAGGGCTCTTGTGTGTTGGGTCCTACAACTATTAACCCTCCTATTTTCACAAAAAACTCCTTGAGAGGCCCATTCCTGAGATGACTCCTCTGTGCACCGTAAATTTGGGCTAATGATGTGAAATTTATAGGTTCTAGAAAATTGGTGAACTCATTAAGCCCAAAAGTTGTCCTGAACTCTTCAGCATTAATCTCAACAAGGGTTTTCCCATTTATGTCCCGAATGCTTCTTGTGACTGGATCATAGTTGAGCGCAATTTGGGTCAACAAATCTGTGTCCATAAATACCCCTGGGCCCACTAATTTCCTGACATCTAATTCCCAGATACTGTTTTGTGGGGCAGGAGAATTTCTCATTCTGAATCCAACTTTAAACAACCCAACCCAGACAATCCAACCTATGGGTCTCTTAACCAGTTACCCTTGTCATATAGTCCTTCTCCTATCTTTAAATGGGGAGCCTTGGGCACTAATTCTTTTGCCTTTGATGCCTGATTAGTTGACAATGTCAACTATTCTAAAAAATCATCACAGACACTCCTTTCTGAATAGTAAACTTTGCCAAAAAATTCTCTTTTAGGAGCCATTTTGAAAACGTAAGAAATGAATACCACTCTTAAACAATTCTGTGATGAATCAATTATCTTATCTAAAACACTACACAAGAATTGCTACACAAGAATACGAGAGAACCTGTTCTTCGCTTGAAGGAATTTGCTCTGCAACTGAACCGACTTGCTCTGTACTTGAAGAAAATAACTCTGCATCTGCTCTTCTGCAAAATCCTTTAAAAGATATCTTCACCCGGTTGATAGGAAATCAAATATTGTACTCAGGGACTTAACTACAACATTGATTCCGCATGCTTCAGCCGTCCCTTCAAAATTGAATTCATACGAGAATTCATATTTTTCACTCCAATGGGTCACAACGTTCCTGCAAGTGTTTCATTTCGCTCTTTCGCAACTTCGTGAAGCATAACTATCGGGCAGCTTAGTCCTGCAAAATAGCGTCGACCGTCCGATCAAAAGAAACTTGATTGAGCGTTAGATTAACTAACAACTTTGGCTCCGCACCGGGTCCTGCTTCTCTATTAGCTATATGATACCACGTGGCGCCCAACCATTGGCCTTGAAATTTCCTTCGCATTCGACTTAACGCTGGTCGTGTGTCTTTTCTTGATACCACCGGTTCCACCTTGGCAGGCCCACACTTTCTTCTTAGACCACGTGTCGCCGGACACGTGGACGGCTCTCATGCACTCTCGCTATTTCGCAGGGTATAAAAAATGAGCATCTTACCCTTGCAAAATAGTGCGGGCTGTTGGATCATCTCTTAAGTTGATCGGCTTTTAATCATCTAGAAAGGCTTTCGGGAGGGGTGGGCCCGCTAACTCACTATGAACACCTGGCGTCTAGTCACCTTCAGAGCTGACTTGTCACTTTTTCATTTGCCGAGAGAAAACCATGAGCCCCAACAAACTCTTAACAGTTGTATCCTCCAGGGCCGCCATCATGACACATGGATGGCTCTCATGCACTCTCGCTATTTCGCGGGGTATAAAGAACGAGCTTCTTACCCTTGCGAAATAGCACGGGCCGTCGGATCATCTCTTGAGTTGATCGGCTTTTAATCATCTGAAAAGGCTTTCGGGAGGGGTGGGCCTACTGACTCACTGCGAACACCTGGCGTCTAGTCACCTTCGAAGCTGACTTGTCACTTTTTCATTTGCCGAGAGAAAACCACGGGGCCCCAACAAACTCTTAACAGTTGTATCCTCCAGGGCCGCCATCATGACATGTGGACGACTCTCATGCACTCTCGCTATTTCGTGCAGTATAAAGAATGAGCATCTTACCCTTGCGAAATAGCACGGGCCATCGGATCATCTCTTGAGTTGATCGGCATTTAACCATCTAAAAAGGCTTTCGGGCAGGGTGGGCTCGCTGACTCACTGTGAACACCTGGCGTCTAGTCACCTTCGGAGCTGACTTGTCACTTTGTTATACGCTGAAAGAAAACCACAGGGCCACAATTTATTCTTGACAGCTATACCCGCCAGGTCATCTCCTAATTGCGACCTAACTCACCTCTGGGGCACGCCTTTTAGCCTTTAATCCTGACCCGCTGACTGTTGTAACTTACGTCGGGTGCCACCATTTTACTCGCTATCATCAACCAGCTGGACTGTCTATGTGGCATGCCATGTCATTTTCGCAACTTCGTTGGTTTTAAACTATGCGCAACTTTGCCTAGCGAAATAGCGAAAGTCGTAGATCCATCCGCGAGATGCACATTAGTTACTGGGCCCGACAACTTTAAGAGAAAAACATATAAGGCACAAATTTTTTGATTAATTAACATAACCACCTAGGAAAACAACAAGGGGGGACACTTCCTACGACCCCATGACCCATTACTTAAGTGAATAAAGTAATGAAAGATTGGAAACTAGAGGTTTTAAAACAAACACAAGAGGATCTAAAATCAAAAACCCTTCAACCCTTGAGGTCTAGAACAAAGCTGAAGCAATTGAAACTGCACCCTATTCAAAATTTCAACAAACCATAGCCAATCATGGGAAAAGAAAAGCCCAATTTTAATCAGTGATAACAGGTGGCATCTCAAGTATGGCTTTTACTTTCTCAGGATTAGCTTCCATTCCCTTAGATGATACATTGTATCCAAGGAGTTTCCTAGAGGTTACCCCAAAGACAAATTTCTTTGATTCATTCGCTTTATATTTTTTTTGACCTTGTAAAGATTTTATCAATGATTTCTAAATGTCTGTTCCTGGTGTAAGATTTTCCAAGCAAGTCATCTACATAATATTATAGATATATAGATCATGTCATGAAAGATAGTGGTCATTGCATGTTGATAAGTAACTCTGAAATTCTTCAATCTAAAGGGCGTAACATTCCAACAAAAATTTCCCCAAGGACAAGTGAATGTTATTTTGATCTGGTCTTTAGGAGAAATTTTGATCTGATTATAGCCCAAGAACCCATCCATGAGGGATAACATCTCGTGTCCTGTTGTAGAATCCAATATCATGCCATTATTTGGAAGTGGAAAGTCATCTTTAGGACAAGCTTTATTTAAATCTCTAAAATCTATGCAAACACAGACACTTCCATCAAGTTTTGAAACTGGTACCAAGTTTGAAATCCATTTAGGATAGTCAACAGGTCTTATAAATCCAACATCTAGCAACTTTTGTAATTCTACCTTTACCAATAGTGGCACATGAGGGTGCATTTTTCTCAATTTTTGTTTGACGGGTTTTGCCCCCGATGGTAGAGACAAGTGATGCATAACTAAACCAAGGTTAAGTTTGGCCATGTCTATATAGGACCATGCAAAATTAACCTATCTTTCCTTGTAAAACATGGATATGCTCTATTCTCTCTTTAGAGGTCAATGATTCGACTAGATGTATAATCTTTGGTTGCTCTTCTATGCCCAAGTTTGTTGGTACTGTCTTTTCCACTAACATAGATGAATTCTCAGAGTATAATGCTAGGGAAAGTGTATCAAGCCTTCCATCCTCAAGCACCTCAAAGAGGTTTTCACCTTCTAATATGTCCTTTATTTTGACTTTTTTTGGGTTTAATAGCGCCACATAATGGTTTTCACTAGAAGACCTATTGATATTTTCCATAATTTTGCGACTGAAAGGCTTGGCACCTTCTCCAAAGTAAGCCACACTATTGAGTTCTATGATGAATCTAGCCCTATGATCTCCAAGGGGTAAATCACTTTGTTCTCTAAGAAAGTTTATGATTGCCTCATTGTTTTAAAAAACATCTAACTGGGGTTGTCCCTCGTGCTCCCAATCAATAAGTTGTGGGTGAACAAAAGGTAAAGGATCGTGATTAGGTTCAAGGTTATGAATAGGCTCAAGGGTACAAATAGAATCATAGTTATATATATCAATGAAATCATCAAAGTCATCAATGGAACCTTCCTCTTCAATCTGTGTTGCATTAGAAGACTCCCCTACCTCACTCGTGTTACCCTTAGTACTCAAGGTCTTATCTTTCTACGTATCATACCCTAAACCATGAACCTTATGTCCTCCATCAAGTTTGATTATTTTAAGTATACCTTGTTTGTGTAAACCAAGAGGACTATGGCGATCATAGCCATATCTTTTTATTATCTCTAGTCCTTTTCCATATTGCTCAGCTAATATTTTAACTTCAGGTTCTACAATTTGTTCTTTCTCTATATCTTCATCTTTATACAACCATCTCAGGATATCCTCTTCTTCCATTTCATCATACAAAGCTCCCCATTTTTTGAAAACAATAGGTTTGCAGACTATAGTAGTGGTGTCCAATGTGGTTTCAGACATTTATGATTTTCCATAAGTGCGAGGGGACAAAGGTGTGAGGCCCTACCCCAAGCCCGTCATAGCACTTCTTTATTTTTCACTATGGACTTATCGTTTGATACATTACTTTGATGCATTATGGATTTAG
Source organism: Cryptomeria japonica (assembly GCF_030272615.1). Lineage (NCBI taxonomy): Eukaryota > Viridiplantae > Streptophyta > Pinopsida > Cupressales > Cupressaceae > Cryptomeria > Cryptomeria japonica. Next base: position 300,964,582 of record NC_081410.1, on the reverse strand, counting down.
AGACTATTTGACAGATGGTTTGATACCTTTGGATATGATATATCCCATATTTTATTTTATTTAAGTACTTATGTTAATGATTGTATGATTAATTTATGCATTCTTAATTGATGATTGCTTTATATGATTTCAATGATTTTGTAATTTAGCAAATGGTTACATATGGATTGTTAGGAAAAGTAATTGGATTCTATCTTTATTGTTCTTTGATTAGGAGATCAATCCATGTTATGATGTGAAATTGGATGCTATGTGTTTAAAAGTGTATACCTTCATATATGTATGCATATTGTTTTGGACCTACTGATGTGTGGATTGAGATGTGCAGGATATTAATCCATGTGACCATGGATATACACAGGAGAACAAGAGCCAAACCTATGTGCGATTTCGAAGCCAAGGTTTGTCTATTGGAGAGACAATACCTTGTTTGTAATGTGTTTATTTTCATATAAGTGAATGCATTTGTGTGATTAATTTGTTTAATTTTAATTTATCTTCACCTTGAAAAAAAATGTCCAAGTGTATGTTGATGTGTTATTTTATGGTGTCACTTGACACTTGTAATGTGTTGTGGGTTGGCATGTGACATGTCTTTGAGAGGGAAATGTGAAAACCTATGCATTTTTTAAACCTCGTTTAGTTTTCTCAAAAGGCAACTTGGTTAGGAAGCCCTTGGAATGGTCAAATCAAGTTTGACCCGTAGATAAATTTTAGGGGAGGTTTTGGGGGGTCAAACCAACTCCTATAGTTGAGGTTAAGTCTTTTTTAAAGGCCCACTTGATATACCTATGGGTAAGGGACCTTTTTGGGCATACAACCACTCACATGTGATTGCCAAGTCACTTAAAAAGTGACATTTTCTTGATGGACAAAAATTAACTTTTAGAATATTGAATGTCGGTAAGACAACCTTCTAATCTTGTGTTGGATGCACTTCCCCACCTTACACTTAGCTTTTCAGTTTCCTCTTTTAGAAACCTTGTAAGAGGGTTGGGAAGACCAACCTATGAGCTCTCATCATCTTTTTCCAAGGAAGTTGGAAATGTGAGATGAATCTACTTAGAGGAAAAATTTAAACTTAGAATTTTTATCACCCACTCTCCAATCTTGGAGATCAAGAGTTGTTGAAAGAATTGAATTTTGAAGAAAAAAATTTAAGGTAGAAAGCTTGTAGTTGGTGGAAATCTTGTTGGCTTGGTGTGGAGGCTCCTCATCAAATCTTCTTATCACATTCCATTGTAGGAGTTGAGGTTGGTGCATTGTCACCCTTAGGATTTAAATACATATTTTGGTTGTTTTATGTGAAAATCTGCATGTTGTATCATTTGTTTGTGACTTGAGTTTTGTGTTATTTTGATTTTTGGTTGAGTTTTGCATTTTGTAGAATGCTTACATATGTATGTTGTTATAGGAGTCAAGACCAAACTCACCCTTGGGAGGGAATAGTAGTCTTGGGGTGAAGAGAGTTGACAGTCATAGGGTGTAGAGTCTCTCTTCTAGGAAGAGAGGGAAACAAAGATCTGGGATCCTTGCTACATTTTATTTTGTTTAAATTGGGGGTCATAAGGGAGGATTTGGCTTGAAAGCCTAAGGGGGTCATAAGGGGTTTATTTTTATGGTCATGTGAGACCAAGTTTGGAAGGAGGTTTATGGCCTTGTGATGGTTTTGGTATTTGTAATACACTTGCAGATCTCCCCATGTCTAGTCCACCTTCACCCCTCTTTAAAAATGTCATTTTATGACTGTGCTAAGCTTGGGATGGGAGTTTTGTGTTGAATGTATTCTCTTGTATTCTGAAAATTGTATGTGTGTGTTGCTTGTTTGTAACCTGTTTGGCACCTAGTTCTCTCAAGCTCGGGGGTGGCCTCTTGTAGGCCTAGGTTGGGAGGTGAGCCTCCATGGTCACAACCAAAAGAGTTCTTTTATTTGCAGGTCTGCATTTTGGTTATTAGGAGATGAAAGAAGAAGTAAAATCTATGTTGCAAAATAGAGATGTTTACTTCATGTGCCTTTAAATTTTTTGAAGCATGTGCACTATTGTCCTAAGCTTTGTAAAAGTTGAGCAAGTTGAAAACTATAGTAGTGTAATTGTTTATCTCTATAACAGAAAAATATTGTTGAAAGGAAGACATTTATTAGCATTGTGTTTTCAAGAAAAACTATGTACAAGAGGATGTTTTACCTTTACTTCCTATTAATGTTTATTCATCTACTAAGCAAGGAAATAAAACAAAGAAAAGTATCTTTTCATCTCTCTCTTCTTGCTACAATCTCTTAGCTGAAATGATATTTTAGTTGATAATAATAACTTTCTTCAGTAGTATTGAGAGGTTCTTTTCCAGATTATAGTTAATGTGAAAGTTAGTGAATCTAGGAGTTTTCTAAACTAGAATGCAATATTTCTATTTTGTTAAAACTCCTAGTTTAAGTTTTTATTCTATAGGTAAACTTAGTCTCAAGAAAGTGTTTTTTTTTTACAATTTGCATTATTCTATTAATGTACAATTAAAATGCAGTTGAAAAGGTACAATTTATAAATGTGATTTTTGTACTCCTAAACATTAGTTCAAATTTAAGCTAAGAAGAATAAATCTTATTACAAATTTTAGAAACCTAGATTCTTTCCATTTGTTGTTCTACATTGTAAGCATTTAGTTAAATATCTAAGTTATAGAGCTATTATTGCAAAACAAAACATTATAAAAGAAAAGGAAGTTAACCTGAGCTTTACACTAGTTGCTTATGAGACACTAGTGAACCAGAAATGTTTGTATTAAAAAAAAAAAAAAAAACTTTGGGAGTTGAATCTTCATGCTCTCTGTTTTATTTTGGGACTTGAGAGGAGGAGGGATACCAACACTCTCTCTCTCTTCCCTCTTCACATATCTACAATCACACTTATGCAACTATATTCTTTAATAAAATAAAAGAATGACTGATAAAAAGAAAATATATATATAAGGGTAAAATCAGCCTTAGACAAAACTGAAAAAGAATCTAAATCTCAGCATATATATATATATATGCATATACATATATATTTATATATATATAATATATACATATACATATACATATACATATAACACTGATTATTCTAAAGGAAATATACCATGTATATGCTGATATATATATATATATATATATATATATATATACATGTGTGTGTGTGTACATATATGTATGTATATACATACATACATACATATACATACATACATACATACATACATATATATAAAATATATAAAAAATAATAATAATACATATATATATATACATATATATACATATAAAAATATATAAAAAATAATAATAGTGGGGCGTGTGGGCCACGACCCACCTAAGTGGGTCGCATCGCACCCGGGGCGGCCTCTTCCCACTCAACACGCCCTCCAACTATCTCAATACGCCCTGCAACATATGAATTGGCATCGTCCAAGCCTGTTCTGGCCCTACAATAAGCTTGGCGCCCAACAATTTTGAGTCCCTGCAAACAAGAATAAAGCCCTAACATATGTTAAGGCAATATTAAAGAGGGATACATTTTAATTAAAATGAAACCCTAATAAGAATATTATAAAAAAAAAGGTTTTAGGGTGGAATTGATATAAAGTAGCATCTTGGGATATTTTTATGTGTATTTAATTACATACCCATGGGGTATGTAATTAAATATACATATGAATATCTATTTAAATACAGGCTTTTAAAATAAATAAAAGGGATGTATTTCTTTCATCCCATGGGGTATATATATATACACACACATATATATGGTAAATATAAATAAACACCCTAGGTTAATTAAATAATATTAATATCCGGGGATCATTTTTATTTTAATTCAGTAAAATGACCATGTCGGTTTACAAATACATATGAAAACTAAATTAATACTAATATAAAGATTTTGTATTATTGTTAATATATTAAAGTTGGAAAAATCGCAATTAAATAATGCATTTAGTATTAAAGATTAAATGGCATTATTTGAGTTAATTTAATTAACTCTAAACGATAGTGAACTTAAATAGTTAATTCTACGGAAATCGGATTTTAATCCCTAGAAAGGTTATATTTAAATGAATGGAACTATTCAAGCTCTTAGATGTGATTTAATAAATAATCTAATTAACCAAACTAAAGTATCATTGTCAACCCTAGGGATGGTATCTTTAATTTATTTCGAAGAACTATTCCCCAATAGGTGTAATGTAGAGCAATGGCTTAAGGGGTTAATTTACCCCACATAGATAGCGTACGTTACATGTTGCAATCTTAATTAAATTTTAAATAAAACATTTAGCTCTCTAATCAATTTCAAGGTAGAGCTGCTCCTCCGTCTAATAAAATCTCTTGATCTTAACTCTATGGAAAAGGACTTCAATGTGTAAGGGTGCATTGTGGGGTTGTTGCATGGACAAGTCATCATTCTCGATAAAAGTGAGGGTATGAGGGGAGGTGATATGTCCCACCATAGCTTGAAATTTATCTACATGTAGGTCTGTAGGAACGGTAATGGTAGCGAGTGATTTATCAAGGATAGCTTTATGCTCAGGGGATAAGCATAGCAACTCAAGTATATAAATTTGTGCGGGCATCTTCCCTAAATTCTCTATAAGGTTGTATTGTGAAGATGGTGTAGTAGGTTTAGAATTAGAGCCCTTAAGAATAAATGTTCCTCTACGGGTGGTAACATTGCAATCAGTTTCTTGGTCCTTTATGATAAAAGTGTTCACATGATTATCAGCCTCACTGATGTTGTTTATGGTATAGTCATATATAGCATTGGTATAGTTCACACCATCGCCAGATTTTGGGGCCTTCCCTTTATCCTTGTCATGCTTAGGGAAAAAAATTTTGAATATCTCACGATCAAAGTTACTAGAAGGAGTATGTCCATCAACCAAAATCTTTCCCACATCACGAAGGTCTTGTATTACATGTTGGAGTTTATTACAACTGTTAGTCTTATGATCCTTGTGTCTATGGTAGTCGCAAAAGTGATCATCATTTCACCATGGGGGTTTAATTTGAGGATTGTATTCCCTTATCTTTGGCAATGTTATAAGATTGTTTTCAACGAGTTCTTTCAATGCTAATTCGAGCGGTTGTACCAATGGTGTAAAATTTCATTTAGGGAAGCTTCTTTGTTTCTCTTTTCCTTTGTCTGAGGATGAACCCTTAAGGTTGTAAACTAGTGATAATGTTTTAGCATTTTTCATTTCAACAACTCCGTCATTAACCACATTCTTGTTCTTAGCCCAAAGGGGTGTTTTATGGTTTGAACTCGATCCTTTGTGATCTTTATCATCATTTATCTTTATAGTACCATCATCAATAAGGGTTTGTTAAATGCAGAATCCCATGTCTATGACCTAATCAAAGGCATTCAAACACTTGAGGCAAAGTTCTCTTCCAATTTCCTTGTTTAAATTGTAACAAAAGAGGTCAACAAGTTGTTTATTGGGAATGTCATAAGGTGCTCTTTTTGTCAGATGTCTCCATCTTTGCAAAAATGATATGAAGGATTCTCCTTGTCTTTGTTTTGTGTTGAAGAGGTCCATCATGGTGACCTCATGTTCGTAGTTGTAAGCATAGTGTAAGCAAAACTTATTAGCCAATTCTTGAAAAGATTTGATAGTCGGAGGTAATCGGGAGAACCATTCCATGGCACTTCCTCCAAGACTTTGTATACTTAAAATTCTAAGGTAGCAGTGCAAATCTCTCTCAAGTTATCTTTAGGGTCCCCTTTTCCTCTATACTTATCCGGTTTTGGTATTTCCCAATGACTAGGAAAAGGTGGCATCAGAATACTTGGATCAAAAGGATAGGGACATATGTCCTCAATAGAAAACTTATGTGATGATGCCTTCTTATTCTTGAGAGTGTCTATTTCTTGTCTAAATTCTTTCAATTCACTCAAAACAAGATCATCGGTAGGCATAGGTTTTGATGTTTTTGTAGATCTCGTGTATCCTGGTTGCAAGTAGAAAGGTCTATGATATTTTATCCTCTCCTCATTGTTTGTCCTTGCGGGTATATATTTACTAACTCTCGATTTGTCCTTAATTGTGAGTAATGATATGTCAAAATAAGGTGGCAATTTAATTCCCTTGTCAGCAAGGGATTTGAAGTATACTCGTGGATCATGCCTAACCACCTCTTTAAGAAGTTTAGTAAATCTATGATCATGAAACACTTCATCAATGGTGGATTGAGTTATTTCTTCATCACTTGTTTTGCTTGTGCCACTAGTTTCACTGGTTGCAATGGTAATATGTTCTTCTTCATCAAAATCAATAAGGTTGTCTCTATCTTGAAATAGATGGTTTTGAAACATTTTGATTCTCGAGTTATGATACATAAGTTATTGTTTTGATCTTTGACCTAAGGTTTATGTATATGACGATGAATAAGACTCAAGGTATGATGGAAAACCTAAAGTGCAAAGGGGGAACCATATGATTTGAGTGAGATTTAGGATGTAACTAATGGTCAAATGCAAAGATTAAGGTGCAAACCATGTGATATGAAGGTGAGATTGGGAATGTGCTAAAGGATTGATGCAAAATGCGATCTATATGATAGGAGAGTTATATGCAACTAAACCATAAATGGGATATCAGGATGAATGATGTTTGATGCTAGGACTAAGGATACTCCAGGTCTGAAAATTTTTGCAATGTGAGGTTTGGCTTGTGCTATGATGGATAGACATAAGGATAAGTGATCAAAGACAGGGCATGCTATGATAGGAGATGACGAATTCCAAGCAAAATACCAACTCAAAGACACTGATAGGTTCCCTAACTCAAGGAAGATGCACCTCAAAAGATAAGGGTAATTGATGATCAAAAGTTGATGTCAGACCTAAGACAATAAATCCTAAGTACAAGCGATGTTTTTAGATTTTTTGGATTTTTTATTTTTTTATTTTTTGGATTTTTTGGATTTTGGTATGTAAGTACTAAGGATATGAATAAACGAAATGCTACGACCAATGATGAAATGACCTAAGGAAATTATGCAAGGTTTAAGGTTATGTCCTAAAGGAATGATGGAAGGCTAGGGAAGTATTATGGGTATGGTCTAAGGGAATTATGCAAGGGTATAACCTAATGGTCGTATGCAAAGGTTTGATCTAAGGGTGTTATGCAAAGGTTTGATCTAAGAGTGGTATGCAAGGACTAGGTATAATTAAATGAGATATGCAAGGATGAAAGGTGCAACTAGGTGAATACTATGCAAGGACCTAAAAGGTATGTCAAGCTAGAATGATGTGACTATGCGAGGACTGAAAATATCAAAACTCAAAAAAATGATGTCTCAAGAGATTTGAAATGATTGTGTTGAGAACTAATAGATTTTGCCAAGATCAAGGGCACAATGAAAAGTATAAAGAGAGACAAAAGTATGACAAGAACAAACTACATTCTCATCAATATACAAAATGATCAACTGGATTAACCAATACAATAAATATGAGTCTGCTTATATAAGCAAGGCCATATGGATATACAAGCACACAATCATGACATGTGGCTCAATGAGAAACAGAGGTAGGTAAGAAATACTATGGGTAGCTAGGAGAAATAATATAATATTCCACAAGAGGTGGATGACCCATCGAATGTGGAGTGTAAGAGCAAAATAAGACCACAAAAGGTGGAATTTCTCCTACAAGCTATATCCCTATGTGCACACTTCCCTAAGTGTCTCATATCCAAACTACAATGAGATGCATTATCCTAAGTTAACTTAAGTAAAGTGTAATAATATCCATGATGAATATTTATTTACACGAACACCCCACCTTAAGTGCAACTTAGGAGAATGAAGACTCAAGTCAACAATGCAAGATGGGTCTTGGCTACGAGGCCATGATAGGTACCCATGTACAATATGCAAATGCAAGAAAAACTATGCAATGCAATCTCTCACAAACAGAGAAAGGGAGAAAACCCGATGGGAAAAAACTCCCCCCCAAAAGAGAGATGAATGTACAAAAGACTCTCAAAGAAGAAGGACAAAACCTCAAAGAGGAAAAATTCCCCCCCATAAGAGAGGAAGGAGAAGTCAGCTGACCCCCCTAACGAGACATCCCGCACCCCAAAGAGAGCTCACAATTATTGGAACTTACTCTCCCTAAAAAGTTTGGTAAAGATGCCAGCAACCTGCTCCATTGTAGGACAATACTGCAAATCAATGACCTACTCCTAAATCAGCTCTCGGATATAGTGCATATGGATCTTGATGTGTTTGGTCCGTTGGTGCTGGACCGGGTTCTTCAAGATTGCAATAGCACTTTGATTATCACAATGTAGAATTATTGGTCGTGGAGTGGTGAACCCAAACTCTGTGAGAATCTACTCAAGCCAAATGGTCTCAGTCGCTGCATTAACAGCTCCTTGATACTCAGCCTCAGTCGAAGAGGGAGCAATAGCATGTTGCTTCTTGCTTTGCCAACAAATGGGGCTTGAACCAAGGTGGAAGCTGTAACCTGAAGTAGACTTACGATCATCAAGATCGCCAGCCCAATCGGAGTCTGTGTAACCAACCAAGTGAAGTCATGTACCTGTTGCATAGTGAGTCCCATAGTAATGTGTACCCAGGATGTAATGAAGGATGTGTTTAGCAGCTTTCCAATGAAGCTCATGTGGTTCCTGTATGAAGCGAGCAACCATGCCAACCGCAAATGAAATATCAAGGTGTGTGTGAGTTAAGTAAATGAGACTACCCACAAGCTGACAATACAATGTGGCATCAACTAGTGGAGAAGAACATCGAGCCTCAAGCTTGACCTCTAAAAGAAAGGGAGTTGGTGCAGGCTTACAATCAGCCATATGAAAGCGTGCAAGAAGATCAAGAGCATACTTGGGATGCAAAAGAGTGATCCCGAAAGATAACTATGAAATCTCGATCCCAAGAAAATAGTGCAAAAGACCCAAGTCAGTCATAGAAAATCTGTCATGCAACGCATATTTGACACTGCTAATGATGGATGTGGTGCTCCCTGTAATGATCAAATCATCAACATAGAGCACAAGTATCAAGTGTGAGTCATCTTGTCACAAAATGTAGACATTCGGATCAGAATGACACCTGGTGAACCCTGCTGAGAGAAGAAAGGAATCCATCTTGGCGTACCAAGCCCTGGGGGCCTGCTTAAGGCCATAGAGAGATTTCCTTAGTCTAAAAACCAAGGAAGAATCCTGGATGAAACCCTGTGGCTACTCCATATAAATATCCTCATCTAGATCCCCATGAAGAAAAGCACTCTTCACATCCATCTGATGTAAAGCCCAACCATGAGCTACAAAAATAGCAAGTGTCAAGAAAACGGAGTTCATCTTGGCTACAGGCACAAAGGTCTCGGTATAGTCAATACCTGGAACCTAAGAGAAACCTTTCACACCAAGTCGAGCCTTATACTTATCCACACTACCATCCCCTACAAACTTGGTCTGATAGATCCACTTAAATTGAACCATCTTTCTCCCCTTAGGGAGAGGGACTAACTCCCATGTGTAATTCCTCATGTTGAAATGTGGTGACTAATTAGCAAAGTACTGTACACTCAGCACGTATCCTCACCAGGGTCTAGGGCCGGGTAGGGGTTCGGGGGTAGCAGCCCCCGAGAAAAGTGGGGGTTCGGGGGCGGTAGCCCCCGAGAAAAAAAAAATTTGCCATTTTTTGTTGATGAAAACCGACATTGTAATAAAACCCTAAAAAGGCCGACTTTGTTTGTTGCCCTAAAAACGCATGTTATAAGCGGCTAGGATGCTTAAGGCATTGTAAGGTTGATGTACTATTTTTGCTAGATAATAAGAAAGATTGGATGGCTGTGTATGGTGGACGTAACCCATTCTAGGTGAACCACGTTAAATCTCTGTGTTATCTGTGTCCTGCTTTATTTCTTTATCTTTTGTATTTAAATCTGCATATAATTGTTAGTTCATATTTGCTTTAGATCTTCTTGAAACCCTAACAATTGGTATCAGAGCGAGGTTTTCTATAAATTGGCAGGACTTTTAGATTTGAGTGGGAGCAATGGAGGAATCCAAATTCAAGGTCAAAAAGTTTAACGGCCAGAATTATTAGTTATGGAAAATGCAGATGGAGGATTACTTGTATCAAAAGGATTTGTGGCGGCCATTGGAAGGAAAGGCAAAGAAACCGACCACAATATCAGATGAAGAGTGGGACATTTTAGATAGAAAGGCACTGGGATCCATTCGATTGTGCCTTGCATCATCTATAGCATTCAATGTAACAGAAGCAAAAATGACTGTAGCTTTGATGGCAACATTGGCTAAGTTGTATGAGAAACCCTCAGCTTCAAATAAGGTATTTCTTATAAAGCGTTTGTTTAATTTGAAAATGAGTGAGGGAGGATCTGTAGCAGAGCACTTAAATGAATTTAATACAATTACTAGTCAATTGTCTTCGGTAAAAATTACCTTTGCAGAAGAGGTTAGGGCTCTCTTGATTTTATGTTCTTTGCCAGAAAGCTGGAATAGCTTGGTTATGGCTGTAAGTAACTCTGTCTCTGGTAAAAATACTTTGGTATTTGATGATATTGTTGGTGTTATCCTAAGTGAGGAAATGCGAAGGAAAAGCACAGGTGAGACTTCAACATCATCGGGTAGTGTTTTGAATGTGGAGAACAGAAGAAGATCAAAGGAAAGAGGAAAAGGCCCTGGGAATGAGAAGTCATGAGGGAAGTCAAAGAAAGGACGCTCTCAATCTAGAGGAAAGAAAGATTGCTAGTACTGCGGAAAGCCTGGTCATCTAAAGAAAGACTGTTGGTCTCAGAAAAATAAAGAAGGAGACAAAAATGAAAATGACAGTAAGGAAGCTAATATTGCAAGTAATACTTTACAAGATGCTTTAATCTTAGGTTTGGATAATGTTAATGATTCCTGGGTAATAGATTTTGGGGCTTCATTTCATGCTACACCCCATAGAAAATATTTTCTAGATTATATTCAAGGTGATTTTGGACAGGTATATTTGGGTGATGATGAGCCCTGTCAAATTGTTGGAAAAGGAAAGATAAAGATCAAGTTGTAGAATGGTAATGACTGGTTTCTGCAGGAGGTAAGACATGTTCCTAATTTAAGAAGAAATTTAATTTCTGCAGGGCAACTAGGTAGTGAAAGTTGCATAGTTATCTTCTCAGATAGTATGTGGAAGGTCACTAAAGGATCATTAGTAGTAGCTAAAGGTGTGAAGGTAGGCACATTATATCTGTGTATTGGTAACACTTACTCGACCTTAGTTGTTACAGATAAAGTTACTGCAGGGACAACAACAATAAATGTTGTAAAAACAGATTTGATAATGTGGCACCATAGGCTTGGGCACATGAGTGAGAAAGGGATGAAAATCCTTCACTCCAAAAATCTATTGCCAGGACTAAAGAAGATTGATTTAGAGTTCTGTGAAAACTGTGTTTATGGTAAACAGAAAAGAGTCAGATTTCTCAAGGTTGGGAAAGAGAAGAAGAGTGAGAAGTTAGAGCTTGTACATTCAGATGTATGGGGACCAGCTCAGGTATCATCTCTTGGTGGCTCTTGTTATTATGTTATTTTTATTGATGACTCAACCAGAAAAACATGGGTATATTTCCTAAAACAAAAATCAGATGTTTTTGAAACTTTTAAGAAATGGAAAGCTTTGGTTGAGAATGAGACAGGGAAAAAGTTGAAGTGTCTCAGATCGGATAATGGAGGTGAGTATTGCAGCAAAGCATTTGAAGATTACTGCTCCTTAAATGGGATTTGAAAGCAGAAGACAGTTCCAGGAATTCCACAGAAAAATGGTGTGTCAGAGAGAATGAATAGGACTGTTATGGAACATGCGAGGAGCATGAGATTGCATGTTGGATTGCCCTTACATTTTTGGGCAGATGCTCTAAATACTGATGTCTATTTGATAAATAGAGGACCTTCAACCCCTTTGGATGGTGGTATTCTAGAGGAGGCATGGACTGGTAAAAAGGTAAATTATTCTTTTCTAAAAACTTTTGGTTGCGAAGCTTTTGTCCATGTTGATAAAGAAAACAAAACCAAGCTTGATGCTAAATCTCAGAAATGTACCTTCATTGGATATGGGATAGATGAATATGGCTATCAGTTATGGGATTTTGAAAATAAGAAAATAATTAGAAGTAGAGATGTTATATTCAATGAGAAGGTTATGTATAAAGAACAGATGCAGGAAAAGAAGCATGAATAGGACAAACAAGAATATGTGGTGTTGGATGAGATTCCTGAAAATGAAATGCCACAGGTACCTGATGCTCAGCAACAACAGATTGTCCCACAAACTCCTGCAAGTGTTAGACGTTCTACGAGGACAAGTAGACCCCCTAAAATATTTTCTCCTTCTTTGTATTCTATTTTATTAATGGATTCTGGTGAACCAGAAGAATATGAAGAAGCAATGCAGGTAGATGCCAAACAACAGTGGGAGCTAGGCATGAAAGAGGAGATGGACACCTTGATGAAAAATAAGACTTGGGACTTAGTCCCTTTACCTGTAGAAAAAAGAGCTTTTCCTAACAAATGGGTTTATCGGCTGAAGGAGGAGGAAGGAGGTCAGAAAAGATATAAGGCCAGACTTGTGGTAAAAGGTTTTGCATAGAAAAAGGGTATAGATTACGATGAAATATTTTCTCCAGTTGTAAAAATGACTTCAATTAGAACTATACTTAGTCTTGTGGCTGCAAATGATTTACATCTTGAACAATTAGATGTCAAAATAGCTTTTCTCCATGGAGATTTGGAGGAGGAAATTTACATGTTGCAACCATAGGGATATGAGGTCAAAGGTAAGGAGAACTTGGTGTGTAGGTTGAAGAAAAGTCTGTATGGCCTAAAGCAAGCACCCCGACAATGGTATTTAAAATTTAATAGTTTCATGGTTGAACATGGTTATCATAGATGTCATTCTGATCATTGTGTATATTTTAAGAGATTTGATAATGGCAGTTATATTATCTTGTTGCTTTATGTTGATGACATGCTTGTTGCTGGGTCTAACATGCAACATATAAATGATCTTAAACAGAAATTAGCCAGGTCATTTGCTATGAAGGATTTGGGTGCAGCTAAGCAAATTCTCGGTATGAGGATTACACGGGACAAGAAAAATAGAACCTTGAATTTGTCCCAAAGTGAGTATATAAAGAAGGTGTTGAAAAGATTTAACATGCAGGATGCAAAAGCAGTTAGTACACCTTTGGCTAGTCATTTCAAATTGACTAAGGAGATGTGCCCAAAGGCACAGGAAGAGGCTAATAAAATGTCTAACATCCCATATTCATCAGCTGTTGGCAGTCTGATGTATGCAATGGTATGCACAAGGCTAGATATTGCACATGCAGTGGGAGTTGTGAGCAGGTTTATGAGTAATCTGGGTATGGAGCATTGGAATGCTGTGAAATGGATTCTTCGGTATTTGAAAGGAACTACTATGAAGGCATTATGTTTCAAAGGATCTAATGTTGCTCTGAGTGGATTTGTTGACTCTGATCTGGCGGGTGATATTGATTCATGGAGGAGTACTACAGGGTATGTTTTTACTATAGGGGGAACTGCAATCAGTTGGATTTCTAGGCTGCAAAAGGTTGTTGCACTTTCAACCACTGAAGCTGAGTATGTTGCTGCTACAGAAGCCAACAAAGAGATGATTTGGTTGCAATGTTTTCTGAAGAAATTGGGTCAGACACAAGAGGATAGCCCATTGTATACTGATAGCCAGAGTGCCATTCATCTTGCGAAGAACTCTGTTTTTCATTCAAAGACAAAGCACATTCAACTCAGGTACCGCTTCATCCAGACTATTTTGGAGGAGGGTCAGTTACGGCTTGAGAAGATTCACACAAGTGAGAATCCTACCAATATGTTCACAAAGGCAGCTCCACAGGAGAAGCTGATTTCTTCATCAGTTTTTGTTGGTCTTCTTGATTGATAATTGTGGAGTTTATACCAATCAAGTCCTAGTGTTTTATCCAATGGATGTTGCATGTACAGTGGTGTCGTGTAGTATCAGTCTCCAAGTGGGAGATTGTTCGGTGTGGAGCCTGATCAGTCTCCAAGTAGGAGATTGTTGAAATGTGGTGACTGATCGGCAAAGTATTGTACACTCAGCACGTATCCTCATGGGGGTTCGGGGCGGGGCTGGGCCTTGGGAAGGGATTCGAGGGCAGCAGCCCCCGAGAAAAGCGGGGGTTCGGGGGCGGCAGCCCCCGAAAAAATTATTTTTTGCCATTTTTTGTTGATGAAAACCGACATTGTAATAAAACCCTAAAAAGGTCGACTTTGTTTGTTGTAATGCCCACACCCTAGTCGGACTTTTAAAACCCATTTAACTTTGATTGACTTCCTATGTGACATTCTTGAATGGTAGATTAACTGATTTGCAATGTGTAGTTTAGATAATATAAATAAATTGTGCATACTTATTATTGTGCTTTTGCATCGATTCTCGTGTAAATGTAATTGTTTCCTAACCCTTGAGATAAATCTTGAGCTAACGCCTTCATTGAATATGTATATGTATATACATGCTTGTATGAATTCATGGGTGCAAGAGATTGCAGGTACAACACCGCTTAGGGCAAGGTTTATCTCCTTTGGAATTTGCAAGGTTGAGTATGTTCCTTCATCTTTTGAATTCGGATTTAGTGGTCATATAACTCTCGTCTTGCCTTAGCCATGGTTAGGTGAGCATCGTGTGTGGATTCGTGGGGCTTGCCTTTCATTGGGATGCATGTCGAGAGATTTGGAGGACTTCCTCGATTTGCATGCCTTGCGCGAGGTAAGCGAGGTTTGTTATCCTAAGTATTAAATTCAAAATTTATGAGTAGACGAGCACATTAGAAATTTAGAAATTTAAATGGGTAGCTTCCTTTATATGATTAATCATTAATTTAAGAGATTTCTTTAAATTATTATTGTAGCAAGCTTAAGGTAATTAACTGGGGATTAGCGTGCTCATTTACACAGTTGAAACATTTACGCATATGTAGTTGGGAAATTAGAGTAAATAAGACTCTTGCATTAGATCGGTCATTTATTTTAAAATGTCGCTTTATTTTGTTGTAGCGAGTTAATTTAATAGTTAATTTTAATAACGATGATTTTAATAAATTATGCGTTTTGGAAAGGAAAAATTTAAAAGTCGATTGAGAAAAAGAAATAAATTAATCATGTTCGCATGTTGGGGGAAAAAAAAAAGGGTAAAATTTATTATTTAAAAGAAATTAGTTCCATTTTACTTGTAAAGTCGATATAGTATAAAAGTTTGACTTTTAGGAAATTAAAATTTAATCAAAACGCCCTACCCGGTAAATAGTTCCAAAGTGTAAATGTAGGCCCAAATCGATATTGAGAAATTAAAATTTAGAACTCAATAAGAAAAAAAAGAAGCTTTTTAATTTTAATAAGGGAAAACAAATAAGATTAATAAATAATGGAAAGAAATGACTTCCATTTGGGATTTTCATTCATTTTATTTTAAAAATAAATGCCTAATTTCGAAATTGAAAATTAGGGCAAAATTAGGGTTTTTCTTTTTAACTTAGTTTTGCAAGCATTTTGGGGGTTCTTGGCTTTTTGGTCATTTTTTTGGGGGGAAAAACATGGTTTTTTTTTGGGAAGAAAAGAATGGAGTTTTTCTTTCTTGCTTGGAGTTGCTGGAGCTCTTCTTCAAATTCATACCAGGAATGCAAATGGAGGTAGGTCTCTTGTTATCTTTCATTCCATCTGAAAACAAAAGAAGTATGTTAGATTCTCCCTAAAGAAATCTGAGTTCTTGTTTGAAATTATGGTGATCATTGAATCATGATTTTTGTCACTGTCTTATGAGTTAGAAATCTTACCTACTTAAGAGTTTTCTTTTGTGTTTTTTTGTTGTGTTTGGGGGAAAATCTTGAACTGATATTTGGAAATCCCTCCCCATTCTGTTACTGTGATCATGCTGGAAAGGAAAATGGAACACAAAAAAAAAAATAAAGGAATGGCTACGTCTGTGCAAGATTTTTCTTTCAATGTTCTTATTCAAAAAAAAAAAACGATTTGATTCAAACTGAGAAAGTTGCAAAGAAACAAAAAAATAAAATAAAATAAAATTTAAACGAAAAACACAAAAAAAGAGATTTTTTTTTTAGGGTTTTCCGGGGGGGGAGCCGGAGCTCGACCCGACCCCATCCCCGCGGCGCCGCAATAGCCCGCAGGGAGTCCCTGCGAAAACCACAGTGTGGCCGCAGGGACCTGCGTCCCACTGTGGGTTTCGCAGGGCCCTAGGGTTCGGCGATTAATAAAAAAAAATGTTTTTTTTTATTTGACACGATGCTTCGTAGTTTTTTAAAATCATTTTTTTTATGTATTTTTTTTTGTTTGTATTAAAAAAAAAGGGAAGCATATAATATTTAACATTATATTTAATGTAAGTTATTTTTAATGTTTAGCAATATGGTATTTTAAAAAAAAGAGTTGAGATTTTGATTTTAGTGAATAATGTATTTTTTTTAAATAGAAAAAAAAAGAAGATAAATGTGTATATTAAAATGTAGGCTAATATAGACATCCTCTATTTAACGTATATTGTTAATTACACATATAGATTTTGGGCTTTAGTATAGCCATGACTTTCATTGTAGTTTGTTTTTTTTTTTTAAAGAAAGTCAAATGATAGTTGATTATAAGATAGTGAGTATATTTCATGAGGGTAATGGACTTTAATTTCTTTGTGGTTATGTATGCAGTAGAGGCTTAGTTTAGCTTGGAGATGATTTGTCCATTCCTCCATTTACTCTTATTATATTTTGCTCTTGTAGAAGAGGGTTGTTTGTTTCGTATCATTAAAGCAGGGGTTAGATTATTGTTGTATTACTAGCATGTCATTAGCGTTTATCTAAGATATAACTTGATTGTCTAGATGCTTAAGACAACTTGGAAGATGTTGTAATTACTTGTTAACGCTAGAGGTCGACCCTTTATTATTTTAGTAGTCAATGCGTCTGTTATAGTAGCACGTCTGGCTAGGTTTGTTTTGGACCCGGTCGTTGGGTTATTTGGGTTGGTCATAACCAATTTCACCCCTAGTCAAGTAGCGTCAGTCATTAGAACCTGTACTTGCTTTGAATTGTCAGTTGGTTCCGTTTTAGAAGGGACCAATTATGTATTTCCCGATCGAAGTGTCTGTTGTATATTGATTGTATTCGCCTAAGTGGCAAGATGTAAAGGACTTATATATATCATGTATTCCTAACGATATAATACCAAAGGGGTATTGCAGTTGAGTAGACCCGGAGATGTAGCCCATCCGGGGTGAACTCCGAGATCATTCCTGTGTTATGCGATGTTTTTAGCGTACTTTGTTTTATGTTTTAAAATTATCATGGATAGTTGTATTCTTGCATAAGTGTATGGTGAAAATTTAATGAACTCAAATTTAAGTGCATAACATTATTCATATGGATAAATGTAGTTGTTTAAGTTCATAAAACGTTGTAAATTATGAATATGGCAAAGTATTTAAATATTGAAATTAAAGTTGTGAAAAAAAAATAATTTGATAATGTTAAATTAAACTGTAATAGTGGAAGAAATCTAGTTAGAATTACTTCATTGGATTAATTTGTTAATAAGTATGTTAATGGATTGAACGTAAAAGGGAAAACAAAGTTAAAACTTATGTCACAATTCCCAGATTGAGATTAAAAGGTAGGACATCATATAAACATCTATCCTTCTACCTTAGTGAATGAATTCACGCCATGATAATTATGCTTCATTGCATTGGATGATTTGTTAAGTTATTTCACTCTCTAACCTTAACTATAATCCTCATCAGAGTAATTTGATAATCGTGTGGACTCAGTTGGGTAATTCATGTTGTATATTGGGTGAATATACTTAATAAATCATGTTGTAATTATAAACAATAATCCTCACCAAATTAACTTATAATTGGGTGAACTCAATTAGATATCCATATTTTTATCCTTATAAAAGGAATCCCTCATTATTGCTAAAATAAATCTAAAATGGGCAAGTAATTGATTTGTTGTTTATACATTAAATCTTAGTAAAAGTACCTCTCGCATATTACGTTCATTTATCAAAAAAAAGATATGCAATAAGTTAATTGTAATTTAATCCTAATAGAGGAACGTCATTATGATCTTATTACTCAATTCTTGAAATGATGAATGTCATCTAGTTAATGATACTTTAATTTAAAGGAAGTTTCCGTATGTCCTAATGCATATCCATCTTAATGAAATTAGTCCATTTATTTGCAATTATTAAAACCTCAAATGAATTTCATGGCTACTCACATTATACCTTTCATAAAAGAACTTCAACTCATCAGTTGGCTATACATGAAATCAAAAGGAGGGACCTCCCTCTATTAATTGTAGTTGATCCTTAAGGAGCGAATTTTTCTTATTAACCATACCTTTTAATAATCAAGAAATATATATCAATTGTGGGTGAATATTTTAAAATCAATGACGGGATCCTCGTTTTACTAATCGTAGTTTAACCCTAAACGAATGAATCTCGTTAAGCATATTTATAGCATTAAAGGATGATGTCAAGTGTGGATGGTTATCTTGAAACCCTAATGAATGAACCTTGTTATATTTAAAATGCTTGAACCTATTGGTAGGCCTCCTAATAAAATTATGAGATC
Source organism: Cryptomeria japonica (assembly GCF_030272615.1). Lineage (NCBI taxonomy): Eukaryota > Viridiplantae > Streptophyta > Pinopsida > Cupressales > Cupressaceae > Cryptomeria > Cryptomeria japonica. The sequence goes on along the minus strand of NC_081410.1, from coordinate 300,945,861 downwards.
AAGTGCACTGGATAAATAACTCCTCGATGGCCTCCTAACCTCTAAAGTAAATGAACGCCTCCTCAAATTTTAAGATGACATATCCTTGAACACATATGTAATTAAGATCTATGCATTATCCCGTAATTAAGATATCCAGATTTATGGATCTATTGACGCAAGTTGAGTTAGGTGTAAGGTTATGTAATCGCGTTAGGAAACCTCTTAGGATTGTTTGAGCCTTCCGTTGTGATATCTAAGTTGACAGATAATCTCCATTGTATTTTAATGTCGTGTCTAATAATGAATTGAGGTAGCTTCAACTATCTTAATGTTTTAACTTTGTATTAACACTCTTAATAATTATTAAAAAAAAAATAAAAATATTTGCACCCTAATTGAGTGTTTTTATCTTAAACCCTTAGGGGTTTCCTGGCGGGGCATTACACTTGTTGCCCTAAAAATGCATGTTATAAGCAGTTGGGATGCTTAAGGAATTGTAAGGTTGATGTACTATTTTTGCTAGATAATAAGAAAGATTGGACGGCTGTGTATGGTGGACGTAACCCATTCTGGGTGAACCACGTTAAATCTCTGTGTTATCTCTGTCCTATTTTATTTCTTTATCTTTTGTATTTAAATCTACATATAATTGTTAGTTCATATTTGCTTCGTATCTGCTTTAAACCCTAACACCTCATCAAGGAACTATACTCTTCCTCCATAGCATGGTCCCATTCAGGAACCCCTGATGCTTCCCAAAATGTCTATGGATTGGAAGCAATAGCAATGAATGCATGTGGAAGGTCCTGATGTTGTTATCAATTCCTCTATGTATCTAAAGGATCCCCAACAAGAGAACCCATTGACTTAAGTGTTTGTCAAGCCCAACAAGGTCTTGGTGGAGGTGGAGAATGAGGCTCCTCAACTGCAAGTGGACCTGGCAGAGGTATAACCCTGCGATTCAGAGTTGAAGGAGTCTCATCATCTGAATCACTGGCATCACTATCCATAATGGAGGAAGGTGGAGGAGGTAGAGAGGCTAAGATAGGAGAGCTTTCCTCAAAATGAACACTCCTCTCAATGAACACCTCATGTGTCTTAGGATCCATCAATCGATATGCCTTAACACCCTCATAATATCCAACAAATATGCAAGGCCTACTCTAAGGTTCCAATGCCTTGCGTTTTTGCGGAGGTATGTGAGCCCATGCTAGACACCCAAAGACTCTGAAATGTCTCACAATCAGTTTCCTACCAGCCCAAGCCTCAAAAGGACTAATACCTTGCAAAGCTTTGTGAGGAACCCGATTCTGGATGTGTGTGGCACAACTGATAGCCTCTGCCCAAAAGGCGGGATCAAGAGAACATGCATGTATCATACAGCTAGCCATTTCTTTGAGAGTTCTATTATTGCGCTTTGCAACTCCGTTCTGTTGTGGAGTGTATGCACCATAATGTTGAAGATCACTCCCCTCAAATGTACAAAAATCCTCAAGTCTTTTGTTCAAATATTCCCTTCCATTATCTGTATGAAGAATCTTGACCACTTTCTTGGATTGCCCACACGAGTCTTGAAGTCCTGAAATCTGTCAAATACTTCGCTCTTATGAATAAGAAAGTAGACCCAAGTGAAGCGGGAGTAGTCATCAATGAAGGTGAGGACATAGCGGGCCTTACTAAATGAAGGTGCTAGAAATGGACTTGCTACATCGTTGTGAACAAGTTGAAGAACTTCCAAAGCTCTCCAAGATTTCCCCTTCTCAAACTTCTTCTTGGGATTCTTGCCCATGGAACAACCTGAACATACACCCTCTGAAAAACTAATTCAAGGTAGACCTGTGACCATGTCTTTAATGCTAAGTTGTTGAAGATAGCAGTAGTTGAGGTGATCAAACTTACTTTCTGAATTTGAATGAGTAAGCAAGGCCCTAGAAGGAGAACTTGGCACAAAGTGGGAGAATGAATAAAGCCTTGAGTTGTCATTGACTTGTCCCACTACTACCAAGGCATCATCATCAAGTTCCTTTACCACAACTAAATCAGGTGTAAACTCAACCTTTTTCCCATTCTCATAGTGAGTGATTTGGTAGATAGAGAGAAGATTGGTAGACAAGTTAGGAACATAGAGAACATTCTCAAATGTTCCATCACCCATGTCAACTGAACCTTTCCCTTCAACCTCAACTTGTGTATCATCACCTATGTAAATGTGAGGTACCTTTGATGGCTCCAATGAAGAAAATTTCTCCTTTGTAGAACCCATGTGATAAGAGGCACCCGAGTCAAGTACCCACTATTGTGAAGAACCTGTTGTAGCCACAAATGCTTGCCCTTTTCCCTTAGATTGTGAGGAAGAGGAAGGAGATTAATCCTTCTTTGTGTAGGTGGATGGCAAGTTGATGTTATTTTTCTTAAGAAGATTTCTCAACTCATCAAATTGCTTGGTGTGGCATTGATGCTCATCATGACCATACTTCTTGCAATAAGCACAAGTTGGTTTATCCTTCTTAGGTGGAGTCCCCTTCTTGGAAGAGGATGAAAAATTGCCTTGTGATGGAGAGGATGATTGCCCTTTTTCCTGTTGTGGCTTTGACTTAGATTACTTCTTCTTGTTGTTGGAATCTTTTCCTTGACTCCCTTGATTAGCCACCAAAGCCTTGGACTTTGAAGACTTGAGAAGCCCCATGTTCAACAACTTAGATTGTTCCAATATTAACATTTTTATGAAAGCATCAAATGAAGGCATAGTGTAGGAACTCCCCACTGTCAAACGATGAGTTTGGAAGCTTGAAACAAATGTTGCATATTCTGGTGCAAGCTTGTCCAACAAGTTGAATATCAACCGAGCATCTTTTTTGTCAATTCCACAATCCTTAAGCTTTGCTCTTAGCTCATTTGCTTTGGTAACCTATTCTTGGATTGAATCAAAATTATTGGGATCCAAGTTGGTGAGCTTATTGTCAATCTTGTAACCTTCGATTTCATCAACTTGACCATACAATTTCTGAAACATATCCCAAGCCTCTTTGATTGTAGTACACTTCTCAATGTGAAAAATGAGGTCATCTGATACATACTTATGCAAAGTTCCAAGAGCCATGCAATTCTTAGTGAGCCATTATAACTGAGCATTAGGATCAGCCTTAGGATCAGGTGGTGTTGCTATTGTTCCATCTATGTAATGTGTGAGACCTTTTTCCATTAATTCGCTCTATACTTTAATTTTCCAAGATGCATAATTATGTGGAGTTAAAGGTGGAAATTTATGAGGACTCATTGCAACAAAAATGAAAGAGCACAAGGAAAGAGAGGCACAATCACACAAGACACCCCCCCCCCCCAAAAAAAAAAAAAATGATGATTTGGCACTTTATACTTAGTACGTTGACAATGGGCCACTTGCAAAACATGGCAAAGTGGACTTTTGATTTCAACTTTACAAATGCCTCAATGAGGCCAAAGGAGACTCAAACTAATAATGCAAGAGATCTAAACTAAGATCCAAGCAAACTACAAGTACCAAGTAGGCCAAAAAAGACCAATATCTGAAAGTACAATATCCACTCAAAATATTTGAAAACTAATCATAGATTATGAAATTAGACAAAAAAAAATATGCACTTTCAAAAAAAATGGCACCTGAAAAGGAGGTCATATGAGCTCAAATGAAGCCTTTGAAGTTGCAAATTTGAGCATTGGACAGGCACAGCTGAGAGAATATAGAAATTTTGAAAAATCTATGCACCAAAATCAGAAAATAACCACACCACTGCAAAGATCACGAAAACCTAGCCCAAATCAAAAAAAATTGCACCCAAAAAGGAGCAAAATTGAGCAAGTTATGAGCCTCCAATGTTGACCCAAAAATCCAAACTGCTCAATGGAGAGGGGTCTAAAATTTTCAAATAAATGCTGATGTCAGCAAAACACTATGCTAAATTTGATGACCGTATGATCATCAAAATGGTCATCACAGCCATGGACCAAGCTGACTAAGTGGGTGACTGTGTGCTGCTGACTAGGCAAAAAAAGGTCGGGTGGTGTTGATGTGGCACCTGACGCGACGTATGACGTGGCCGGGTGACATGGCAGGTGGAGGTGTCCAGCAGGTGAAGTGGCCTGTAGGTGGGCCTAGCTGTTAGTGGAGGTGGTCAGCGGCAAAAGTGGCCGACGGGCTGCCGAGCTGTCGGAGGACGGTGGGGTCAGGGCTCGAAGCCAGAGGGGTCGACGATGGAGGGGCCAGCGGCGGGGCCGGGCCAGAGGGCCAGCAGGAGGACAGCAACCGAAGGGCCGGCTGGGCTGCCATCGGAGGGCACGAAAACCTGCATGCTGCCACTACACGAAAACGGTTGTTGGAGGTGGTACGACCTACAGAAAACTGTAGTACGGCGAGGCAGGGGGGGTCTACGGACCCCCAAACAATTTTTATTTTTTTTTAAAAATGCCACATTTTTTATTTTTTATTTTTTTAATATTTCAAACTAGAAAATATTTTTCAGAAAATAATTCTTTTTTTTTTTAAATATGAAAACTTTGTATCGTACCGCCCGAATTGGGCAAAAAATTCCTCCACACCCAAAATTTGACTTTCGCCAAAATAGGTCGATTTTATACTCGATTGTTATGGGAACGGCCTCTCAGACACAATGATGAGGTCGAAAATGCTCTAGGATGCCTCCAAAATGTGCAGTACCTCAAATCCAAAAATAGAAGCCTTCCAAAAATGTCTCCCAAAACCAATCAATGAAGCCCCAATGGCTTTGATACCATGTGAGATTTTGCCAAAATCAAGTGCACAATGAAAAGTATAAAGAGAGATAAAAGTATGACAAGAACAAATTGTATTCTCATCAATATACAAAATGATCAACTGGATTAACCAATGCAATGAATATGAGCCTGCTTATATAGGCAAGGCCATATGGATATACGAGCACACAATCATGACATGTGGCTCAATGAGAAACAAGGGTAGGTAATAAGTACTAGGGGTAGGTAGGAGAAATAATATAATATTCCACAAGAGGTGGATGACCCACTGAATGTGGAGTGTAACAGCAAAATAAGACCACAAAAGGTGGAACTTCTCCTACAAGTTATATCCCTATGTGCACACTTCCCTAAGTGTCTCACATCCAAACTATGATGAGATGCATTATCCTAAGTTAACTTAAGTAAAGTGTAATAATATCCATGATGAATATTTATTTACACCAACAAGAACATAGGTTTAATGTTTCAATGACAATATTGTTTTGCAATGTTTTTGTTTTGCTTGGATGGATACTTGAAAGTTTAGACCAAGGTTTTTGTAAAGTATTTCAATTTCAAGGGTGGTGTTGATTGTGAAATGTTCTTGTTTGTTTTTGCACACACTCAGAAAATACGACGGACAGAATGTTTGTTTCATTTTGAAATAAAAACACGTCCAAGCACAATCCTAAGGCTGGCTAGGATAATAGTTGTTGGATCTCACTTCGGTTTCCCCAACTACACTTTCTTAGAGAAGATACTTAGATGCTTGACCCCACTGGCTCTACTCCATAGCACTCACTTCTCTGAGGTAGCCAAGCATTAGACCCCATGAAAACTCTCAATGGCAAACTTTGTATCTCTACTAAGAATTGTAAAGAAGTGAGATGACATCAGAGTTCTAACCTATACAAACAACTAGAAGGTTTTTGGCTTCTAAAACAAAGGGCTTTTAGTAATGGCATCCATTCATGTGGCCATACGTGGTGTTTCACTCAAATTAATGAGGCCTGCCAGCCCCTATGGGTTTTTACGCATCACACGGATGCTAAGGGAGACATACGTTGGTATGACATATCGGCACATGTTGCCTACAAGTTTCCTCACAAACACATTTATTTATAATGGCTTGGATGGTCTTGGCCTTAGCCTCATTACCACTTGATTCGTTCCCTCTCACCAAGCCTTAAGGGCTTCTCGGGAGGCAGGCCCTCTAAAAGGTAAAACAAAAAGAGCCTATCGCCAAAAACACAAAAGACATTGGTTAATTTCAAAGAACCAATTGAAGTGTTTGCTAAACTAATAGACAATCAGTTTCAAAATCAAGTCTTCATCAAACGTCCTGCACCAAATTTCATTAGTAATTTTAAAATTATGGTCTTCGACACACAAAAATAGATGTCCTACACAAGACAAAATTCAAAAGATTAGCCCTCGGAATCAAAAAGGCAATCAAAAAGACAAATGCTACCCATACTAAGAACACAAAACGAGCTAAGGTAACAAATCTAATTAACAAAAATAAAATCTAAATTAACAAATTAAAAATCTAATTAAAAACTAAATCTAAATCTAAATTCAAAAATCTAAAATCCAGTTAAAAAACTAAAAATCTAAAATCCAATTTAAAAAACAAAAATCTAATTTCTAATTTAGAAAAAAAAAAAAAAAAAAAAGATCTAACTAATTCTAAATTACAAAATTAAAATCTAACTAAACTAAAAATAATTTAAAAATTATATCTAATTAATAATAATTAAAAACTAAAAGAATTCAATTGATGGCATTTGTGCGGAGACTTGCAAGCGACCGAGCTAGGGTTTCGCAGCCCTAGCTCGCAAGTGGTTCTGGTGCAGTATCGTGCAGGGGTGGGAAGTGCAGGGTGTTGGGGGAAGACTATGGTGGAAGGTGTTGGTTGGGCTCAACTGTGAGCATGGGGGTGGTCATCGGGAGGTGTGGAGACTGCGCAGGGGTGTAGTTTTTGCCTGTTGCGGTCGTCGACATCCCATGTGACAGGGAATTTTGGCGGGCCTCTCTTTGATGGTGCTAGTGAGGGGAGCTACCTTGGGTGTCGAGCTTCTATGGGGGGCCTTTGGGGTGTGGGCCCTTGGCCCTTTTGTCTTTGTTATTTTTTAATTTATTTTTTTTGAGTGCCCCGATGGTGAGTCTAGGTGGGGAGGCCTCGCAGGTTGCTCTAGCCATGGATTTCCATGTTGCAGTGGGCTCAAAACCCCCACTTCAAAGTATGAAGACATTTAACAATAACCTCTTCTCTTCTGATACGGGATCTGAGAGTGCTGGTAGCTCTCACATGGTGAAGATTAATGGTTGTCTGGAGAGATGCAGTGAGAGGCCAAAGCCAGTCATTCCTCCTAAGATAATAGTTGAAGACATTGAATATTTTTCAAACCACTCGCTATACTGCAAGTTTTTGGGAATGAGGGTTTCCCTGCAGTTTTTGGAAAACTGGGCATAGCGGACTTGGGCACCGGAATGGGAAATGGAGATTATGCTTATGGCAAATAACTACTTCATAGTTACTTTCAATTGCATGGAGGATCGCAATAGGGTCTTTGAAGGAGGCCCGTATTTTTACAACCAGGTGGGATTATTCATCAAACCTTGGCATGCGAGGTTTAATCCTTTAGAGGAGCTCCCAAATAGGGTTCCAGTATGGGTTCGGTTACCACATCTTCCAGCAGAATGTTATCAGGAGGATGTGCTATGGATGCTTGCCACTCTGCTTGGGAGACCAGTGGGATCCTATTCGCAAACTCTGGGGAGAAAGGTAATGACCTTTGCACGTATCTGTGTTGAAATAGATCTTAGTAGACCCTTGCCAAATGCTATAGATATGTGTGGAGGCTCTTATTCTTGGGTACAACTGTTAGATTATGAGACTTTACCATTTTGATTCCATCTATGTCATGAGTATGGTTATTTACAGCGTAAGTCTCCTAGATACAAACCGATGGTGTGACAACCTCAGCAATTAGAATTGAGCCTTAATAAGGATGAGAAAGGGAAAGTTGCCATGTCGGTTGTAGTAGAGGGTGTTGATGGTTTTGTCTCAGTTAAGACAAAGAACAGGAGTAGAAGTCAAAAGAGGCCCTTACAGGAGAGATGTGAGGAGGATACCTTTAACATATTTGAGGTCTTGGATGACCTGAGCAATTAGGAAGTAAATCCGGGGTTAACCCCTCTAGATCAGGGTGCATCAGGAGGGGTCCTGAAAAGTGTAATGGAGGACTCTACCCTGGCCCTGCTAATGGTTGGAAGCCAGAAAATGGAGATGGACCAGATAGTAGGGGTATAGTTGGGTCTGGCTCCTGGTAGTGAGGTGAATTTGGCTGAGGGGGAGGGTTCTCCGATAGCTTTGAAATTGGAACCGGCTGGGGTTAAAAGTAATAAGTCCTCTGTTCACCTAGTTCTACATTAGAAAGATATTAAGAAAAGTGCTTCAGAGAAGAGCTCAAAGGTTGGCAGAAAGAAGGATTTGGATAAGATCAAGTTGATGGGGGAGAATTTGGATGAGTCAAGGTCAGTAAAGACTCTGGGTTTGCACTTTTCCAATTCTCCTAAATGATTGTGCTCTCAAGGAATGTAAGGGGCTTGTACAGTGGCCCTAGACAAAAAGTTGTTTGGGATTTGATTAGGAATCATTCACTTGATGTCCTATTCTTGCAAGAAACTAAAATTTTAGTGGAGAGTATGATGGGTCTCATGCCAAAGCGGTGGGGGTGAGGCGAGTGTCAGTGTGTTGGGGCAGCTAGTTCCTCGGGAGGGGTGGCCTGTCTTTGGAACCCTTTAAGGTTCCACCCTGTCTGGTGGGCTACCTCCAGATCCTCGTTATCTGAGGTGCTATCTAGTCTTGAGACTAGGGAATTCATCTTGTTTTCAAACATCTATGCTCCCACTGATCTTCAGGGTAAGCAAAACTTATGGTCGCATGTTTCTAATAAGCGAAGGTTGGCCCCTTTTCATCCTTGGATTATGGTAGGAGACTTCAATGCCATCCTGGAGTTGAGTGAAAACAAAGGGGGTGTAATACGGTTGGCACCTTCTTCTTTCCTTTTTCAGGATAGTATCTCCTTGCTGCAACTAGTTGACATTATGCTTGGCAATGGTTTGTTCACGTGGAACAACAGGAGGGTGGGAGAGTATTGGATTGTAGAACGGTTGGATCATTTTCTGGTCTCTAGCTTTTGGATTGGCGGGGGGTGTTCCACAAGTTCTGAGATTCTTGACTAGAGAGGGTCGGATCACTAGCCCATCAAGCTGGTTTCTTCTTCGGCTTGAGTAGCCCACTCGCCTTCATTCAAATTCCAACTTGTGTGGCTTTGGGACCCTTCTTTGTAGGTTCTTGTTGCGGAATGGTGGAGGAAAGGGAGGCCGGCCTTTGGCACTACCGTGTACTCTTTTGCCAAGCAGCTGCAATTTGTTAAGCTTTAGCTTAAATAGTGGAATCGACAAGGTTTCGGGAACATTTTTCATGAGAAGAAAGCTGCTCAAACTATGCTAAATGAGATCACCAGTGAAATCAGAGAGCATGGTTTGTCTAAGGACTTGCTTAGAGAGGAATATAGGGTTGTCAAGGTGATAGAGGAATGGGAGCTTAGGGAAGAAATATATTAGAAGTAGAGAGCTTGTATTGATTGGTTGAAGGAGGGGGACAAGAACACTACTTTCTTCTTCAACTCAGTGAAAGCAAGGAGACATGGAAATTCCATCCCTGTTCTGGTTAATGATAGAGGTGAGAAGTGCTTATCCTTGTAGGAGATGTCTAGGGAGTCACTTCAGTTTTTCCAGTCCCTCTTTAGGGAGGACTCTCAGGGGGAAACAGTGGAGGAGAATCTATTTTTTGCTTGCATTCCTTCTCTTGTCTCAAGGGAGATGAATGAGCAGCTTTTGTGTCCTATTTTTCTAGAAGAACTTGACAGGATTGTCTTCCACATGAGGAAAGGAAAGGCTCCTGGACAAGATGGGTTCTCGGTTGAATTCTTTCAAGAGTTTTGGGATATTATCAAGATGGATTTATTGGAAGTTGTCTAGGAGTCTCAGGGGAATAAACAGATGCTTTAGGCATTGAATGCAACCTCCATTTCTCTAATCCCCAAGTGTGAAGGGGTCGACCGGTTAGGTCAGTTCCACCCTATCTCTCTATGTAATGTGATTTATAAGATCATCTCTAAGCTGATAGCGGATAGATTGAATAAGTGCCTGGGGAATGTTATTTCTAAGGAGGGGAGTGGGTTTGTGGAAGGGCACCAAATTCTAGATGGGGTGGTCATTTCTATGGAGACCATTCATTCTATGGCAACCTCCAAGGAAAAAGATATGTTTATCAAGCTGGACATGACTAAGGCGTACGAAAGAGTTCGGTGGTCCTTCCTTCAGAAGATCCTCAGGGCTTTTGGTTTTGCTAACAAGTGGATCCAGTGGGTTATGAGTTGTGTTATGTCCACTTCTTTCTCTGTGCTTATCAATGGGGACCATACTGAGCTATTTGGTGCTTCTAGGGGTCTCTGCCAGGGGGATCCCCTCTCCCCTTATTTATTCATTCTTCTTGCTGAGGGTCTGGGGAGGCTGATTAAGCATAATGTGGGATTGGGTATTATTCAAGGTTGGAGATGGGGTAATGACTTGCAGCCACAGTCTCATTTGCAATTAATGGATGACATAGCCCTTATGGGGCTAGCTTGGATCAACCAATCTTCTAATCTGCGTAAGGTCCTAGATGTTTATCTTACGGCTTCAAGCTAGTTGATCAATGAGGATAAATCTTCTATCCTCTTTTTCAACACTCCTAAATCTATTCAAAGGAGGATTACTCTTATCTTGAGATTCCAAGTTGGCTCCCTGCCCTTGACTTATTTGGGTATTCCTATTGCTCCTGGCAACCCTCCTAGGGTGTCATGGTAGGGGATCTTGGATAAATTTTGCTCGAAGGTTGATCACTGGACTCATAGATGGTTATCCTTTGTTGGGAGGGTTCAACTAATTCAGTCGATGGTTCAGGCTCTTCCGATCTATCGATGTATGCTTCAGGTGGCTCCTAAGTGGTTCTTGAAGGGTTTGGATTCTCTGGCTAGGCAATTTTTATGGGCAGGTAATCTCTCCTCTTCCAAATGGAGTCTTGTCAATTGGGACCTGGTGTGTAGCCTGAAGCAGTCAGAGGGGCTTGGGTTAAGGCAGTCTATTCTTTTTGGGGAAGCACTTGTAGCTAAATTGTACTGGAGGTGGTGTGTTGAGCAGGATCGAGGCTGGGCTAGGATTTTGGCCAACAAATATATGCAGAGGATCTCGATGGAGGAAATCCCTAGATATCTGCTTGAAGGAAAGGGCTCATCGATCTAGTATACTCTCAAGAGCGGGGCTTCTTTCATTAAGGTAGGACTTTTTTGGATTTGCAAAAGGGGGGAAGAGGTCCTTTTCTGGAATGACTCTTGGGATAGATACCCTCCCATCCTTGATCAGTTTCCTAACCTTGGGAACCTATGTCAGAGGTTTTTGGAAGCGGGATGGTCAAGGGTGAGTGACTTTAAGGCAATTTATAGGTGTGGTCAGCTGGATTTGGAGTGGTGGAAGACTCCTAATGAATGGCTGGTTGTTGGGATGGAGGAAGAGTGTCTAAGTTGTAGGGCATTTTGGTGAGTAGACACTGTAGCTCCCTCAAGGGTAGGGATGGTCTTGCTTGGTCTCCAAATCCTAAGGGCTTTTTTTCTGTGGCTAGTGGATACCAGGAATTATTGAGCCGAAGACTTGAGGGAAGAGAAGTGAACTGGTGGACACAAGTGTGGAATAATGTTTCTTGGTTGAAGTGTAACTGGTTTGCTTGGACTTTGGCTTGGAATAGATATCTAACTTGGGAAAATATCTACAAGCGGGGATTCTTGGGGCCATCTATCTATGTTTTGTGTGGTAATGGAGAGGAAGATTCCTCACACCTGTTCTTCAGATGCCCCTTCTCTATGCTTATCTGGCACTATTGTTGGGGGGTGTGGAAGCATCCTTGTGTCCATGCAGATTCTTAGGTGGAGTTTTGGAGCAATTTGGGTAGACCTCCTATCCCGTCCTCCTTTCTCCAGACTGTCTGGTATATTGGGCCCATCTTCATTCTGTGGAAGATCTGGCTCGAAAGGAACAGGAGGATCTTTCGTGAGGCCAAACTGTTTGTTCAACAAGTTTGGAATAGGATCACTGCTATGATTCGGGACACAGTGGAAGCTAAATGTGAGGTGAATTTCTCATTGGGTAGAGATGAGGCAAATATTGTGAGTAGGCTTGGCTTGCAGGAGTTGTCTCCTGCCTCTACTTGTGTCAGGAGAGGTAGACGGGCTATGAAGAAGATGCAAAGGTGGGAAGGTGGATACCCCCTCAGGATGAGTTTATCAAGATTAACACTAATGGCTCATCTAGGGGTAACCCAGGCCCAACTGGAATAGGTGGTGTTGGCAGGAATAGTAGGGGGGAGGTAGTTTTCTTCTTTTCGGTGCATAAAGGGTGGCAGTCTAATAATTTTATGGAGGGTTTTGTGATTCTTTATGCACTTGAGTAGGCTTTGGCGTTGGGTCGTAGGAAGGTGATTTGTGAATCGGATTCACAAATTGTTGTTAACTTGTTGTCTAAGTAGAAGGTGAGTGGGATTCAGTGGCAGTTGGTAGGGATTGTTCAGCAGATTCTCCAAATTAGCTCTTTAATGGAGCAGGTGTCCTTCATCCACATTCCTCTAGAATGGAATGGAGTGGCTGACTGTTTGGCCAAGTGGGCCTCAGAATATGATAGTGATTGGAAAGTTGAAGGTTGGGAGCATCTCTCTAGGGATTACTGTCAAGATTTGCAGAAGATTTTCACTGAGGACATGGTGGGTTTTGAAGCTGGATGATTTGTGGTTGGGTTGGTGGTTCTTCTTTAGGGCCTCGGGGCTCTGGTTCTCTTTTTAATTCTTGTGACTGATTTTCTATAAATTTTTTACCCTTTTATTCAAATAATTAAAAACTAAAACTGCATACTAATATTAAAAAATAAAAAATGCTAAAACTAAAAATTAAAATACTAATTATAAACTAAACTAAAAAAATCAAAAGTAAAACTAATTTAAAAAAAAGACTAATTTAAAAACTAAGACTAAACTAAAAGAGAGAGAGACGTAAAACTAAACAAAGATTTTGGGCACATAAGATATGTCGAATGTGGAAGCATAGACAATGCATGTGATTTATCTTAAAATGCCTCTAATGGTTGTTATTGCATGGAATGTGAAGATTGCAAGGTTTATTCAAAATGTGGAAGCAAAAAAAAGCATGGAGATCATTTTACCCACCTACTCTTTACCTGCACAAAATAAAATACAACAGACCACATTGAATATGAGAGCAGACAAGGCAGGTATTGCACAAACAAGCCATGGGAAGTGTTTGATAGAGATAATAGAAACGTGGCTGGGAAATTACTGTAAATGCAAAATAACTGAAAAATGTGGATGCCAAGAAACATAAAAGCCATGGATACAAGGCTACTTTAAGGCATGAGTGGGATGAGAACAAGATTTCTCTAGCAGACTAGCATTCAAATGCGGATAAGAATATAATTTCAAGGTATGCACAAAATGGGAAAAAAACGCAGGCTATTTTTGATAAAGGTAAAAATAGGCTTTGAAGGGGCCCCGAAACCCTTTACAAAAGATCCTTACTAGAAAAAGCATTAAGAAACTAAAAGGAACTTACATAAGAAAAACCAGCATAACAACTAGAAAAAAACTAGCTAAAAAGCCCCAAAAAACCAACAAAAACCAGCCAAACCAGACAGAGCACAGAAAATGAACTAATTTATGTTTTTCAGGGCATTAGACAAGTTACTGCTAATCCCATACAGATCTTTGATATTATCCCTAAGATTAGGGATCAGGTTATTATTAATATGCCTCAAAGAAATATTTCTACAGAAAGTAATGCATTCAAAATGCTCTAACAGACATTCATGCAAATGAAAATCACAGTTAAGTGAAATCACAGTCGATTATCTTTCGAGACAAAGTTCTTATATTTGTAGGGCTTATGGAAATCCCACCTATCTAATGTGAAATAAAACTGCACACAAGATCTTAATGAATATGTGAGCATTACAATCCAAGGCAAAGATGCTTGAGCTTGCATAGGAAAATGTTTTTGAACTACACGCATATTTAACCCATATATTAGAATTTTTTATGCTCTAGAAGATGTTACATATTTAAGATATGAAGCTAAAAAAGATATGACCAAGAATATGAAAATATATATCATAGAAAACCAGAGGCCATGTGGAGGATAAATGAATGCTCATGCATGCACTAATGATCAAAAGATTGAAAACAACCTGCAAGCAAAATATTAAAATTATCAAACAATATGAGAATAATACATTAAAAGTCAAACATCAAATGGAAAACTGGAACCTATTTCAAGCAAAAATAATCAAAAGGACAAGTGCATGTCACTCCCACTGAGCATGCCAATTGTAGATGGTGGAAATGGATTGAATACAAGATTCAATCTTCCAACATCCAACAATGAAGTACCTGCAACAAACATGCATGCAACATAAAAATATATCTAAACTAATACGCATGCATGTTATCAAACTCTAATCTATTGCACTCCTATTCCTGAAGATTTCACATTTAATATTATTTATCAAAAGCACTTATGCAAAAGGATATGAGTAAATGGAGATTTGGGAATGCAATATGAAAGCGGATACGAGAAAACAAGAGATGTAAGAGATATTCAATGCTTGAAATGCAAAGATAGCGGATATGTGCTCAAGATGTCAAGATAATGGATGGAAGAATGAGAGAGAGGCTTGGTTTTTATAGATGTTCTCAAGGAGAAATTAGGCATCGGGGTGAATATGGGATAATGAGAGATTAGTGGTATAGGAATGATGAGTGGTAAGGAGAGAGGATAGGTGATAACAATAAATAGTAAGTGCCATGCCTGTGAAGTGTGATACCTGCAGCTGAAACACAAAACACTCAATAGATCATTACAAGTATGGTTAGATAATAATAAGAAAACAAAGATGAACCATGACAAAGCGACCTATCACCTCCTAAGAGATGCAAGTATGGATTTTCTCTCAGATCTAGATAAGCAATCCCAGTGACTTGACTACACCTAGACGGAGGATTTGAAATGATAATGATATGTAAAGATGAGATTGATTATGCTAGATTTATCCAAGAGACTAATTAAGCTAATGATATGCATGATTAAGCTATGATGATGATGATGCAATTAAGGTAGAAAAGAAATTTATTAAGCTACATGATTCAACAATTATGCTAGATAATGATCAAATTAAACTAAATTTAAGATACAATTGCTTATAACAATAATGCTCAAATGATATGCCTATAGTAACAATGCCTAAATTTATAATGAGATGGGATCTACCTATAATAACAATGCATAAGATAGAAATGAGATGGGGTCCTTATTGCTCCAAAATGGGGGATATTTATAGGATTTCCAAGGCCAGAGTGAGGTGGCAGGAATCAACGGTCAAGATTGAGTCTGAAGATATCAAGGGTGAAATTGGAGGAGGTTGGAGAAGAGGTTGGAGGAAGGGACACTTGGCATCTTTGTGGTGACAAGTGTCAAGGAAACTTGATCATAAAAGGGCAAGTGTCCATGAGAGGAGACATGATGGGATGGGGTTTGGGATAGACTAGCCTAGTCTATGCTCTTGGATCCTTCCCTTGGATCTCCTGGTGTTCTCTTCACACCCTAGGGTCTCTAGGACTTCCCCTACTTTTGAAATCCCCTGACCTTGCCCAATCCACCCACCAATGAGTTGCAATGCTGCTCCTAAGGTCTCACCTACTCATGAGACTCAAAACCCCTTACTATGGCTAATAAGGGCTTGGCTTGTCCTACTATTTCCTAGGTCCTAGAAAGGTTAGGGAAGGTCTATTTCATGGTTTTTCCACCCATTCATGTGCCCCCAAGAGGTTTCAAGATTCCAACCCCTTACCGATTTCACTATTTTGTGTATTTGCCTACAAAATAGGGCTACAAGGATTTTGACCAATTAGGCCTCCTACCCGGTCCTTTAGGGCTCCCTCTTGCAAATAATGCACACACTACCCAAACTCCCAAATGGACTACCATTCATTTGGAAAGGGCTCAATTATTTCTCTAGTTTTGGGCCTCCAAGTGGCTGTATAGTGCCTTGAGCGAATTTTGGGGTTTTTAAGGGTTTTGTGAGGGTTTTTATGGTCTGCCTGGGTCACAGTGTATGTTTTGTGTTTTAGCCACCTTGTCTAGATTGGTGGAGGCTCCTCCTTCACACAAATTATTCTTCACTCACACCTCTACAACTCCTCCAAAGGGTGCCTTCTTCTCTATCCTTCCTTGCTCTCCAAGACCTCTACAACTTGACCCCTTCCTAGTCGGACACTATCCAGTCTCGCCTAAGAGTGGGTCTTTATATAGCCTCCTTGCATTTTCAAGGGCCCTTCTTGCATTGAACTATAGTATAGGGTCTATACTCTCATTCCCCATGGTTTCATGGTGATTCCACAATGGGGAATGGAGTTATGTACCCATTTATTCAAACCAGTCCAAAACTGGACAGTGAGAAGCAATTTACAAAAGATTTACAAACACACCACACTTGCCAATTAAAAACCTAATCTATATGCTCAAAATGAAAGTATGTACACCATATAAGACACTACACACATTTTTGCTTGCAAATCAATCCTTTAACACTCTTCCTTTACTCCATTAGTGCCGACTGGCAACAAAATTGCAGTCACAATCAGTCAGTTTGCTTGGGCCGTATAATGTCTGACATCCAACCCCTTAACTTAGGGTTTGAAAAATCTTATACTACCTAGACCTCGATCGATGTGCCAAAATTAGGGCTCTCCACACTCCATAAGGGTCTTTGACCTTTTGGGTGGAAAAGTTGCTTGACAACTTTTAAAAGTTATCATGCAACTTTTGCATCTTTTGAGCAACTTTGCCATTGTTGCTTTTCAGGACTCCTAGGCCTATTTTGGGCTATCCTAAGGACAACATCATGCCAATAAGGCCTAACACACATCCAAGGCACACTCAACCTCTCTTGCACAAGAAAGCACAACAAAAACACTAAGGACCTAAAACTAGGACCTAGTCAAGAACAAATGAGCTCATGGCTCTTATTACATATACAATGGCTTCAAAAGAAGCATAACACCAACAAAACAAAGAAGTAGGAAGAGCTTGGAAGGGTGCTCTTGTACCATACTCCCCCTTTGTACACAACTAAGAAATAGAAGAAGAGATGAGAGTTGGATCTATGCCAAGTGTCTTGAACCTGCTCTCTTCAACCCAGGTAGCTTCAGACTCAAGATGACCTACCCATTTCACCAAGTGCTCCATGTAGACCTGGTGTCTAGTAGACTTCTTTACTCTTGACTCCAAAATCTCCTTTTCTATAGGCTGCTTCACTTGTGGTAAGGCATTCACATCTAGGTCCTGCAGCACCTTGGCTTGGTTCTCCTTTTGCCCTGCTATTTCACCCTTGTACATGATCAGGTCAGCAACATTGAAGACTGGTGAAATGGCTAAGTTTGAAGGAAGTTCAACCTTATAAGCATTCTCACCATATTTTTCCAGAATTCTATAAGGTCCTACCCTCTTCATTTGCAGTTTGGTAGGCTTACCACTTTGCATCCTAGCTTTGCTCAAATGGACCATCACAAAGTCACCCACCTTGAACTGAACCTCTCTCCTTTTCTCATCCATTTTTTCTTTCAGTTTTTTAGTGGATTCAAGGATGGCTTTCTGGACTTGCTCTTGGACTTCCTTGATGGTTTGAGTGAATTCCTCTACTTGCTCACTCTTCTTTTCCAAAGTACTAAGGTCTCTCAACTCACATACTCCCCTTGGATGTCTGTCATACACAACCTCAAAAGGACTTCTACCAGTGGTCCTATTCACACTGTCATTATATGCATACTCTTCTTGAGGAATGATTAAGTCCCATTTCTACCCATAATCCTTAGTTAAACACCTCAACAAGTTGCCTAACACCCTATTGATGACTTTAGTTTGACCATCAGTTTGAGGATGGTAAGCTGAGCTAAATGAGAGGTTAGTTCCAAGTCTCTTCCAAAGTGTTTGCCAAAAATGGCCCATGAACTTGTTGTCTCTATCTGAAACAATGCTTAAAGGGAGTCCATGAATTCTAACAATCTCCTTAAAGAAGATATGTGCAACATAGCTAGCATCATGTGTAGCCCTACATGGAATGAAATGGCTCATCTTGGAAAATCTATCTACTACCACATAGATGTTGTCCATACCTATCTTTGTCTTGGGAAGTCCTACTACAAAGTCCATGCTTATACATTCCCAAGGCCTATTTGGGACCGGCAATGGTTGATAGAGACCAGCATTGCTTAATCCTCCTTTTGCTCTTTGGCATACACCACATTGCTCCACATACCTCTTCACATCTCTTGGCAACTTTGGCCAATAGTAGTACCTCTATACTAAATCCAAGGTTTTGTTGACTCCAAAGTGTCCACTTAAACTACCATTGTGTTTCTCTTGGATGAGGTTTTCCCTCATGGATCCTCTAGGCACACACAACTGATTACCTTTGAACAAGAGACCATTTTGGAGAGTGTAATCTGCATACTCACCATCGAAATGGTTCTCAAACTCCTTGCAAACCTTGTAAGCTGATGAGAAGTCTTCATCTCCTTCATAGAGGTCCTTGAAACCTTCTATTCCCATGCTCTGCAACTGTAGTTCTTGAACTGTCAACAACTTCCTGCTTAATACATCTGCCACCTTGTTGAGTTGCCCCTTCTTATGCTTGATGGTGAAGGTAAAGGATTGGAGGTATTCCATCCATTTCAAATGCCTATTGCTAAGCTTCTCTTGAGTGTTAATGTAACTCAATGTCTGGTTGTCTGTGAACACCACAAATTCCTTTGGAAGTAAGTAATGCCTCCATTTCTTTAGAGACTACACTAATGCATACAACTCTAGGTCATAGGTTGCATACTTCTTCTTTGCTTCATTGAGCTTCTCACTGAAAAATGCCACAGGTCTTCCCTCTTGACTCAACACACCCCCTACTGCAATTCCACTTGCATCACACTCCAATGTGAATAGCTTGTCAAAAGTAGGTAGAAGAAGGATAGGTTTTGTGGCTACTTCTTGCTTCAACAATTGAAATGCTTTGTCAGCTTGCTCAGTCCATTTAAACTTAGTTTTAAGGCCTCCTTTTATGGTGTCAAGGACTGGTGCACATATGCCACTGAAGTTCCTCACAAACTTTCTATAGAATTGGGCTAAACCATGGAAACTCCTAACTTCAGTCCCTGTTCTAGGTGCAAGCCAATTCAAGATTGCCTCCACTTTGCTTGGATCCATCTTCAAGGTTCCCTTAGACACCAAAAATCCTAAGTAGACCAGCTCTTGCTTCAAGAAGTCACACTTCTCTAGGTTGATGGATAACTTCTCCTCATGCAACCTCTCTAAGACTAACCTCAAATGCTCAAGGTGCTCCTCTTTGGTTCTGCTATAGATGAGAACGTCATCTAGCTATACCACCACAAACCTACCTATGAAATCCTTTAACACCTCATTCATCAACCTCATGAAGGTGCTTGGGGCATTGGTGAGTCCAAATGGCATCACAAGCCATTCATACAATCCTTTTGTGGTCTTGAAAGCAGTTTTCCACTCATCACCCTCCTTGATTCTAATCTGGTGATAACCACTTTTAAGGTCCAACTTGGTAAAATACATAGCACCTCCTAAACAGTCCATCAAATCCTCTATTCTAGGAATAGGAAACCTATACCTTATGGTGATCCTATTGATTGCCCTTGAATCAGTGCAAAGTCTCCACTTGCCTCCCTTCTTTGATGCTAGCACTACCAGGACTGCACATGGGCTGATGCTCTTCTTAATAAGTCCTTGCTGCACTTACCTTGCTACCTCCTTGTTTTGATCAGGTGTGAGCTTGTATGCAGCTTTGTTAGGTAGGGATGCTCCGGGAACAAAGTCTATTTGATGACTTATAGACCTTCTTGGTGGGAGTGTTGCAGGTGCTCCATCACTCACTATGTCCTTATACTCTTGCAACATGTGTTTCACCTCCTTGGGTACTTTTGCCTGCAACTTGTCTTCCTCCTCTTTTGGTTTCACAAAGATGGCACACTTCACTATCTCCTCCTCATGTAGTAGGTGTAAGAACTCTTTACCAGTAGCCAATAAGACACTAGGTGTTCTTGAAGTTCCCTCTTCATTCTCTATCAAAGACTGAATCTTAAAGGTCTTGTTGTCCTTCTTAAATGAAATGGAGTTCTCCTCTCCATCATAGATCACTATCCTCTCAAATTTCTAGGGTCTACCTAGTAATAGGTGACAGGCATCCATAGGTAACACATCACAAAGGATCTTATCCTTGTATCCACCAATAGAAAACTCTACCCAAGTTTGTTCATTGACAAGCACACTCTACTTATGATTCAACCATGTCACCTTATATGGGTTAGTGTGGGGTATCCTTGTAAGTTTCAGCTTCTCGGTTGCCTCCTATGATATTATGTTATCAGTTGACCCTAAATCAACTATCACCTTGCATACTTTACCTAGGATCTTGCATCTCACCCTAAACAATGCTCTCCTATGCTTAGGTTCATTCTTGACTAGCTGTCTTATCAAGACCCTATTGAACATCAGATTTTCTCCAGTCTTTGATTCAATATGGTCCACTTCAGTTATCTTACTCCTTGAAGAGTCTTCATGTGCATAAGCAACCCTCTTTCCACTATTTGATGATGTAGGCTTGTCAGAGCATCTATATGTTGGGTGTCCCAATTGTCCATAGTTGTAACATTTCATAGTTGCAAAGTAGGAGTTACCCCTGCCGATACCTCTACCCCTACTTGGACCACCTTGTGCACCTCTTCCTCTAGAATGGCCTCCTCTAAGATTGGTTTCACTGCCATGTTCAGTCAACTTGGCTTCTCCTTGGTTCCTCTGCTCATTCGCCTTGCTTTGGTAACCACCTCGGTGATTCATTTGTTCTCTACCTCTGCCTCTACCCCTGTTATTGGAGTCTCCTTTCCTTTTGTTCCTCTCTTCCCCCTTGACAACAAGCTAATGACATTTTTGAACAGTAGTAGGAGTCCATAGGCTTATGTCCTCTTGAATGTTCCACTTTAGGCCGCTTAGATACCTAGCCACCTTAATAGATTCATCTTCTTGGACTTTGGATCTAAGACAAAGTTTTTGAAATTCTTCGATGTAGGAGGTCACATCAAGGTCTCTTCTTATTTCAAACCTTGTCTCTTCTTATGAAGTTGAACTTCATAATCCTCTAGTAAGTAGTTTTCTTTGATCTTACTCACCATGGCCTTCCAATTGGCAATAAGTAGCTTCCCCATGCTAACTCTCTCTTCTTGCAAGTACTTCCACCATGTTAAAGTTTCTCCCCTTAATCTTGATTTGGCAACCTTAACCTTTTGAGCCCCTATCACTCCCTCACACTCAAAGTGGTTTTCCATACCCTCAATCCATTCCATGATAGTGTCAATGTCCATCCTTCCACTGAAATGTGGCAATCCATCAAAAGCTTTGGTGTTCAAAGCCTTAATAGCCTTCACAAAAGGTTCTTCATTGAACAAGGGATCTGGTTCAGGTATAATATCATCTATGTCTATAGTTTTCTTGCCTTTATCCTTGGTGTCTTCTCCCCAAGGTCCTTGTGTCCTCTGATCCACCACTTCCTGCAGTTTATCCCTCATCTCACTCATAGCTTCTTCAAGGAGTCTATTCTTCTCCTTTTGGTCTTCTACCTCCCTAGCTAGCTCTACATTAGTGACCATTCTTCTCTCCCCTACTGATTCACCAGTATATAGAGACATACACAGTCCAACAAATCTTTAACTGCTCTGATACCAATCTGATGGGATGGGGTTTGGGATAGACTAGCCTAGTCTATGCTCTTGGATCCTTCCCTTGGATCTCCTAGTGTTCTCTTCACACCCTAGGGTCTCTAGGACTTCCCCTACTTGTGGAATCCCCTGACCTTGCCCAATCCACCCACCAATGAGTTGCAATGCTGCTCCTAAGGTCTCGCCTACTCATGAGACTCAAAACCCCTTACTATGGTTAATAAGGGCTTGGCTTGTCCTACTACTTCCTAGGTCCTAGCAAGGTTAGGACAGGTTTATTTCATGGTTTTTCCACCCATCCATGTGCCCCCAAGAGGTTTCAAGATTCCAACCCCTTACCGATTTCACTATTTTGTGTATTTGCCTACAAAATAGGGCAACAAGGATTTTGACCAATTACACCTCCTACCCGGTCCTTTAGGGCTCCCTCTTGCAAACGATGCACAAACTACCCAAACTCCCAAAATGGACTACCATTCATTTGGCAAGGGCTCAAGGATTTCTCTAGTTTTGGGCCTCCAAGTGGCCGTACAGTGCCTTGGGTGAATTTTGGGGTTTTTAAGGGTTTTGTGAGGGTTTTTATGGTCTGCCTGGGTCACAATGTATGTTTTGTGTTTTAGCCACCTTGTCTAGATTGGTGGAGGCTCCTCCTTCACACCAATGATGCTTCACTCACCCCTCTACAACTCCTCCAAAGGGTGCCTTCTTCTCTATCCTTCCTTGCTCTCCAAGACCTCTGCAACTTGACCCCTTCCTAGCCGAGCACTGTCCAGTCTTGCCTAGGAGTGGGTCTTTATATGGCCTCCTTTCATTTTCAAGGGCCCTTCTTGCACTAAACTATAGTACAGGGTCTGTACTCTCATTCCCCATGGTTTCATGGTGATTCCACAATGGGGAATGGAGTTATGTACCCATTTATTCAAACCAGTCGAAAACTGGACAATGAGAAGCAATTTACAAAAGATTTACAAACACACCACACTTGCCAAGTAAAAACCTAATCTATATGCTCAAAACGAAATTATTTTTACCATAGAAGACACTACACACATTTTTTCTTGCAAATCAATCCTTTAACACTCTTCCTTTACTCCATTAGTACCGACTAGCAACAAAATTGCAGTCACAGTCAGTCAGTTTGCTTGGGTCGTACAATGTCTGACATCCAACCCCTTAACTTAGGGTTTGCAACATCTTATACTACCCAGACCTCGGTCGATGTGCCAAAATTAGGACTCTCCATGCTCCATAAGGGTCTTTGACCTTTTGGGTGGAAAAATTGCTTGACAACTTTTAAAAGTTGTCATGCATCTTTTGAGCAACTTTGCCATTGTTGTTTTTCATGACTCCTAGGCCTATTTTGGGCTATCCTAAGGACAACATCATGCCAATAAGGCCTAACACACATCCAAGGCACACTCAACCTCTCCTGCACAAGAAATAACAACAAAAACACTAAGAACCTAAAACTAGGACCTAGTCAAAAACAAATGAGCTCATGGCTCTTATTACATATACAATGGCTTCAAAAGAAGCATAACACCAACAAAACAAAGAAGGAGGAAGAGCTTGGAATGGTGCTCCTTCACCAAGACATGTGGCCAAAGTTTCATGTGTCTCATGAAGAAAATATCTACACCATAGGAGGTTAGGATAAGGAGGTTAGAATGTGCAAGATAGGATAGGGTTAGTTAAACCCAAGGTTAGGTGGAATGGGTTAGGTTAGAGGTATGGTTAGGTTAGGTGGTTAGAAGTTAGGAGGCATGTGGGTAATTTGAATTTAAAAATTCAAATAATAGGAAAGGACTAATTAATTCTCAACAACTCATAAATTGATTTTTTTTAATTAATTAGGGGATTAGAAGAATTGATTGAAAATGGGGGGAGGATTAATTAATCAAAGGGGACTATTGAAATGAACTTATTAAATAAATCCTTAGATTTATTAATAAGTAGATGAAAGGGAGAATTTAATCAAATTGCCTAATGAATTCAATTAAATTAGGAAGGGGGCTTAATTAAATAATTGCTTATTTAATTAAATATCTTCAGACCATTTTTAGGTGTATGCAGTAAGTGGTAAGTGGTTGGAGGGAATATTAAAGGGTTGTTTTATTAAATAAATGGAGAAAATGTATATAAGGTGAATGAATGAAGGTGGATAAATGAATATAATACAATGTTTATTTAATATATTTAGAGGATGAATAGTATGAATGATAATAATATAATGAAGAATGGAATAATGCATATATTATAATATATAAAAAAGAAAATATGAATAATGGATAATAATGAAATGATGAAAAAGATTACAGATATGCCCGATGGTTGGAGTAAATTTGAAGTTAAATGAGGATAAATTTGATAAAAAAAATTATGTCTACACCTAGTATTCCTCTCTCTCAACTCTTGCAACTCTCTAGCAATACCAACATTCTTAGGAGGCATCTTGACCCCACAACCTTTAACCTTCCTTAAGCAATCTTTCACCAATCACCCACAAGAGATATACTCACTAGCTCTGATACCAATTGATGAAGAGGTATGGAGAGATGTAGAAGGACTCTAAACCACTTCAAACAAAAAACAAAAAGTGACATCACAGATGGTGTTCATTGTCCTAACTCAACTTGGAAACTAGACACCAATCCCTCTTGACTAGGAATGTGCTTAACATGAAATGTATGCACCCATGCATATACAATGATTCAATGAAAACCTATACATTAAATAGCCCCAAAAAACTCAACTCAACCTAAAGTAGTCAGCGGTGAGGAGGGACCTCAAGGAGATCAGTTTGGACTGGTCAGCAAGAGTAAACACAACGGAAACACACATATATGATGGAGGTTATGTAGAACAAATAGTTTTATTGCATGAAAATTGATTACATCCAACTGGTAACAACTGGGTTACAACATACCGACACACAGGCCCAATAGAATAGGTCACAACTGGGACCCTGAATCGAAAGATCTATCTTCTAGGCACAGTCTATCTATCTGATACTCTGATTGATTCTAATTTATTACATTCTAAAGCATGATTAAATATATATATATATATATCCAAAGGATCCAGTCGACCCAAAAGGGATCAAAACCTAAAGAACAAGACCTAACGTACAAGAATGAACAAGGTCGACCTTCGCCAAGAGATTCCTCTGGAAAATGCAAAGGATGAAACAAAGAAGGTCAGCCACATGCCAAGACACATTGAGATCAACATCCAAGGCTCTACAAGCTTCATAATAGGTTATGGTAGATCTCCAAAATAGATCTCAGGCAACCAGTAACAAAGCAACAACCGGTGACAAGAAACTGTCATGGAAACCGGTAGCAATATCTTGTTGGAAAGTGATCCAAATGCGATGCAGTCTGAAAGCAAGAAAGAAGATCAAGTCTTCAAGTAGAATCCAACTCCATAGGATCTGGTGAGACAAAATTGGGACACACAAAAAGGAAAACTAAAATTGCAAACAAAATAGAAAGGAAAATGTTTTTGGTTGATGCAAGATTGTTGTGAACCGGGGATGCTTCTGCATCAGACATCCGAGGTTAATGAAAAAGTGAGCCTCTCACTTTTGTGGGGTTAGAGGGAAACCAAGGCAGTCTACCTCTTCCTAAGAAATCCAAGATGAATCTTCAATTGGTCTGCTTTTCTACTTCACGAGATATTCTTTGTACTAATTGTTTTGGGTACTACGCCCAATCGTACTGTCCAAAATCTTTTCAATCTGATTTTGTTCCTTCCGGGGCAATTGTTTCTCCAAGTCTGCAACACTATCCTTACTAAATTTTGGTTCATGGTACTCACGAAGATTTGTAATGTTGAATATAGGTGAAATACTTAGATTATCTGGTAGCTCCACTTCGTATGCATTTCTAGAACTGAACTTCCTCAAAATCTTATAGGGTCCAAACTTCTTCATCTGCAACTTGTTATAAGTTCCAACCAGGAATCTCTCTTTTCTCAAATATACCATCACTTCATCGCCAACTTCAAATTCATTATGTCTCCTCCTCTCATCTGTCTTCTTATATTTTTTCTTCATGTCTTCCAAATGTTGTTTAACCTGAATATGCAATGTTGCCATGTGATCTACAAAATCTTCTGCTTCTGAACTCTTCTGGTCTTCACTGCTAATGTCTCTCAATTCTGCTATACCTCTAGGGTGCACTCTGGTAACAATCTCAAAAGGTATTTTTTTGGTACTTCTATTCACTGAATTGTTGTAGGCAAACTTTGCTTTTGCAAGGATCAAATCCTAAATTCCGATTTTATCTCCCACTAAACATCTCAAAAAGTTTCCCAAACTGTGGTTAATAACTTCTGTTTATCCATCAGTTTGTGGTTGAAAAGTAGAACTGAACTTCAAATCTGTCTTCATATTCTTCCAAAGTGTTCCCCAAAAATAGCCAACAAACTTAGTGTCTCTATCTAAAACTATGCTCTTAGGTAATCCATCTAATCTCACCACTTCCTTGATAAATAGGTCTGCTACATGTAATGCATCTGATGTCTTCTTACAAGGTATGAAATGAACCATGTTTAAAAATCTATCCACTACCACAAATATAGAATCATTCCCTCTTGGTGTCTTAGGCAATCCAAGTACAAAATCCATGCTTATATCATCCCCAGGTCTTCGGTACTGTCAAAGGTTTATACAATCCCACATTTTGACTACTACCTTTTGCAACTTGACAAACTCTACAATTTTGCACATATATCCTTACATCCTTATGAATCTAGGGCCAAAAGTACTGCTCACTCACCAATGCAACTGTTTTGTCAATGCCAAAATGTTTGGCTAAACCTCCACTATGTTTCTCTTTTATTATATTCTCTCTCATGGAACTCTTAGGTATGCAAAACTGAACTCCCCTGAATAACATCCCATCATGAATGAAATAATCCAACTATTTGATCCTATCAACCATAACCGGTTCTCTACATGCTTTCCAAGGTTTTGCAAAATCTGGGTCTTCATCATACAACGTCTTCAAATCTTCAAAACCTAATATTGTCACTCTCATCTCAGTCAACAAATTCCTTCTCCTACTCAATGCATTAGCAACTTTGTTAGATTTCCCACTTCTATGCTTCAACACAAAGGTGTAACTCTGCAAGAATTCTACCCATCTCATGTGTCTCTGATTCAACTTACTCTAACTGTTCAAATACTACAAAGCTTGATCATCTGTATACAACACAAACTCTTTAGGCAACAAGTAAAATTCCTAATCATACACTAAATATCTCTTCCGAGCATCATTTAATTTCTCACTGAAATAGGCTACTGCTCTCCCTTCTTGACTGAAGACTACTCCTATTGTTGTTCCACTTACATCACAATCCACTTGAAATATATTATTAAAATCTGGTAAAGCTAACACAGGTTGCTCAGTCACTTTCTGCTTCAACAATTCAAAACTTTTGTTTTCTTCGGTGGTCCACTTGAATTCCTTCCGATCTCCTCTCATGGTCTGAGTCATAGGGTTAAAAACCAAACTAAAATTCCTGATAAACTTCCAGTAAAAAGTAGCCAATCCATGAAATGATCTTACTTCCCCAATGCTTTCCGGTGTAGGCCACTCAACAATGGCTTTCACTTTCTCAGGTTCCATCTTCAAACCATCCTCAGATATCACAAATCCTAAAGAGACTAATGCATCCTTCATGAAAGAACACTTCTTGATATTGATCAACAACTTTTCTTCTCTCAACCTCTGCAAAACTTGTCTTAAATGCAACAAATGCTCCTCTCTTATTTTACTAAAAATCAAAATGTCATCCAAATACACAATAACAAACTTACCCAAGAATTTCTTTAATACCTCATTCATCAGCCTCATGAAAGTACTTGGTGCAATAGTCAACCCAAAAGGCATCACCAACCATTCATATAGTCCTTCATTTGTCTTAAATGTTTTCTTCCACTCATTACCTTCTTTGATCCTAATCTAATGATATCCACTCTTCAAATCTATCTTTGTAAAGTATTTTGCTCCACTCAAACAGTCCATTATGTCATCCATCCTAGGCAAATCGGTATTTCACTGTGATCTTGTTTATAGCTCTTGAATCGGTATACATCCTCCATTCTCCATTCTTCTTAGGTGCTAATACTGTTGGTACTACAAAAGGGCTCAGACTCTCCCTGATCAAACATTTCTTCAACAACTCTTGTACTTGTCTATTCAGTTCTTCATTCTCTGCTAGTGTCAACCGGTGTGCAGCTTTGTTAGGCAAACTAGCTCTGGGAACCAAGTCCATGCAATGACTAGTACTTCTAATAGGTGGCAATCCATCAGGTACGTTATCTTAAATGATGTCCTCATATTCTGTCAACAAATCTCTTATCTCTTCTGGGTGCTCATCTTCTGGTTCCGGTCTCTCAGTCTTCTTAGGAATTAAGGGAAAACACACATTCTCGTGTCTCAATCCATCCATGAATTTCCTTCCATCTACTAAATAGATTATGGCATTTGTACATACTTCATACTTCAAGGGTTCCTCCAAAGGTAACAAGGTTTTCTTCATCCCATTGACCACAATAGTGTATGTATTCTTCCTCCCATCATGTATTGCATGTCTATCAAATTACCAAGGTATTCCCAACAAATGATGATAAATATCCATACGCATAATATCACACAAAACTTCATCATGATAATTCCCAATTTTCAATTTTACCAAACATTGTTCATTTACTAACAACTTATGTCCATCCTGAATACATGCTATCTGATAAGGCTTAGATGTTTCAACCTCTCCAATTTTAACTTATTCACCATCTCTTCTGAAACAAGATTATCTAAACTACCACTATCAATAAGAACTTTACAACACTTACCAGATACCATACATCTGGACTTGAACAAATTCTTCCTCTGCAAGGGCTCTTCATCTCCTCTGGTATGACATGGAGCTCTCCTCATCATTAGCAGTTCTCCATCTTTTGGTTTATTGTCTGATCCGATGGGGTTTTCTTCCACCACTGTTTCTCTTTTGGTAGCCTTTGTCTTCTTACATTTGAATGCATGGTGTCCTCCTCCACACTGAAAGAAATTTCCTCTAAATATCCTCTTGTCTTGTCTTCCAAAGTTCTCATTTTGGTATCCATCCGGTTCTCTCCTCTGGTAGAAATATATATCATCCTTCTAGTATGAATTAACTTCTTTGCTCACTTCCTTGTCCTTGTTCTGATCTGTACTGGTTCCTCTTCCTCCTTGAAATCTTCCTTTGGTAAACCTTCCACCTCTACCTTTTTGTCTCTGTTCATGTATTTTATTCAATTTTTCTTCAGCCTTTAGTGCATACCGGTAAGCCTCTTCAACACTCTCCAATTTGATCATATTGAGTTCATCTTGTATAGACATCCACAATTCGTTCAAATATCTTGCAATTTATTCAACTTCATCATCAACATGTTCGGATCTGATGTTCAATTTATAAAATTCGATGTACTCCTTCACACTAGATTCCTTTTGTCTCAGGTTCTACAACTCTCTAACAAATCCACTTGATAATTCTTTGGTACAAAATTTGATTTCAACTTAGCAATCATCAGATACCATGTCTTAATGTTTTCTTTACCTCTTCTTTGTCTATCAACTTGTAAATGCTCCCACCAAAGAGATGCATGACCTTTCAACTGCGTACAAGCATATTTCACCTTCCTCTCTTCTGTAGTGTTTTCAAAATCAAAATACTTCTCCATCTCCAAGATCCAATCCATCATTTCATCTGAATCTAACTTCAGATCATATTCTGGTGGGGTAAAATGAGGTTTCGTGTTTGCCCTACTTAAAACCCTCAAAAACCTTTCCTCATCTGGATCAACCATCGGTAGGTTTACCTGTTATGTCAAGTCTTCTTCTCCTTCATCTTCACTTACATTCAATATGTCGACCTCTTCTTTGGGCTGTCTCTGCAGATTCTAACCAGGTTCCTATTCCTCACAACATCTCCATCACTGTAGGGTTTGCATTCCCACACGCTCCACCACTCTTAGTTCCTCTTCGCGCCATTGATTCATGCTAGTCCTCTGCAATTGTAGGTCAGATCCACAATCCACCACCCCACAACAAAAATTATGGACACGCAACCTCTGGAATAAAACTTCACTCTGATACCACTTGAAGCAGTCACCAGTGAGGAGGGCCCTCAAGGAGATCTATCCAGACCAGTCAGCAAGAGTAAACACAATAGAAACACACATATATGATGGAGTCAATGCAGAACAGATAGTTTTATTGCATGAAAATTGATTACATCCAACCAATAACAATCGGGTTACAACATACCGGCACACAAGCCTGGTAGAATAGGTCACAACCGGGACCTTGAATCGAAAGATCTATCTTCTAGGCAAAGTCTATCTATCTGATACTTTGATTGATTCTAATTGATTACATTCTAAAGCATGATTACAAATATATATCGATCCAAAGGATCCAGTCGGCCCAAAAGGGATCAAAACCCGAAGAACAAGACCTAACGTGAAGGAATGAACAAGGTTGGCCTCCACCAAGAGATTCCTCCAGAAAATCCAAAGGATGAAATGAAGAAGCTTAGCCACATGCCAAGAAATATCGAGATCAACATCCAAGGCTTCGCAAGATTTGGAATGGGTTCTAGTAGATCACCATAATAGGTCTCAGGCAACCGGTAACAAAGGAACAACCGGTGACAAGAAACTGTCATGGAAACCGGTAGCGATATCTTTCTAGAAAGTGATCCAAATGCAATGCGGTCTAAAAGAAAGAAAGATGATCAATTCTTCAAGTAGAATCCAACTCCATAGGATCTGGTGAGCCAAAACCAGGATACATAGAAAGGAAAACTGAAACTGCAAACAAAACAAAAAGGAAAATGTTTTTGGTTGATGCAAGATTGTTGTGAACCGAGGATGCTCCTGTATCACAACCCCTCAAAAATTTCCTTTGAATGAATTCAATGAAACTCCTTCGACCTTAGACTCCAATCCACCTTGTAGCCATCATTTAAGACTTGGGACATAAACTTCTTATACAATGGTGTTAGGCAAAAAAGGAAAACACATTTGAATATCCATTGAGCAACCGTACAACATAGGTGGAAACCAACCTAGGTTTTTTTTGGAAAGAAATTGAAAACCATTGAATGCCCTACTTCATTCTAGGACAACTTTACAAGGGGACCCCTCTTTATCTCCACTACCAACCCACCAAATTACCTTACCTAGTCTAGGTAGGCCCTAAATAGTCAACTCTTGGGTCAAGAAACCTTCATCTTCCATTCTTTTCACAAAACCCTTATTTTTATGTCTTTTGAAGAGGGTTTATTAGAAATCCCACTTCCACACTTTCCCACACTTCACCAACTATCCAAAAACCTTAGAATGTGTCTGCACATACTTTTATAACACTCACATCACCCTTCCCAACTGTTGTTCATCCATTTCCCACTTCATACCTTCATTTTCACTTGAGACTATGTAAGAGTCCACCTAGGGCATCATCACAGTGTCATCAAAGGAGCTTCTTTAACCCTTCCAAGCATTGAAACATAAAATATACAATATGACATGCTATTCCACCAATTTTCAGTTCCATACAATAGGTGGAATGGCCAAAACAAAAATTTCTTATGCTAGGGCCTATCATTGCCCGTGTATAGGCAGATTACAAAGAAATGCTTATAAAAACCACAATACTTAATGAAAACTCCTCAAATAAAATGAAATAGAAAGATAACTCATAATAATACCATTTAATGTTCATTTCTTGGCACCAAGTAACCATACAAATCCATACAAGTTTGAGAAAAGGGAGAAAAATAGTAAAATTCTAAGTATGATCAATGAAAACAGTGATTTCTTTATTTGATTTCTTGCATACAAAGTTATAACCTCTCCACCGAGGTCTTACAAGCCCTTATATAGACCATACAACCACCCCAACCAACAAAACTAACTCTCAAATCCTTATGATTGTTGGGTCTACATCTTGACAACCTTTTTTTGGATGATAACTTTTTAACTTGATAATATTTAACTTAACAACTTTGGCAACTTTGCCTTGTTGCTTACAAAACTTTTTTAAAACCACCAAATTGATTTGAAAACTCCTAAACATGTCAAAAAGAGGTCCAAAAGAATTTAGATAAGATTATACCCTATAATTGCATCATTTGAGCTATGTTACAACTTGTGACAATATTTGCCCATATAGGCTTATTGGACAACATTGGACAATATGACCCTAGAATTGAACTCAAACCTACACAAATGGTTTGTAGAACCTTATTTAGATACATTAATCATGAAATAGGACTCTAAACTCCAATTGGTCTCAAAGAGGCATATGACCAATTAGGTGCTCCTACACCATTCTGCTAACTGGTCTAGTATAATTTGTCTCTTGATGGATTTTCAGTCTACATATTTAATGTTAAATTCGGTATGGATCATGACCTATTTAGCCAACCTTTCTGTTAGTGCATCTTTTCTTAAGAGATATTTGAGGGGGTCAATGATAGCTATGAGTTTCACTTTATGACTGAGCATATAGTGTCAAATTGTAGAGGAGGGGATTTGTTATCTCTAAGATGATAAATCTTTAGAGAACAAATCTATCCACTGCTACCTCACTTATACTAGTGTTAAGGGTGAGTTAGGAGATAACAACAAAATAGAGTCACACTAATAAAGAAATAATTGAATGATTGAATCACATAAATGATGAAATATAAAAATCTAAACTAACAACACGGTATAGACTTAAGAGTAGATTATACCAAAGAACTGGGTAGGTCTCAAGTTTTAGACACTAGCGTAGTGCGTGGACATCAGCAGGATGAGTTGTTGTCTATATGACCAAAGAGCACAGAATTCCACAAAAAGATAATAGTGACTCTCCTCGACTGCACATAACCTATTCATCACCTACACACATGAAGACTGGGGAAAATGTTGGGGTTGTATAGGGGCCTGCCTTAGTCAAACCCCCATTTTGGTGTTTCCACCTCCACAGATAGCTAGATAGATAGATTGGATAAAAGATAAAAGATAAAATGCAAATAGAAACTATAGTCCACTTAATGGAAGCTAACCCATATTCCAAATAGATAAAAATAATATATTGATAAGCTAAATGCACCTAGATGATAGATACACTTAGAGATATGATAGATAAATTGCATGCAATGATAAAGAGAAGACAAGTCATGTAACCAAACCCCCCCTTTTAGATACGAGCGTGATGAAGCTCAAGATATGTGCTTGTTGTTACAAGATGATTGCAAGATTGCTATGGATGGAGATAGCTTGAGAATGCTTGTAGAGTGTTCAAGAGAGCACAATGAGATCCAAAGAGATAAGAGAGAGCCAAGAAGAAAAAGAAGAACCCTTTCAAATAAGAAAATGAGAGCCTTTAAAGATAGGAAGAGGCACAGAGTGATGTTACAACCGCAAATGAGCCAAGGGAAACACGTCGTAAGGCACCTGACTAACTGTAGGATACGAGATTCCTTGGATTTATGAGGACGTTAGCACAGCATGCAGACATCTGTGTGATGCACTGTCATCCTCTCAAAGATAGGCCCAAATAGGGTTTCGAGAAAAATAAGGGCACTTTGTCTTCGAGGCCCATGATGTCAAAATGATGGGATTTTGATCATGAATGTCATTAATGCATCAAGCACCATGCATAAGTTTCATAAATGTACTAGGTGCAATTTAGGACTACACAAAGTTTTTGAGATGTAAAGATTACTACTAGACACACTATTTCTATAAGGGTATTATTAACTCTAAAATTTGCACACTAGCTAAGTTGCAGTAACTCAGCAAGCTAAAGAAACATGGGATCACTCCAAGGTTGTGGGTCACCTATAACTGGACTGAACCTCCGGATAAGGCCAGCTCCTAGCTGGTCATCACTCTAAAACTACTAATTTCTGAGGAAAAGGGAAGGAAGATAACTTAAAAAATAAAATCCTATTACTACAAACTAAAGGAAAATCACTAAGTGATACACCAAACTATTGAGCTTATGATACTCAAAAAGCTGAAACCCTTTGAAAACTATGATGACAACAATATTTTAACACAACTTATCTTAAACATGCACATGCATAAGCACTTCACAAGAAGGTTTGAATGAATTTACTCAAGAACGGAAAGAAAACTTCACAAAATTGAGCTCACGTCACTTGTTTAGACACAACTTCTAACCTGCACATGACATTTTCATAGAAAAGGCATGAAATATAGTGAGATAAAAATCATAAGGAAAGTATTCTTCACTAATAATTTAATCAATCACATAAGATACACAATTCTGCAATAAAAAGAAGGTATAATACTGCCAAAATAGTCTCCAAGGTAGCTTATGTATATATCACAATATATGAGTTAAAAATATAGAAAAAACTGAGCAAAGGACTGTCAAAACTCACTAAGGCTCAAATCTGGATAATCAAGAACTGACTCTCAAAAATAATACACAAGGTATTATATCTAATTCTCCAAATAGTTGCATAAAAATAGGAACTACCAACTTCTGGGTTGGATGTCTCTCAAAACCCCTAAATCTAGCAAACCAAATTTCTTCCAAAAATGCTCCAAAAGGGTGAAAAATTCAAATTTGACTAAGTTCCACAACATGACTCACAAAACCGTCCACCAAAAGCTATAATTTGATCTCAAAAAGAAAACAAACCCCTATATACCCTCCTCATGTTTATAAACTACCTCAAGAGTTCAAACACTCTTTGACCACTTATTTACACTTGGCAAAAACATTAAGTTTCCTCCAACACTTGGCTAAAAATGCGCTTTATTTCTCTATTTGCTTTGAATAATACCCCCTATGTGTCAACTTTGCATTTTAAGATGACAATAAAGTTAAAGTGTTTCATAGAACAACACTTAACTTATTGTTTACAATTACAAATGCATGCAAAGATTAAAAAAATAAATTTAAAAATTAAAAAAAAAAAAAATGATGCTACCACCACAATATATTTTGGGAAATAAAAAACAATTATAACCCCGCAGGTTAATTAGTTCAAAGTTTTGTTTTTTTAAACAAAAGGCAAAATGCCTTAGGAGTTCAAGATATTTCTAGGGTATGAAACCCTAAATTTCTTCACGGCTATCAATTCTTTGCATTCTACTCTTTGCATTTTTCTTTTCTCTGTTCATTTGTGACCACCAATGCTAAATATGAAGGTTTCGCCATTGTGAAGGTTTTGATGCTTGTATGCATTCTTCAGATGCTGTTATGGTGACTTGCAAAAGATTTAACAAGGAACGCGAGGTAAGTTTGTTACTTTCCGGATTTTCTCTTTATGTCATGCACTTTCTCTGTGATTAATGTTGTATATGGCTAACTTAGCACCTTTTGGATTTCAAATAATTTCACTACCTTTTGAAGTTGTATTCTTTCCTTTATCCCAGTGTTATATCTTCCTCCTATTTGGTTGTCCAGCTTCATCCTTGACCTTCCAATGTCTTTTGGTGCACTATTTCTTTAAAATGACTATATCATTCATGTATACTTCTGTTGTAGACTTATTCTTTGGTCTCACAACACCATCGTTATTATTTTTTTAAAAAAAATCTCCTATGACCTAGGCATAAAAATTTCTCTTGATTGGATTTCACAGTGCTACTATGAAGATTATTTATATTAGATGATTGTTATGAAAACTAGATTTGCACTTCGGGTAGATGTCACTATTTCTTTGCTTCTCTATAATTATTACTTCTCCTTAGGCACTGCTTCAAGGGTATATATACTTGTAATACCCTAAAAATGGTCACCTAAACCATGGACCCCTAATCTTGACAACATCACCAAGGTCCTAACCAAAGGCAATTAAATCAACCTTGAGCAACTAATTAATTAATTCTTCAGTCATTAATGTTACATGGCAAGTTAATCACTCTATAAATAAATGTTTACTTAATTAATTAAATCATTCCAAGTAAATCATTTTGATCAATTATCCTATTTATTTAATTAAATATCCTAGCATATTTAATTAATAAACAAATTTGCCATTTAATCATAAAAAAAAAGGAATTAATTTACAAAAAAGGAATTAATTTACAAAAAGAGATTTATCACAAAAAGAGGAATTAATCTGCAAAACAAAGAGTTAAATTGAAAACAAAAGAAAAGAATTAAATTGAGAGAAGAAATCAAACTTACGATGTTTCTTTTTCTAAAATTGAGATAACTTGAGAAATCAAAAAAGCAATTAAATTGAATTAATCATTTTTTCTAAAATTAAAACTTAAAGCTTTTCTTGAGGAAAGAGGTTCAATTATATTGAAAAGCCTTTTTCTAAATAAAAATCTTGAAAAAGTGCATGGAATCGACTATTTTTATCTCAAGTGCATGGAATCAACTAAATTTATCTCCAATGCAAACTCAAACTTATAATCTGAATGCATTCAATCAAGCTATAATTGGAATCTATCTCAAGATTAACTTAATATGATCTCTCAATTATTTCAATTATCTTGGAGTGTACTTTTTCTTGAGGAATCTCAGTCGTTCATTGCTAATCGATCTTGACCGTTGGTCTCTCTTTTGAGTCTCTATAAATTCACCCTCCATCTCTCATTCAAAACAACCTGGAGATTTATTGTTATTGTGTAGTTTTTGCTCTGGAGTTATTGAAGATATTGTGCTTTGAGATTATTGCATCTTAGTTTAGCTTTTTGCATACTTAGTTTAATCATGATTGCTTGAATTCATTTAGCTTAATATTCATTCATTTAGCTTAATATTCATTTATCTAGCTTAATCTTGCATACATTTAGCTTATTCTTGTGCTCATATAGATTAAATCCTTCATATTGGTGTAGTCTATTCACTAGTATTGCTTAGACAAATCTGAGAGCAAGTCTATACTCGTGTCTTTTAGAAGGAAATAGGTCGATTTGTTATGGTTTTTATATTCATGATTATATCTGTTTAACCATGCATGCAATAACTTAATTGAAGTGTTGTGTCTTACAGCTTGTAGACTTTATCCACTTTTCACACACACAATACTCTTTGAGACTTCTATTTGAGTGCATTATGTTATGTTGCTAACCCATGGAACATTAATGTTTTTGACAGTTAATCAATCATTGCTTCAGATTCCTTAAAACTGCTCTAAGATTATATAATGTATGCATGAGATGTGAATGTCTTTTTGACCTTGCAAGATGTAAGGCACTACTACTTTAAAATTCTCTCATTGTAAAACTCTTCATTCCATATAATTGTAGCCCTATTTTGTGAGGATCTTTGTACCTAAAGCCTTTGTCCTTGTTACTGTTTGTAATTGACACTCATTTGGGCTTATGGTGTTGTCATTGATGGAAACACACATCATTTTGGGTTGGATACTTATCTGGTATCCTTCGGTATTCAAGGTTTAACATACGACATTCAAGGAAATTAGCAAGCAAGGGAAATCAGCTAAGTAGGAACCGGTATTTGGAGGCTGACATAGAAGATTGATCCAGCAAAGGGTTTAGCGGCAACAGTCACGAAGATTAATGTTTATATTTTTGTCTAGGCTGACATGTATTTATCTTTTGTAATATGTTTGGAAGCTGACATAAGGCATTCATCTTTATGTATGTAAAGGGTATATAAGTCAGTTCGACTAGGTCATTTTGGGATATAGATGTGATAGGTTATGTGATATTATGCAACGAGATCTTGATCGACATAATGTGAATGTAAAGATATGTTGTCGGTCTTGGTTATTTGTGGAAAGGATTGGAAAGAGAACAAGGTTACCAGTAAGGAAGGAGACATTGATCACCGATACAGTCTGTGCTTAAACCGGAACTTATCCAGCATATCTGATGCATGGAATATAGGTGATCGTCTTTGAATGCTTTTGATCATGCATTAAAACCTAGGTTTGTGCTTTAAAGTCACTATACATTCGTGGCCTATGATGAGGCTGTGGAGAGATGGTATTGGTATCACTACTCTAGTTGTAATGAGTTTATTCATTGGCTACTCTGTGATTATCAAAATCATTGTCTTCATTTGTTAACAGTGAATAATACTATAACTGCAATTTCTCACTTTGTCTCACTTTTTTACAATCTTCTATGAAGATTTGGAAATTGTCCCTTCACCATTTGACTACTCTAAAGATTAACTATCTATCTGCATTGTTCAAGATCCTCATACTATTCTTGAATGCCTAACTCTCTACTAGACATTGATGATTTGCTCATTTAGACTTTTGTAGATCTTTTCCAACTTTTGACTAAGAAGAATCTTTTCAAGGTAAGAAGATGAAACTTATTCATTTTAGATCTATGATCACACTTTTCATTTCATTATTTATTGATTTTGTCATACACTAAAATAAATATTGTTGTCATTTCATAGTGGTCTACTCTCTATTTTAATATTGTGACTGTATTTTTTGTATCATTAACACAAAAAGACTTTTGTGACTGCATTGTTCCTTTTGATAGTGAGCATCCTCCTTCTTCTTAGGTTTCTATGGTATGACCACTATGATCCTTGTTCTGCCTTTAGACTCTCATTATGCTATTACTAACAATCTCTATTATATGGTCATTTATACTCTTTAGATGTTGACTGTGCTTTTGAATACAAGGTCTATAACTATAACTCTGGTTTCCTTACCTTTTCATTTCATATATTTGTGGCTACAAATATGTCTTGTTAAGTGAATTTTGTCTTGGCTCACATAGTGTTCATCTTGGTATGGGATCATGCCAGTATTTAACCCTTGAAAGATTTCATTCTCTTCTTGATACCCTTTGATACATCATGACCACTATCAAGAGGTCTTCACATTTCCTTGAAGTTAACCTTTGCCCTCTATAGATGATTACAAACCTTTCTAACTATTAATGACATGATGCTCTTCAAGATGTTGAGGTTATGATAACTGTCATTATCAAAGTCTAAGAGACCACTGTTCTATAACTTTGCTCATCATATAAATGATAGCCTTACCTTGGTGCCTCTGTGTCGTAGGCTAATTAGGCTGGTATTTTATCTTTTGATAGTCACTATTCTTTCTCACTATAATGACTGATATTAATCATGTTGTTCTGTGATACATTGGTTGTCAATTATCCTTATTAGACCTTCTGGATACTTTTGATTGATAGTGGCATGTCCTCTCTCTGTCTACATACTGTGACTATTCCTTACTCACTGCTATGACAATATTTGATACCATTTCCTATGAGTCATGTCAGCACTTTACAAATTGTATTTGACAGTTTTAGGAGCTCAAACTGCATTTGTGCCTTTGAATGCTACACTGTAGATTTTTCAAAAATCTGCATGTTGGGCTCAACCCTTGTGGGAGCCACATTTTACCCCCCATGCTGAAAATGAACATGATCATACCTACATTTGGACATGAAGCAAACATGTTAGAAATTAAATGCCTATCGTGTGTGATCATGATTGTCTAATGGTTTTCTTGCAAACTTTAGATATGCATCCTTCTTTATGCACATTGTGATAAATCTATACATGCATAGGTAAATGTGTATGCATTTTTTGTAATCAACCATTTCTTAGAGCATTGTTCTAACATCATTGTTATGTCTTTTGCAGGAATGAGGAGCAAGGAGCCAAGAGGAGTTGAGGCTTGGGACAACTTCAACCTAACACAACCAGTGAACCAGTCATTCAGGCAATGATTGGTTACCTCCTTTCATGCACATTAATTCTTTACTTTACTTATTCATGTATATGTTTTTCACAATGTGTGTTGAACAAGAAATGGTTAGTCTCACGACTTGTGTGAGATAAAATGTACATTTTTTTAAAATAAAGATTACTCTTTCAGAAAAGATTTGTCAAATTCTTTTCATGTTTCATGCATGTGTATAAATGAAGTGTTGTAATCTTTTATGAATTCATTCCTGCATATGAATGTAATATGGAAATTATTTGTGAATGCATCTTTCTTTTAGTTCAGTTAGCTACTAGGACAAAAACAGTCGACCAAAATGAACTATGAGTAAAATTTTGGTAAAGTTTCTAGTGACTTTTGTTGGATGTTTGCCTTCTAAACATGAAAACCAGTAGCCTTGGCCATACACTAGGCACATTGTCACTTAGCGATTATGACTTAAACACAACTTGGTGAAGAAAATAACCCTTGCTGGTTTATAATGTACATGTTTATAATTTGTGATAATGAAGTATGAGACTTCATTATCACAGGTTGTAGATATGTACTTGATGAGCTAGCGAGAGTTATCTCCTGTATTAAGTTGACTCAAAACAATCTCTTGCATGAACTGTTATAACCTTTCCTAATTAATTGATTATGGATGTATGCTTTGTGACAGTGAAACATAAGTTTTGTTGTCATAAATTGTATATATGTATGCTCAATTAACTAGTAAGGGTGACCGCAGTGAAACTTAAACCATTCTTTGTAACTCAACCTAGAGACTTATTGAAAAATAGGAAACACTACACCTAAACTACTCTTAACTGTGTTGAAACAACACTTAGGGAAATTCAAATACTTCTAAGCTACAGTATAGAAGCACTTTATTGAAAGCATGAAACCTAACCTAGCATGTACAAATGTAAATCATACCTCAAAACAACATTTGAGGTGAATCCCATTAATAGGGGTTGGTAGAACTTACC
The DNA here is from genome assembly GCF_030272615.1 of Cryptomeria japonica. NCBI lineage: Eukaryota > Viridiplantae > Streptophyta > Pinopsida > Cupressales > Cupressaceae > Cryptomeria > Cryptomeria japonica. Next base: position 300,905,493 of record NC_081410.1, on the reverse strand, counting down.
ATCAATTATTGAAAGTTGGAAGGCATTGTGTTCCTTGCATTCAGTGATCACAAAAGGGCCATTCCAGAAATTATTAAAATTTGTATGCTTTCCTAGCCTTCTTTTCAACTCATCCCATTTGAGCACAACTGTTAGACACAATGCACCACTGAGAGGGGGGTGAATCAGTGGTTCTCAAACTTTTCCCTTTAACTATCCTATGTGAGCATACTGGTTATTAGATCTAACTTAGAACAGACTTACCTGTTAGTGGGGAGACCAACACAAATGCAATCACACAAGGGGACATCACATAACGTCAGTATACATGAGGAAAACCCAAGATGGGAAAAACCTCAGTGAGAAATGTTGTTGGAGTCTACTGCACCAATCCAGCCTCACAATCAAAACTTTGTTACAATGTTTAGGGCACCAACCCAAGGAGCTACAACTCCTCATTTAGGGCACCAACCCAAGGAGCACCAACCCCTGATTTAGGGCACCAACCTAAGGAGCATCAACCCCTGCACCGAGCTACAACTCAATAATCACAAAGATAACATCAATTACAAAGTAGTTGTCTTGTTACAAGTAAATCTTGTAACCATTTCATATTCCTTACTCTGTCGGTGAGATACCTTCTCTGCTACACTAGTACACTTCTCCTGCTATTCTCATTTGTTGCTTCACTACTGGTTCACCTCTTCTCTTTGTCTTCTCTGTTGGATCTCCTCCTCACTTCTCTCCTCTTCATTGATACAACACTCTATCGGTTTTATGTTTGCCTATTCTGCAACTTCCTTCACCTCTGCTCTATTGGTATGAACACTATCGGTTCTGCTCTGCTACCGGTTGATCTCTTCAACCTGGTTCTTTCCCACACTCGATCTCTTCTCTATTTCCTTGATGAGCACTTGACTGATCTACTTCTGGCAATCACTCACCTCACGGGAACACTATCTTCCTCTCTTTTTGCAGCACTTAACTATGTACTTGGCTTGCATATTTATCGTTTGTTTTTCCCTCCAAAAGTCAATTCAAATCCTAGGTGGTTAGGGTTTGCTCATCATCCTCGAGGCAAACCAAATCTAATCAGATCTTTCTCGATCTAATCTCCTTGACATCCAATTGTACACCTCCGCCATTAATGCGCCTTCTTGATCACGCCTTCTATCTTAGGCAATTTGCAATCAATCTGTCGGCACACTTCAGTCAATCGCCATAAATGGCTCAGTTGTTTCTTTCGCCAACTCTGATTTGCACAATCAGTCTATCCTGAATCTCTGTTGTCTATTTAATCTCAAGTCGCACCCCTCTGCAACTCCACCTTGAGCTTTGCAGTCACCATTAATGTTGGACCAACCTCAACTACCTCACCGACCTGTGCATGTTTCATCTACCACTTCATGCAAGTTTGCCACTTCATCTTCATGTGGCATCACTGTCGGTATCCACCTCATCACACTACTCTATCGGTTCATGCCTAGTCACCGACAACACATATAACCAGTTTCATCTACTGGTTAACAAGCCCTACTGGCATATAACACCTTGTTGGTAAACCTTCATGCCAACGCTAGCTTAATCTTGCTGGTGTAGTACATCAACTGGGCATCAACCATGTCGGTCCTCAGTAGCTATCAGGAGTAACTCAACATGTGTAACTCCATCAAATGAAGGTCTTCCACTCTTTCTCATTCTTCTCACTCAGTTGTATGTCGGTATCCTTGTTTACCGGTAATTACCTAGATGACTTGATGTCATCATCCTCCATTTGATCTGCACTAGTGGTAACTCAACATGCCTTCTTCAAATGCTTATCAGGTGTGTATCTCTGATCACGCTCTCCTTAACCTTCATTTTGTTGCACTCCTCTTAATCGGGTGAGAACCTTATCTTCCTTGTTTCTTCTCTGATGATTCATCGATTGACATAACATGTCAACTATCACCCATGCAGATTCTGGTAGATGTGTCTGTCAGTGGACAACATACTTTCCTTCTTGTCGGTGAGACACATTGATGACACCAAGTCATCACACTTTAACTCATCTGCACCAACCTTCCTTCAGCATCCCGGTATCACCATGTATATTCCTGTAGACTCACTAGCATCCTTCTTCATCAAACCAGTTCTCCTACCAACTGATTTGTCAAGATGACAAACACCATCTCAACTCCTCATTCTTCCTTCACTGTCCCGATAACACATCTTGTTTTCATTTTCTTATTTGATGTGCATTTCTGATCGCATGCTCCAAGGGCTTCCTTATCTTCCACTTGTGCATCTGGTCCCTGCATTCAATCACCTATCTATCTCAGGGAGTCATCCTTCCAGTATAAGTGTGACATTATCGAGGGGAGGATACATCTTCAACATGACATATGTCCTGGTGGTTTTCCATATGTCACCATGCACATAGAGGCAACATACTCTGTCAACCTATCACCTAGCTTGTGATGGCTTCTTCATCCGGTGGGAGTCTTGCTAGTTATCCTTACACTAGTAATCTGGTGGCCTGCTCATACTTCTCCCATACCAGTCCATCTTCTATTCTGATTGACATCAAACTCTAATGCCAACAACCTCTTGTTCACTAGTTGACATCAATGTCATTGATACCGATAACATCCTATACCAGTTGACATTAATGACAATGCAATGCCAACAACAACATCACCCTCCCTGAATACTCATGGAGTAGAATTCTTATCAAAGACCCTCTTGGTCTAAAGCTAATGATATTCCATTGATTTCATTGCTTTGTCTCTCGGATCCTCAAGCTCCATGAAATGAGCATACCGTACTACCATTGGATATTCTTCTTCAAACTTTTCCATTTGATGCACAATATCAAGGGTTGACAGCTCTACAAATAAAAGCAGTCTTGCCTCTTTACCATAAACCAATGTATATGGAGAGTTCCCAATTCATCTTTTAGGAGTTATTATATCTGCCCAAAGTGTATAATTTAACTTTGTGTGCCAAACCCTCTGGTTCTCTTTCATAGTCCTCTTGATGATCTTGATCAAGTTTTTATTTGTACTCTCAGCTAAGCCATTACCCTGAGGGTAATAATTTGATGAGGTATTCAGGTGGATTCCATTTCTTACATCCCAATCAATCACTCTCAATCCAACAAATTCCAAGGCATTATCTGAGATGATTGATTCAAGTACTCCAAACCTGGTTACTATATCTTCATAAAAAATTAACACAAAAGGTTCATTAGCTTCTTTCAAAGCTACAACTTCTATCCACTGTGTAATTAATTAGTTATTGCAAGTATCCATCGGTGTCCTACACTTGATGGTGGATTTATTGGTCCAATAAAATCAATGCACCATCTCATGAAGGGTTTCTCAAATTGAATAGGTTGTTAAGGCATAGCTAGCGGCTTCTCTTTTCGAGCAAAAAGAGCACATTTCACACACTTCCTTTCCCAAGCATTGGCATCCTTAAACAAGTTTGGCCAATAATATCCAACCCTCATGATCTTCCAAGTAGTTGTTCTTGGATTAAAATGACCCCCCAAAGTTCCATCATGGAACTCATGAAGCACCTTCTCTGTTTGATTTGAATCTATGCACCTCAAAAGTACATCATTAATATCCTTTCTAAATAGAATACCCTCAACTAAAACAAATAGAATTGACTGCAATCTGAAATATCTCCTTTTAGCTCTGTCCAAACTAGGTGGGAACTCACCAGTTTGTAAAACATGGGTCATATCATGAACCCAGCCTGCATTTGTCATAGGGGCAGCATTCTGAAACTCATTACCATTAGCTAAAACAACTTTTGTTTCAGTTTCATTTGCATCTTCAGGGGTAGAAGACATTTATTCACACAACCCTCTACCTCTAACAAGCTTAGTGATGTTGATATCAACATCAAATTCCATAACCTTAGTAATCTATCCCAAACCTTTATCATTTAAATCCCTGCTTAATAAGAACTCTTTGCCATCTGGATGGGCTACTAAAACATGAACCTTGTTGCTGGAAATCAAAGGTTTAAACTTTTTCAAGCTTCTAATTACAACAAGAACCTACTTCTCAACAAAGGAATATCTTATCTCATAATCTGCTAATGCCTAGCTAAAAAAAGCTATTGGTTGCTCAAAATTATCATTATTTTTCTGAACCAACATTGCAGAAATATTATCTATGCTACCAAAAGCACACAGAGTAAAATCTTTAGAAAATTTTGGGTTTACCAGAGTAGGGGTTGTTGATAAAGCATCTCTGATAGCTTGAAAACTGTGTTTGGCCTCTTTGGTCCAACTGAAAATTGCATTCTTCTTCAGCATAACAGTCAAAGGTTGTAAAAGATTTGCAACATCAGGAATAAACCTTCTTAAAAAATTAATTTTGCCTAAGAAACTTTGCAACCCTTTTTTGTGATTAGGAAAAGGTAGCTCGAGAATAGCTTTTACTCTGTCAAGATCAATGTTGATTCCTACTTTTGACACTATGTGTCCAAGAAGCTTACCTTCATGAACAACAAAGACACTCTTTTTTGGATTGTGAGAAATGCCATATTCTGCATTTCTCAAACAATTGTTTCAATTATGATAAATGTTCATCTGTATTCTTTGAATAAACAGTTATATCATCTAAGAACACAAGCAAAAATTTCTAAATTAAACCTTTAAAAGCATAGTACATAGCCCTTTGAAATGTGGCACCGACATTTGATAAGACAAAAGGCATTCTTTTGTACACCATTGTGCCCCACTTAGTTGTGAATATTGCCTTAAACTGGTCTTCTTCCTTAACAAGAACTTGGTTGTAACTAGAAAAACCATCAAGGAGGGAAAACCTTTCTGAGCCAGCAACAGATTGAAAGATTTGTTCCATAGAAGGTAATGGGTAATGGTCCTTTATAGAGGCTTTGTTGAGATCTCTGAAGTCTACACACAATCTAATTTCACCATTTTTCTTCCTAACTAGAACAAGGTTAGAAACCCAGGAGGTATGCTTGATAGGAAAAATAATACCCCCCTCTACTAGCTTAGTCAATTCCTTAATCATTAAAGGCTCAAGCTTGGGGTTCAAAGGCCTTTGTTTTTGTCTTACAGGCTTGACATCATATTCTAACTCTATGGTATGTTGAGCAATCTTAGGGTCAAAACCTTTTAAATCTGAATACTACCATGCAAAAACATCCTGAAATTCTTAACACAAGGCTATAAATTTATGTTTATCTTTAGCTGAACAAATTTTTCCAATTTTAAGGAGCTTAACTTTGAAGATTTCAATCTCCTCATAGTGATCTTCTTTAATCTATAGACCAGCTTTTCCTTTCTTAAGTTGATTATCAGTCTTAAAAATGGACTCCAAAGTAGCCAAACCCTTGGGTAGTTTGTTGGTTTTCAGCTTCACCATCCGATCATCACACTATTGTTTGAACTTGTCCTGGTTCACTACTAAAAACTGATCTTCTTCAAGTAGAAAGGTTAGAATTTTCTCATCACTATCAAATGTCTACCAGTTAGCATTATTATCAGGAATTGAAGGCCTAACTATGAATTTGACATATTGTTGAACCTTCTCCTTCTTCATGTCATTGGGAATATCAAATTGTGCCCTAATGGCAACAAGCCTATCTGCATGCTTATTCAAGTTTCTAGGAATTGAAACCAAATTAAAAGCATCAAAATCTTCAATAATCTCTCATACTCTATTTATGTAGGAGTTTAATGCATCATTTTTAGAAACATTTAGGCCTCTTACCTATTAACAATTAGTTCGCTATCCCCATATACTTTAAGGTAGCTTACTCCTCTTTCTTGCCCATTCAAGACCTTGAATAAGACCTTCATACTCTACAGTATTGTTTGAACATGAAAAGGCAAAATGGAAGGCTCAAAAGTATTGCTCACCTTGTGGGGATATAAGCATAACACCCCCACCTGCTTCATTCTTACTCTTGGAGCCATCAAAAAACATCTCCCAAAGTTCACCTTTCTGTTTGATAAGCTCACTTTCATTTTTCTCAAGGTTTGGGATGACTGAATCAACTTCATGCAATACATAATTTCCCATTCTAGCATCTAAGATATGATCATGTGTATTGTCTACAACATTTTATGTTGCCCATTCATGTAATAGCAGATCAGGGACATACTAATCTTGCAAAACTTGAGTTGTAGCAAGCTCATTATCATTAAAGATGGCACAATTTTCTTTTACAGCTGCTAGAATAGCTTAAATTATACTTGGGTTATACGGTTCAATATTATCCTTTGACAATCCTTCAGATTTAATAGTGACTTTGGTTCCATATCTAGTCCTAAACAACATATGAGACCAATATGTTGAAACATAACCCCCTATCTTAGTTGTAAAATCCCTTGATAAGCATAAGGCAAAGAAAGGGGGTAAACCAATTACACATATATCCTAAGGTACTAAGAAATTGGGACACGCATGAAGTGTAAGGCTTAATCCTTTGATAATATCTAATGTGTTAATAACAGTCCCATCTAATTGGACAACTCCCTTCTCTAAAGGCTGATACTTCAATCCCAATTTGTTTGCAATCTTCTTGTTCATTACAGAACTGCTAGCTCCACTATCCACCATATAATTGTGAACTAACTTATCACCAATAATTAAGGATACATAAAATGGAGGCGGTTGTATATCCTTATCTACCTCTTTATTAGGTGATTTACTTTCTCAAGGGTTATTGGTTAACACAGTCCTATCTTGACCTACTGGGGATTCATTTAACACTCTCAGATTTTGTAAAGCCAACTACAGCATGTCTTGCTATCCAAGAATAGCTAAAGTATCCCACATAGACAGATATATTCATCTTTTTAATATTTTCAACAATATTAAAAGGCAAAGATGAACTTACCTTTTGCTGATATTTTACACTAGCATGGTCAACTTGCACATGAGGCTTCTCTTTGGTAGCTTGTTGTTTATTTCTCTGCAAAATGTGAGGTGTTTGTGATGTAGATGATTCTGCAATTGCTTCTTTCCCTTTGTCAGTTGCTTGTTCAAGATCAAAAGCTTTTTTTTTTGCTCTCGTGTTTGCAACAACTGGAGAATCATCTGCATTTAGTCCACAAAACTCATCCCCCTACCAATTTAGCAGAGTAGTGTCATGTGTATGTTGTTCTTGCTAATGTGAAGCTCCATCATTAGGTAAGTTAATCTTTGCACTTGAAGAACTTGAAACATTTGAAACACTTTGCACCATTAGAGCTTGATTAATGACACCATTTGAACATGTGGGTTGGTCATGAGGCTGACCACAAGGAAAAAACCATTCATAATTAGCAGCAAGGTTATTCTGAAAAGGTACTAGGTCCCTAGCAGCATTTATAAGTGTTGGATTGTATACCTGAAAAGGCCTTGAATTCACATTTTGCCTTGGACCCTGATAATTTCCTTGATAAAATGACCTATTGCCTTGATACTGTTGTTGTTGGCCTTGAAAAGGCTAATTTGAAGACTGATTCTATTGTTGGTAGGGAGGTCTTCTATAAGACTGTTGCTTCTCCAAGCTCACCAACTTATTACCAAAAGTCTAAAGTAAACTTTTGATCTCCTGTAGCTCTTGAGATGGGCCTGGAACAGTAACTTCTTGAGTCATAGTAGTTTGAGCAGCAACATGTAATGCTGGAATAACTAGCAAAGGTGTGAAAAATGGAATTAGTAAAGGCATTTTGGGCTGTATGTCCAGAAAAATAGGCATTGGAGGTCTAGGAGCAATTTTCCCTGCTTGTATTAAGTTGTTCTTTGCCTTGATAGTTATCTCATATGCTTCAAGTAGTGAAACTCCTCCCATTGACTAAATCATCACTAAGATGTCACTGTGAAGAGCCCTCAAGTAGTATAGAAAAGCATATTCAAGCGAAGGCCTAACAATGGTAGGAATTATGTCCCAAGTCTTCTGAAAACATAAATTAAAGTCAGACATCTGCTCTTGAGGAGCCCTTTTTATAGTTATAAGCTGCTCAACAAGGGACAAATGATCAAACTTATCTTTGAATTGATTGTACAAATTCTCACCTAAATCATCCTAGGTTGCAACTGAGCTATATGCCAGGGCTCTAAACCATTGGAGAGCCTCCCTTTGAATGAGGCATCAAGCAACCTCAGAGCAACATTCTTCTTAATAATATGGTGTACTCCACACAAAGAAGCCATGTCTCTAATATGCTCTATTGGAGTAGTCTAATCCTCCCCTATGAAAATGGGCAAGCTCTTCAAAGAAGATACATGAATAACATCATGTTGTGTGAGATTTAATGGAATGCCTCCATTAAATGGAACAAAAGGTTGATTTCTAGCTATTAGAGCTATCGGTACTTACAAGACCGCAACTTGAACTGTTGTAGCAAATGCAATGACTGCTGGATAAGATTTTGCAGTTACTCTACAATTGGGGGAGGCTGAACGAGCTTTATATTGCCTTTTGGGTGGTCTTCCCCTCCTCTTAGGTGAATGGACTGATTGTGGTCTAACACCAGGCAGTGTAGACTGTACTCTTTTTGATGGAGGAGTTCTTTTGGTTGATCTACCTTGTCTCCTAGGCGGTGACCGCTGCAAATACTAGAAATCTCTGGAACTTGAACTTCTGGTTTGAATCCTTCTCATATATGCACTGGTTATGCTATTCTTTTACTGATAGAGTCGCCAGATATGCAAAAATAACCTCACACGAGTTTGCAACTTGCTGGTAGAATATCAAAACCAACAAGAAATAAACACTAATCTGACCAGTTCGATTCGAACAATCCCACCAGGAGTGCCAAAAACTGTTAACTCTAAATTGTGCACCCTAGCTAAGTTGTAGTAACTCAGCAAGCTAAAGAAACATGGGATCACTCCAAGGTTGTGGGTCACCTATAACTGGACTAAACCTCCGGGTAAGGACGACTCCTAGCTGGTCATCACTCTAAAACTACGGATTTATGAAGAAAAGGGAAAGAGGATAACTTGAAAAAATAAATCCTATTACTGCAAACTAAAGGAAAATGACTAAGTGATACACCAAAATGTTTAACTTATGATATTCAGGAAGTTGAAACACTTTGAAAATGATGATGACAACAATAGTCTAACACAACTTATCTTAAACATGCACATGCATAAGCACTTCACAAGAAGGTTTGAACGAATTTACTCAAGAATGGAAGGAAAACTTCACAAAATTGAGCTCATGTCACTTGTTTAGACACAACTTATAACCTGCACATGACATTTTCATAGCAAAGGCATAAAATATAGTGAGATAAAAATCATAAGGAAGGAAAGTATTCTTCACTAATAATTTAATCAATCATATAAGATACACAATTCTACAAGAAAAAGAAGGTATAATACTACCAAAATGGTCTTTAAGGTAGCTTTTGTATATATCACAACATATGAGTTACAAAATATAACAAAAATTGAGCAAAGGACTATCAAAATTCACTAAAGCTCAAATCTACATAATCGAGAATTGGCTCTCAAAAAAAATACACAAGGTATTATATCCAATTCTCCAAATAATTGCAGAAAAATAGAAACTACCAACTGCTAGGTCTGATGTCTCTCAAAACACCTAAATCTAGCAACTAGGTTTCATCCAAAAATGCTCCAAAGGGGTGAAAAAGTCAAGTTTGACTAAGTTCAATAAGATGACTCACAAAACCGTCCACCAAAAGCTCCAATTTGACCTCAAAAAGTAAACAACCCCTATATACCCTCCTCGTGTTTAAAACACTCGTTGACCACTTATTTACACTTGGAAAAAACATTAAGTGTCCTCAAACACTTGGCTAAAAATGCCCTCTATTTCTCTATTGCATTTTAAGATGGCAATAAAGTTAAGTGTTTCATAAAACAACACAATTATAACCCCATGCCACATGGGTTAATTAGTTCAATGTTTTGTTTTTTCAAAACAAAAGGCAAAATGCCTTAGGAGTTCGAGATATTTTTAGGGTATGAAACCCTAAATTTCTTCATGGCTATCCATTCTTTACATTCTACTCTTTGCCTTTCTGTGATCCTCTATGGCCGCCAATGTTGAGTATGAGGATTTTGCCATCGCGCAGTTTCTCTGTGTATAATGCAGTTTCTCTGTGAATAATGTTGTAGACGGTTGACTTAGCACCTTCTGGATTTCAAAGCATTTCACTACCTTTTGGAACTCTATTCTTTCCTTTATCTCAGTGTTATATCTTCCTCCTATTTGGTTGTCTGGCTTCATCCTTGACCTTCCGATGTCTTTTGGTGCACTGTTTCTTTAAAATGACTATATCATTCCTATATACTTATGTTGTAGACTTATTCTTTGGTCTCACAATGTTGTCATTATTTTTTTTTTTTAAATCTCCTGTGACCTGTGCATAAAAATTTCTCTTGATTGGATTTCACAATGCTACTAGGAAGATTCTTTGTATTTTATGGTTGTTATGAAAACTGGATTTGCACTTCGGGTAGATGTCACTATTTCTTTGCTTCTCTACAGTTATTACTTCTCCTTAGGTGATGCTTCAAGGGTATATATACTCTTTGAGACTTATATTTGAGTGCATTATGTTATGTTGCTAACTCACAGATCATTAATGCTTTTGACAGTTAATCAATCACTGTTTTAGATACCTTAACACTTATCTAAGATTCTATTATGTATGTACGAGATGTGAATGTCTGTTTGATCTTGCAAGATGTAGGGCACTACTACTTTAAAATGCTCTCATAGTAAAACTCTTCATTCAGTATAATTGTACCACTGTCGTGTGAGGATCTTTGTACCTGAAGCCTTTGTTCTTGTTGCTTATATTCCATTATTGCTCCTACCATTTTATGGTACTCTTGACTGTAAATACTTTGCCAAAAACTCTCTTGGCTATGTCTACTATTGATTGTCACAGGTTTGGTCTCATTTTTTTGTGTTACAAATTTGACCTTAGGACATCAACTCATTCTCTTGTAACCGTCATTGTGGCTGCAAACTCTGTGTGATCATAACCACTGTTCCTATGAAGACTGTGCATGGAAAATAGGTGACCATCTTTGAATGCTTTGGATCATGCATTAAAACCGAGGTCTTTGCTTTAATGTCACTGTACATTCTTGGCCTATGATGAGGCTGTGGAGAGATGGTACTGGTATCACTGCTATAGTTGTTATGTGTTTATTCATTGGCTGCTTTTTGATTATCAAAATCATTGTCTTTATTTGTTAACAGTGAACAATACTATAACTGCAATTTTTTAATTTGTGTCACTTTTTTACAGTCTTCTATGAAGATTTGGCAATTCTTCGTTCACTCTTTGACTACTCTGAAGATTAGCTATATGTCTGCATTGTTCAAGCTCATCGTACTGTTCTTGAATGCCTAACTCTCTGCCAGACATTGATGATTTGCTCATTTAGACTTTTGTAGATCTTTTCCAGCTTTTGACTGAGAAGAATCTTTTCAAGGTAAGAAGATGAAACTTATTCATTTTAGATCTATGATCACACTTTTCATTTCATTATTCATTGATTCTGTCATACATTGAAATAAAGATTACTGTCATTTCAGTGGCCTACTCTATGTTTTAATACTATGATTGTATCTTTTGTATCATTGACACAAAAAGACTTTTGTGACTGCATTCTTCCTTTTGACAGTGAGCATCCTCCTTCTTCTTAGGTTTCTATGGTATGACCACTGTGCCTTTAGACTGTCATTATACTATTACTATACTATTACTAACAATCTCTGTTATATGGTCATTTATATTCTTTAGATGCTGACCTATATTTTTTAATACAAGGTCTATGACTATAACTCTGTTTTCCTTAGCTTTTCATTTCATATATTTGTGGCTACAAATATGTCTTGTGAAGTGAATTTTGTCTTGGCTCACAGGCTGTTCATCTTGGTATGGGATCATGCCAGTATTTAAACCTTGAAAGATTGCATTCCCTTATTGATACCCTCTGATACATCATGACCACTGTCAAGAGGTCTGCACATTTCCTTGAAGTTAATCTTTGCTCTCTATAGATGATTACAAACCTTGCTAACTATTAATGACCTGATGCTCTTCAAGATGTTGAGGTTATGATAACTGTCATTATCAAAGTCTAAGAGACCACTATTCTATACCTCTGCTCATCATATAAATGACAGCCTTACCTTTGTGCCTCTGTATCATATGCTAATTAGGCTGGTATTTTGTCTTTTGACAGTCACTGTGCTTTCTAACTATAATGACTGCTATTAATCATGTTGTTTGGTGATACATTTGATGTCAATTATCCTTCTTGGACCTTGTTGATACTTTTGATTGATAGTGGCATGTCTTCTCTCTGTCTACACACTATGATTGTTCCTTACCCACTGCTATGATAATCTTTTACAACATTTCCTATGAATTATGTCAACACTTTACAATTTGTATTTGACAGTTTTAGGAGCTCAAACTACATTTGTGCCTTTGAATGTTGTATTGTAGATTTTTGAAATGTCTGCAAGTTGGTCTCAACCCTTGTGGGAGCCACATTTTACCCCACGTGCTTAAAATGAACATGATTATACCTGCATCTGCACATGAAGCAAACATGTTAGAAATAATATGCTTATCTTGGGTGTTCATGATGATTTGATGGTTTTCTTGCACGCTTAAGATATGCATCCTTCTTTTATGCACATTGTGATAAATCTATACATGCATAGGTAAATGTGTATGCAAGTTTTGTAATCAATAATTGCTTAGAGCATTTCTCTAATATCATTGTTATGTCTTTTGCAGGAATCAAGAGCAAGGAGTCGAGGCTTGGGACAACATCAACCTAAGACAACAATGATTGGTTACCTCCTTTCAAGCACATAAATTTTTTCCTTTACTTATTCATGTATATGTTTTCCACAATGTGTGTTGAACAAGCAATGGTTAGTCTCACGGCTTGTGTGAGACAAAATGTACATTTAAAAAAAATAAAGATTACTCTTTCAGAAAAAATTTGGCAAATCTTTTTCATGTTTCATACATGTGTATAAATGAAGTGTTGCAATCTTTTATGAATTCATTCCTACATATGAATGTAATATGGAAATGATTTGCGAATGCATCTTTCTTTTACTTCAGTTAGCTACTAGGACAAAAACAGTCGACCAAAATTAACTTAGTAAAATGTTCAACTCATATCCCACCAGTGTTCTACTGATATAGTAAATAGACCGTTCTTTCTCTTGATCATCATATTGTGTCAATAGTTATCCAAGGGATGAATTTATTCACTAGTACAAAAACAGCAATATATGACTCAAAAAACTACCAAAAATTTCATATAAATGACTAAATTTGATCACATGACCATTGGTAGTTTATTGCTTGCCAGTCATAAATTGCGTGACCAAATTTATGACTAAACTATTTGAGTCATTTATTGGTTGTTTTGATTGATCAATTTGGTCATTGATTTGGTCATCGATTTGGTCATTGATTTAGTCACTAATTTAGTCATTAATTTAATCATTGATTGTTGTTATCTGGTCATTTATTTAGTCGTGATAGTCACTAATTTAGTCATTGATTTAGTCATTAGTTTAGTTATTGATTGTTTTTAACTGGTCATTTATTTAGTCATGGTAGTCATTTATTTAGTCTTACATTTAGTCACTAATTTAGTCATTGATTGTTGTTAACTAGTCATTTATTTAGTCGTGGTAGTCATTTATTTAGTCATTACTTTAGTCATATATTTAGTCATTTATATAGTCACTGTAATTATTAATTGTCGTCAATTGGTAGTATATTTAGTCATTGATTGTTAAAGCAAGAAAAAAGAGCTCTATAATAATGTGAGCAGATGTTGCAAATGTACATTGTATGCATTAGCAAAGACCTTGTACGAGTATATAATAATCGCAAGTTATACATGAAAAAATTTATGCTCACAGTTTTCTATATAGTGAAGAATGAACTATAATAGGTTTTCTAAGAGCAATTGCAATAGGAGGGCAATGATCATTTGTGTCTAAAGTCCCATAATACCACCATCTAATTATTCTCAAGTGTCATTTCTACAAAAAAAATTTGTATTAATCAATCACCAAAGGTATAAATACATCAACTCTTCAATGGTACTTCAAAAATTAGAAATGTAGTTTGTTTAATGATCTACAACTTCCATCAATTTTGTAGCAATGGACCTTACATGTTGACATGAGCCTTCATAGATCTGCGTAAAGAAAACAAAACCAACTATTTCTATTAATATATAAAACATATGAGGAATTCATACAAATTAATATCTTATTTTCAGCACTCTTCAGCTCTATACACACAATATAGCAATTTTCCTTCATTACTGAGTACCTTGCAAAACCTTGATTTCCCTAGCAACGTCTTGTACATTCTGACAACTTCTGCACCCAATACAATGCAAAAGACAAACATCAACCAGAAGTAAAGAGTTAAAATATAGAATGTATAAATGAACAAAAATACAACCAAGTAGAAGGTATTGCTTACATTCTCATAGACCTACATCCAATGTAATATTGAGCAAGCAAATAAGCATGACGACAATAACATTACATGTTAGAATGTCCACCAATAAGGTAGTTGCAATAATATAATAGTCAAGAAAACAAATTACAAAACAAAATGAAAAATGAAAGATACATGTAAAATGAATCTTACCATCACTGTATCATTTTAATAATATTAGAAATTATGTATAAAAAAAAAAAGTATTAGACTTCCACCAAAAAATTTATAAGATGTCAAGTTCATAAATCATGTAGCTACAGTTAGAACTTCTATGCAATGCGATGTAGCCCTATGACCCAATACGTAGACACCCATACGTAGACACGATGATCCTTGAGTAGCATTAAAAGTGAATATAACAATCCATGTCACACAAGAGATACAAATAGCAGCAACAAAAGGCTTTAAAAGCAAAAGATTTGTGAGTTCAGAGAACAAAATCACAATAATAGATCACTGTCATCTTCACAGAAAAGGCAGTCATAAGGTTGAATAAAAGGGAAAGAGTTTATACTACAGTGATTGATAGTGGAGGTAGTTTTGGTGATCATCATTCATGGAGAAATCTTCACAGATCTCTGATATCAAAAGAGGGAGCATTATTTGCAATCATAGTTCTCTACAAGACAGAGACATAGTAGTTTGAAATGTAAAATACATTCAGAGAAGTTCTAAGACAAGAGGCATTTAGATCAGTTAGAGATCTTGTATACAGTATTCATCAGTCGTAGCCTTATAAGATACTAGATAGATGAAGAGTACATATAGGTTTGATAGTAAAAGAACTAGATATAGTGAGCCAAAAAGGTAAATAATAACAGTGATTTACTGTGGTTCTATAATAGTCATATTAAGCCAAACTGAAGCCACAACTACCAGCCATGAGTAGGCCACAGAGGTTTCAGCAGAAGCAAAAGCCTCATGAAGATCAATAATAATCCTTCAACTCTAGACAGTGTTTGACAGTAATTATTTACAAAGAAGACAGTTGCCAGTTTTAAGAAGCCATGTTAAGATTCGGAGAAATGTTGTTGCAGTTGGAATTAGGTGTGAGTCATAATGCAAAGTATAAAGATGCAATGAAAAATGTTCTAAGGGAAGAACCTCAGAAGACAATGGTCTTTTCTTTAGCATGAGAATGCAGTCATCAGAGGTACAGCAAGTGTAACAGTCCTCGCATTTAGCATGATAGTAAGCACATCTAGGTTTCCATGAAGTAGATGAATGCCAAGAAACAATGCACTTATTATAAGAGTGAGAACTACAGTCTTAAGGCTTTCAAACAAAGGTATGTTACAATCACCATCATAGCATTCAGAGGGCAGTGACTATCATAAGTCACAATAACAGTCATCGCATGGTTAGGAATGCTTACTCTCAAAGACCATAGGCATCATATCAGCAAAGATAAGAAGACAATAATATTGGATTGAGAAGAGAATAAATCAGTCATGAGCAGTCTATGATCGATTACCAAGTAGAAAGCTTTCAAACTTTCATGATCATAGTACTAGAAGAGAGCAGTTCTGGGAAGAAGGCTCAGTCTTTAGACAAATATTATGATCAAGGGTAATATTATTCATGATTTTAATGAAGGGCAAGAAACCTCAGGGCAGAATATAGAACTCTCAAGATGGCATGAATAGGTCCAACAATGAAGGTTTACAGAATCAGCAGAAGGGCAGGTCTATACAATGGAGTGTTGTAGATGGAAAGAGGATTTAGCCATTTCAAAATCATTTGATGATATTCACTCGCTTTCGAAGAGACCTATCTATAGTGAAAAGATAACCATCAAAGGGATTATAATGTTCAACACTATACATAACCTCATAATAGTAGTAAAGGGATTAGACGAAAGAGTTATCACAATATAGTATTACAGTCATCATAGATTGAAGATAGCAGTGAAGAGCACTTCAAAAGGCAGTGAAAGAGGTTTTAGAAGAGTTACAAAAAGGCTCAGTTCATTAGCATACAAGAGGGATGTAAATACATTCAAACCCAAAGCATTGTTAAGCATCCATGCCATGATATCCATGTCATGATATGGATAGAAGGTGTATGACCACGAAGGAATAAAGGTCAAAGCAGTCTTAGGCCTATTAAAGTAAAGATAGTCATTATAGGGCAGTCATACCTCTGTATTACTACAATCAAAAGAGATCACTAAAAATGGCAGTCTCTTCATCTAAATGCTCAGCAACATTCCCCAGTAAGGCAGTCACCAAACAAACTTGATATTAAGTTCAGTATTAATCCTCAAGGGATCAACCTCCAATGAATGCATTGAGACCCTTAAGGGAGGAATAGATGCAACCATTGCTTTAGATAAGATCTAAAGTAATGTGACAAAGCATTGTCAAGTTAAAGGCGTACTCAATCAAAAAATGCAGTCATTAGCAAACAATGAAAAGTTAGCACAGTCACTGCCTTCGAGCCAGTAGAGAGAAAGATCATCTCAAAGACAGAAGCTTGAAAGATAGTGTACAAGAAGGTTTGGTCCTAAGAGGTAATCAAATATATTAGTAAGACAGAGCTCAACAATATAAATATAGTCTTCAAAAGACCTTAGGTGTCTAAATCCTATGCTTCACTGTTTGTAGTTTCGACATTAATACCCATATAAATCCTAGTCATCAACAAATCCTAAGATATTATTTCTAAAGTATGCTTACTGGATAGAATGATGCCATCCTTTTTAAGTGTTTTTTACTTCAAAACTTAAAACTAGGTGTTCGACTGTAACCTGGCTTACTCCTTAGTAATGTTTTTTAGGTGGTGATGCCATGTGAAAAGATAGACATTTTTAAAAAGAAATCTTTGATTGGGTGCAGTTCCATAATGTGTTTTTCATTCAGATAAGACTAGAACTGTTCATTAAGTTACAGGCAGTAACATCCTTGTCCTTAGTGGTATGCATAGGGACGTGCTTAGTATGTATGTTTAATATAAAAGGCCACTGGTTCATATGTAGAGTTTAATATTATTCTAAATATTAATAATAATATAATTATAAATTATTGTAATACTGGAATTGCTCTACAGTAATATATGTGTAGTCACATAAAACTGTCCACTTAATTAAATGAATACTTAGTATTTATTTGATTATTTAACCATCAATTAATAATTAATTAAATTAATATTTAATTAATTCATCTTAACTCTCTTCTCTTATTAATTAAATAAATTATTCAATTTATTTGATTTAATTCACTTAACCAAATTCAGACTATTAATTAAATAAATAAATCATATTTATTTAATTAAATATTTTCTCACATTTAAATAAATTAATATTTATTTAAATCCCCCAAAATCTTACCTCTCACATTTAAATAAATTAACATTTATTTAAATCACCTTTATCCTCCACCCACTTGTATTTTCCTACAAAGGCAAGTTGCACAACTATTTTAAATAAATCATTTATTTAAATCACCTTTATCCTCCACCCACTTGCATTTTCCTACAAATGCAAGTTGCACAACTATTTTAAATAAATTATATATTTAAAATCCTATTTATCCTCACCCACTTGAAACCTTTAATGGTTTCCTTTAAAGTCTTCAAACTCGATGGCTTCCTTCTATAGTCTTCTTAAGCCTTTAATGGTTTCCCTTAAAGTCTTCAAACTTAATGGCTTCCCTTAAAGTCTTCTTAAGACTTTAATGGTTTTTCTTAAAGTCTTCAAGCCTTTAATGGTTTCCCTCAAAGTCTTCAAGCATTTTAATGCTTTATCTTTCTTTTTCTCATTTAAATAAATTAATATTTATTTGAATATTTATCCAAATGCAAATTACACCATTTAATTGAAATAAATGATTTTATTTTAATTGAAAATACCAAAATTTCTCCCACTTGCATTTTCCTACAAAATCCACTTACATGCCTAAACCCCTTCTAGAATTTTCTAATCACTTCTAAACAACCTAACCCCTTCTCTAAACTTTGTCACATTCCTAAGCAAAAGGGAAGTCACTTCTCAAACCCTCAAAGTCTTTGATAACCATTAAAGGCTTTCAACCTTCAACCACTAAATGGCTCAAAGTCTTTGATAACCATTGAAGGCTTTCAACCTTCAACCACTTAACTCTTAACTCTTAATCCAGTGGGTAATCTTAATTTGGACTTGACCCTTAGCCTCTAGATAACCATGAGGTCTTCTCAGGCCTTTAATGCCTCCAACCTCTTCTCTCAACCCAATCCTATGTTGACACTTGTCACCATTTTATTGGTGCCAATTGTGCACATGGATCCCCAACTTTCAAACTTGGCCCTTGATTAAACCATTCAATCTTAACCCTTCATTTTCCCATTTCTTCTATAAATAGAACCTTTCTCCTCAAGCAAAAAAGAGAAGCATTTTAGAGTATTGTTGTTATACTGGCATTAGCATAGAGCTTTCTCATAGCATTACTATCTACACTTGCATAGCATTTGCTTATCATATTCAACCATCTTGAATCTCCATATGGCATCCATGGCTAGTGCTAAAAACTGAGAGCTACACTCATTTGGGACTTGGAGAGGAGAGGAACAAGGGAGGAGCAACTATGAGCATCTTGATTAGCTATTTTATTCTATGTTTATATGCTTTCTATTTCATGCTTAATATCTCTCTTGATATGCCTGTTTAGGATAATCTTTTGTTGCTAACACTAATGTTTGTTTCTTGTGCTCTTGTGTGTGTTGCCATCAAACAGATTTTCTAATCCTTTTTGCAGAGCATCATTTGGTGAACCCGACGTGAATCCAAACACCAAAAAGATCAACTTTTTTTTTAACCAATAACATGTTTGAATGTTGAAAATGTCACACAGGTTGCGTTTTTGACACTGTTTTGGTGCGTTTGACATTATTTTGGAGCTATTCACCCTGTTTCAATGCTTTTGCCTTCTCTTGTCTTTCCCTTTCTTTTAGTGCGTTTGTGTTAAATAGCGCCTCTGTTCAAACGCAGACTAGCGCTATTGTAACAGAACGTTGTACAAATCACCTTGTAACCAAAAAAAAAAATTAGGCTTGCAGAAGCCCACCAAAACATGCGGATTTTTCTAACTAATTGTCTTTTATGCAGGTTCTAATCTTTTTGTGCAGGGGAAGGAGTTAGTTTAAATGCTTTAAAAGTTTCTTTTTTACTTTCTTTCAACAAAAGTTGGTTAAAAAGAATCCATTTTTCCTTCTTGCACAAGTTAAAATAAACCTCACATTTTATTTTAGAGTGCATAAAATGAACCTCAAACTTGTTTTTGGTGCTTTAAAAAAAAAAAAAGCAACAAACTTCAAAATTTTGCTTTCATTGCAAGTTAGGGATACATTTTGTTTTGGTGCTTAAAATCAACAAAACAAATTTTCTTTCTTACATCAAACTTAAAAATCACAAGCCACACTTCAATTTTTGGGCAAATAAAAAGAACAATCCACTTGTTTTGATTTTTGCAAAAACAAATTTTACTTCAAGCAAACGTGTTTTTCATTAAGTTGACCAGGATTTTCGAATTCTAGGTTACAAAACACATTGTCTTTGAAGTTAAAAAGAACACCATGGCTGTTGGAGCAACATCTCCAAATAGTTAGATCACATTTGTAATGGTGGATTAAAAAGAACAAGTGTCTTTCGTACTTGGCACACTTGTGCAAAAAATCAGTCGAGTGGTCCTACCTCTAACACACACTATCCTCTCCCTTGGCTTTCGTGGTCCTAGGTGCAAGAGAAAAGTGTTAGTAACACTCAAAATTTTATCTTTTTAAGAGAGGCCTGCCAAGGGATTGATACTCTTGGGAACGACATCGAGCGGTAAATCCTTCGAGCCGCTATAGAAATCAGGTGAGAGCGAAAGCTGTAGCCTTGGGTATAGCTATTCCTACAGTGTAACTGGTCGAAAGGACAAATGGGCCCCACCACCAGTTACAAGGCTCTTAAGTGAGTCACTGCAGAATGAACTTATGTCCAAAAACATCGAACATGACTAAACACCTTTTAGTAGTAGCCCACCCGTTCTATTGATTGAGGATATTTGCGATATAATTTAGTGCAAGAGCATAGATGGTTTTGCTCCCAAGATACTCACCATACATATTTCCTTGAGTAGAAACATAGCTTTTTGAAAAGTCACTTGTGGCTTGATAAAAGTGGTGACTCCCCCATCATAGGGATCATCTATTTGTTATGCTCGTGCAAGACTTAGTATATCACATCCTTACCTGCCACGACAGGATTCATAAGGTATGTAGTACCAAAGTCGAAGAAATATCAAGATGTGGGCTAAATTTATCACAACTGGCCATTTGACCTTAGGGATAAAAAGTATTTGAAGTGTGTTCGTTTTAAAGACCAAGTACAAATTGAGCCAACTTCAGGCTTTGGAAATACACCTTAAAATACATCTAAAGGAAGGGTCATATACAAGTCCAAAGATTGGGTTGATCTAGACCCATACTCATTGTGCCTTTGAGGCAACATTTTGGTGTTTGTGTGCTTGCTTTGTTTTCTTGTCAAAGAAACATCAAATCAAAAAATCAATCCCAAAAACAAAGTATTCATCCAACCAAACATCTTTCAAAAACAACCAAAAACATCAAAAACAAAGTGCAAACAACAAAAGAGTCAAAAATTTTATGACCATTCTTCACATCTTGCGAAAGAAGAAGCGTCATCAAAATATCAACTTGAAAAGAAGACAATTAAGCTCAAAGGCTTTGATCAAACGAAGGAAATTCTTCTATATCAATAGACAAATCTTTGTCTCCCATAGAGTTTTCTTGCGTCACATGCGTCTCTACCTTCAAGGAAAAACAAACGAATTTGATTCCGAATCATTGAACCACAGAGCTTTTATGCAATATAGAGCTCTAAGTTATCACAAAAACCAAGGAGGAAAGATTAATCCCAACTTCTTCCCAAACGTCTGTATCACATACAACACAGCTCGAGGAATACCACCAACACCCGAAAGGGAAGAGGTAGAGTTTGTCCCATTTGTAACACAAAGTTTTTATTGAAGTTGAAAACATTTCATCCATTATCTCACTCATACATCATCACTTCATCATCAATTCGTCCCAACTCTCAAAACATTAAGAGGTTCTTGTCCCAAGTTCTCTTTTAGATATTGCTTGAAATCAAACACATCACATCACTTTTTAGATTATTTCCACATCTAGGATAAGCTCATCCTAAGAGACACATCTACGCAGGTTAAAACTAGTTCATGAGTGAATCCTCTCATTACTAGGTAGTTAAATCTGTAACACATCTCAGATTTCTCTACACCTTATCACATCAAAACTTATCAAACAAACAAGCAATTCAAAGAAGGAATTTTGGTTACATCCACCTTAAAAGTGCTAGAGATCCACGTGCAACACAATTCACCAACCATCAACCTTTCATTTCATCAAAAACTCATCATTATTTTCACACAACTTCAACAACAGCTTGCAAGCAAAATGGCTCAAACCCGATCACAGTCAAGGCAACGAGAAATAGAAAGGGAAGAAGAAGAAGAGGAAAATCTCAATGAATTTCAAGAAGCACTTGGAGGAAATGCAGATGACGAAAACCCAAGTACTCCCACTCCTGCAACAATAGAAAGGGCTCAACATAACCCTCTCTTTAACAGACTTTTTGACGAAATAATCAGGAGCAATGCGGATGCTCACTTCTTAAGACTCGCTCAAGAAGGAGCAAAACTCCCCTCTGACTTTGATCTTGCCCAATTAAGACAGGCATCAGAAAGACAAAGTCGCCATGAAGAGGAAAGAGGTAGAGATCCCATCAGATATAACATTCCTCGAGGTAACCCACCACCTCCTCCTCCAAATGAAATGGAGATGTTGCGGCAACAAGTCGAGAATCTCGCCCAACAACTTCATAGTGGTGTCAAGACTAACCAATTCTCACTCAATGACATTTCTCCCTATCCTTTTGATAGGAATCTTTACATGCCACCATTTCCACGAGGATTCGAAACACCCAAATTTGAAAAATATAGAGGAAAGGGGGATCCCCGCGATCATGTCTGAGAATTTCATTCCGCTTGTCTCGAAGTAGCATATGAAGACACATACCTAATGCGCCTTTTTCCCCAAAGCTTGGGAGGAACAACCACATCATGGTTTTCCCGACTACCAGGTGGCATTAGAACATTTAAGGAACTCATTCAGAAGTTTCTAGCTCATTACTCTCATAACATTGAACGTGACATTACCATGGCTGATCTGTGCAACACCAAACAAAAACCAGGTGAACTATTCTCAATATTCCTGCAACGATGGCGCCAAATGTCTAGCAGACGTTCTCTTCAGTTACCTGAACGAGAACTAGTGGAAATATTCATTTCCAACTTAAACGAAGAAATGGAATTTCACCTGGATGTCAAAGACACAAACTCTTTTAATGATATGATCACCAAGGGTTTAAAATGTGAACGGGCACTCATCAAGAAAGGACTCATCAAAATCTTTAATGAACCAAAAGATGGTCCTCGCTCGCGCTTCAATAGTGATAAACCAAGCTTCTGGAATAAAAACAAGAATATCGTCAACAATGGGGTTGTGGATGCCAGGACTATCCAAAACGCACAACCTGTGGTTCGGTTTGCAGGACAAAATCCTCCACCTCAAAACAACACAAATGTTCCTTCTAATCAAGGTCGCATCACATCTCACGATGAACCTAGACCTCGTCAGCAAAAACAAAAACGCACATACACTCCCTTAGGGGAACCCATTGAAACAGTATTGTGACAACTCATTTCTCAAAATTTGGTCACTCTGCCTAAGCTATCAAACTATGAGCCTCAGGTCAAACCAACATGGTGGAGAGATACTGAACACTGTGAATTCCATCAAGGGAGAGGACACAAGACAAGTAATTGTCACCGATTGAAAGATCTCATTCAGGATCTTATTGATCAAGGAGAAATTGAAATTGAAGGACATAACCCAAAAACAACCAATAATGATCATCTGATGTTCAAAAATCCACTTCCATCACAAGATCAAAGGGATCCTTCCACTTTTAGGCGAGGCACTGATACCACTGATTATACACAGGCTGCGTATAATTACACTGTAAATCATTTGTATGATGCCAATGAACAAGTTGCAACTATAACCTTCAAAAATCCCAACTCAAATTGCAATGTTGTTACACGTCGTGGTAAGGTCACCATAAAGGCAGCTCCACAAGGCACCACCTCCATCCCAAAGCAGTACAATCTTGTGGAACAATTAGACAAAACACCTGCACTTATATCCATTTTAGAGCTATTGCGCCTATCGCCCTCTCATAAAACTATCTTGGATCAAGCACTCCAAGAGGCGTCAGTCCCTGCAAATCTAAATACAGACCAATTTCAAGCCATGGTTGGAAATCTAAAGTCCTCACCTTGTCTCACTTTTTCCGAAAGTGACAACTCTTCCTTCCAACAACCTCATAATGCCTCACTCCACATCGAAGGATTTATTAACCAGCATAGGATCAAGCGAGTCTTGATAGATAATGGAGCAGGCCTGAACATTTGTACACTACAGTTGGTCACAGCATTGGGCTATGTGGTAGAATCAGTGGATCCTCGTAAGAAGATCACAATCAAAGCCTATGACGATGCAGAGCGTTCATCCAAAGGAGCTGTGGTACTACCAATCCGCATGGGCCCTGTGGTAAAGCACATCATCTGTCAGGTTCTGGACCTTCCTCTGCCATACAATCTATTATTAGGGAGACCTTGGATACATGCCATGCAAGCCGTTCCATCTACCTACCATCAATGTATCAAGTTCCCACATAACGGTGTAGAGATCACAATTCTGGGCGATGCAAACCCCTTTGCATTTTGCCATAATATCAGCCATCAACCAGATATTACTGTTCCTAATAATAGAGAAGCCATTTCCTCCACATCATATATAAGTCCAGCTTCTCTTGCCAGTTCGAACACCACTATACCAAAGCAAGAAAAGCTTAAGATGAAAATAGCAGAGGAAGGTCCCAAGGAATACAACTTGAGTCAACTTTTTTGTGTGGGACAGATGCCCACTTCTCCTAGAACACATGGTAAACCACAGCAGTTACTCCAGCAACCACTAATCATGTCTGCATGTGCTTTGACGCCTTTCATCCTTGGAAAGAGTCAAGAAGAAGAAACCCAAGATGAGGACTTAGCAAAATGGATCTATAAAGATCCCATCACCACTGATCTACCACAAGTTAAACTTCCTATGGATCAGTATGGCAAAGGCCTCCTCATTATGCAAAGAATGGGGTATGATGGTCAGAGTGCTTTAGGATATTGCAAACAAGGACAACATGAACCTCTGCTGCCAGAATTAAAGCCCAAAGGTAATAAGGCCTAGGCTTTGAAAAAGAAATCTTTCCTAAACTCAGATTCAAAGGAAAACCCAGCAAACCATTATGTCAACCTACTGTAAAAAGGACACCTTTCATCATTAAAGCAGCCTCAAGCACCATCCCGACTGCCCCATCAAGGCTCACAACCCCAACACAACCATCTACAATACCAATCATCCCACCAATCAAACCAGTAATCCCATTCGCAACAACCATTACATCCATAGTACCATTAGCAGTAGCAACTGTATCAAAACCCGTAGCAGCATCTATGGCACCAATAGTTCTAACAGAAGCCACTGAGTCAACATTACCAATACTCCCCGTACCAGATCCTTTAATCCCCATCGACCTTCCTGCAGCACTGATCATTACAAAGGTACATCAACCAATCACACCTGCAGTATTTAACTCAAAAGACATCCCAGTATGGTATAGTAATTGGATGCTGGAAAGTGATTCAGAGACCGACTCACATGAATGGGAATTTGATTCGGTACAGCTTAATACTTCAGATGAGGAAGACACATCACCACCTCCACCATGCAAAGACATCCCTGTTTACGGAGAAGCACAGATAAAGACCACTTGGGTTCATGAACTGGAAACATCTTCCACAGACCCTACGTCTCATCCTACGCCTGATTCTGACATGGAGAGTACCATCAATGACCTTCACCATAACGTCTTAACCCTCACTGATACATCTAACGCACTTAACCTAATCGATGAAGTAATGCCCATTATCCACCTTGAACTCATCGAATGGAACCAACCAAATCCCCCATGTCTTGACCTCTTCCAAAACGATGAGGCCATCATTGACTTTTTGGAATTAAGGGATAACCTACTAAGTGGGGATCACAAAGCTGGATTCACCATTGAACTTAATAGCGCAGCATACTTCGGGGCGGATGCCAAACCTTTCAGCTGCAAAAATATAACAATAAAACATGGGTCTTCTAGTGAAAACCACACTATGGCACTGTTTGATCCAACAAAAATAAAAAGAAAGAGCGTATCCAATGGTGAAAACCTCTCTGAGGCGCCTGCGGAGGAAGGGTTTGACATTCTCTCTGATAGTACACAACAGGAACGATCAACAATTCTCATCGAGGAAACCAAAGAATACAATGTGGGGACTCCTGACAATCCTCATCTCATACATCTAGCATCTCTTCTCACTCCAGAGGAACAACCTAAATTTATAGAGTTCTTCCAGAAGCGTCAGATCAACTTTGCATGGTCATATGCAGACATGCCTGGGCTTGATCCTGATTTAGTCATGCATCACCTCACCGTAGCAGAAGGAGCCAAACCTGTCAAGCAAAAGCTTCGTAAGATGCATCCTCAGATTGCAGTGCTAGTCAAAACAGAACTCAAGAAACTTCTAGATGTTGGTTTCATTAGACCAATTGATTATGCAGAATGGATCTCCAATATTGTGCCTGTCGGCAAACCAAAAGGGGGCATCTGCATTTGTACTGACTTCAGAGATCTGAATAAGGCCTGTCCTAAGGATGACTTCCCCCTTCCAAATATCGACATCATAGTGGATCTAACAGCAGGACATGCCATGCTTTCACTCATGGATGGCTTTTCAGGATACAATCAGATAAAGATCGCACCAGAAGATCAACATAAGACAACCTTCACATGTCCATGGGGCACATATTGCTGGAATGTAATGCCTTTCGATCTAAAGAATGCAGGAGCGACCTATCAAAGAGCAATGACCACCATCTTCCATGACATGATGCATACTATGATGGAAGATTATGTGGATGACTTACTAGCAAAATCACTCACTAGAGAAGGTCATTTGGACATATTAGAGAGAATCTTTGATAGACTGGAACAATATCATGTTCGACTCAACCCAAAGAAATGTGTCTTTGGAGTAACCTCTGGGAAGCTTCTAGGATACATTGTCTCAAGCAAAGGTATTGAGGTCGATCCAGCAAAGGTTAAGGCAATCATGGACATGCCACCTCCAAAGAATATCAGTCAGCTAAGGACCCTACAAGGACGACTTCAATCCATCTGAAGATTCATTGCACAACTGGCTGATAAGTGTCACCCATTTACACACCTGCTACACAAGAACATCCGCTTTCAGTGGGATGCCCGATGCCAGCAAGCATTTCAAACACTTAAAAACTATCTCATGAATCCACCATTGCTGATCCCACCAGATCCAAGTAGACCGTTGTTACTCTATATCTCAACAACCAGTACAACATTGGGTGTACTACTGGCACAACATAATGTAGAAAGAAAAGAGTGTGTTGTTTACTACATCTCTCGCACACTGGTGGGCTATGAACTCAATTATACACCTATTGAGCGAGCTTGCCTAGCAATAATCTTAGCAGCCACTAAACTGAGGCACTATTTGTTAACACACAAAGTACAACTCATTGCAAAGATTGATCCACTCAAGTATTTACTCAGCAAAGGAGCATTGACAGGCCGCTTAGCCAAATGGGTGATGATTCTAAGTGAATTTGACATTGAGTACGTGGATCGTAAAGCTATCAAAGGTCAAGTTATTGCAGATCAGTTGGCCGATGCACCTCTCACAGGCGATCATCCTCTTATTTCCAATTTTCCAGATGAAGAGATATTCATGATCACAACAGCACATCCATGGAAACTATATTTTGATGGTTCATACACTAGGCATGGCTCGAGGGCAGGCATTCTGTTTATCACACCTCAAGGTGACAGCATCCCGAAGTCTTACAGGCTCACATTCCCATGCACAAACAACACAGCAGAATATGAGGCCTTGATCACAGGACTCAGGCTAGCCGTACAATGGAAATTACAAGAACTGCAAGTATATGGCGACTCACAACTAGTCATTCGACAAGCAACAGATGAATATCAGACCAAAGATGATAAACTCATGCCATATAAGCAAATGGTGGACACTCTAAAGACATCATTTACTACTATCACTTTTGAGCAGATACCAAGAGATCAGAATCGAGCTGCTGACGCTATGGCTACCATCGCATCTCTCTTAGATCTTCCACAGAATTCAACACGCTACGAGTTCTTGGTAGAACAACTTTGGATCCCCGCTTATGATATCCCCAAATCCGAAATGATATGTCACCTTGTCAGTTCTGAATCCCCATGGTACGGTGAGTTCTACACCTATCTTCGCAATCATACCCTTCCTCCCAACCAATCGAATAACCAATGAAAAACCTTCATTCGCCAAACTGCTTGATATACCATTATTGCCGAAACCCTATACCGACGCAGTCTTGATGGTACTCTCCTTCGATGTCTAGAACAAGGTGAGATAACAAAGGCTTTGGAAGAGGTACATGAAGGAATTTGCGGGACTCATTCAAGTGGTCCGTCACTAGCCAAGAAACTCATGTGAGCTGGATATTATTGGCCATCTATGGAAAAAGATTCCTACTACTTTGTCAGAAAATGCAAGAAATGTCAAGTTCATGGCGACCTGATACATGCACCGGCCTAGGAACTGCAACCAATCACGACACCATGGCCTTTCTGTCAATGGGGCCTTGATCTTGTGGGTAAGATTCATCCATCTTCATCCAATGGCCACAAATTCATTATTACCGCCACCGAATATTTCACAAAGTGGATCGAAGCTGTTCCACTTACCCAAGTCACCGGCAAGCAGATCGCCTCATTCATCCTCAACTACATCATCTGTCGGTATGGTGTACCCATGTCCATCATCACAGATAACGGTCTTCCTTTCAAAAATCAAGATGTCCGTGAACTTTGTGAGAAATTTCATATCCAACACCGCTTTTCCACTCCCTATTACCCACAAGGCAATGGTCAGGCCGAAGCATCCAATAAAAACATATTAAGAATCCTAAAGAAGACAGTCAATGATGCCAGCCGTGATTGGCATGTTCAATTGAATCCAACACTATGGGCATATCGAACTAGCATTCGGACCCCTACAGGCGCAACTCCTTATTCATTGGTCTATGGTGCAGAAGCTATCTTGCCTATTGAGGTCGAGATATCGTCACTATGGGTTTCCTTGCACAATCTCATTGATGATGAAGCTTACAGAGTCTCACGTCTTCAGGACTTAGAGTTACTTGATGAGAAGCGACAAGCTGCATACGACCATCTCAAAGCCTATCAGCAGCACATGAGCAGAAGCTACAATCATCGAGTTAGACCTCGTACATTTGAGGTAGGTGTTCTTGTTCTACGAGAGAATCCTCGCAACCAACCAAACCGAGAACATCAGGGCAAGTTTGAATCAAATTGGCTGGGCCCATATGTTGTCACTGCTGTGTTCGGGTCCAGGGCATATCAGTTGGCTACATCAGAAGGAGAACCGCTTGCAAATCCAATCAACAGCATGCACCTCAAACGGTTTTATACCTAAGTTGTACAGAGCATCAGGCTCCCCTTCATACCAGAAAATACCAAAAACATTCAAAAAAATGTCCTAAAGAAATACAAAAACATTCAAAAAGTAAAGAAAAATCATGCATCCAAACGGTGAACAACCACTCCGGTGGCACCTTGGGTAAGTACGATGGTGAAAACCTGGCAAACAGGCATCACTCGTAAAGGCTCTGACTCCATTGTCTTTCAGACTTGTTGCGATCACATCTCCTTCATACATACATCCATCCATCCAAAAACCATGGCTTGTTATTTTTCTGCAATTATGATAAATACTTCATGCGTCTAAGCATCCCACTTTTTCATAGTCATGTCTAAAACTGGGGACAATGCCTTTAACCTATTGATGGAAGTGGATTCTACATTGTCTTATGATTCATTAAGTTCTTCATTCAAACAATCATCAAAAATCCAAAAACATTCAAAAATATCTTGCAAAAATACCAAAAACATTCAAAACGATTCAAAATCCCAAAACATCGACAAAACCATTGAAAAATCACACAAAGACATGGCAACACCTTGTACACACTCATCCATGCAGATACCAAAATAAACATTGACAAACTACTCACACAATGACCATTTACCAATCAACCACACAATCAACATCAACAATCAAACTGTCTTCAACACGGATGCATCCTTCCTTACCAAAATAAAGACAAAAGTGACATTTTCTTTGACAAGAAAATTATGTTAAGCTATCAAATACTTGGTTGATTTGTGAGTACAATCGTTCGTTTATCTGTATCAGGATCTTGCAGCATTGTTTTGTATCATTTGCGCATTATTTCCGATGAAGTTCTGGGGCATGTACTAATGGTGTCTATGTGAGAAGTTCACTAAGCTATGTGATCATAGGCAAAAATACAGTCATAGATCACTACGGCTTGCTGACTACAGCGTATACCTCAACCATATGGGCATGCACCATTACCAAGGATCCTTATTCTTTATTCTTTATGTATATACTGTTTGTTTGCAGGTACAATGCTCTTCCTTTGGTTCTTCCTACCTCATCCAAACTGGATAAAGGTTTTTATCTCTTAGTATGGTATGCACTTGTCTCAGGATATGATCAGCCTAAGATCAAGGAGGACGATCCAAGTCATGCATGAACAGAGATAATCCTTGTCTGTTCCGCAAGCAATACTCTGGTCAACTTGATCCATTATATCAAGTTGCTTGTATTAACTTGCTATATCAAAATCCATGTAAGAAATACTCTAGTCATCTTGAATCTTTATGTCAAGTTGCTTGTATTTTCTTACAACATTTTAAAGCTCAATGATGAAAAATAAAGCACCATGGATCATCATTCCATCTCATTTGTATATATTGCCTTCCATTGCATTCCATCCATCCATACATTCATAAATAGCTGCATATCATTCATACATAGTAATGACAATGGATACTCTATTTTCCTCTTCTTCCATAGGAATGTAATAGGTCCTCCATTTCTTCTATCTAACATTGAACCCCTCCCCACCCTCCCCATCTCGATAATCACCATCACATACCCTACATCGTGTCCCAATCAACCTAATCAAGCCACGTTCATCACCATCCATCTCTAAATAGGAGGGATTGTGTTTCCTATCCTAAGTCATCCAATAAGTCAAGAAAGTTACTCTATCTGCACAGATACATCGACTCCCACACACCTAGACTATCAACAGATACTCTGATCAAGTATCTTCGGGTCTCAACAGGTAATCGATCATGGTAATCCTAGACTACATCAGGCATTTATCATAATGACCTAGTCTCAACGGGGTTGCTATGATTCACCACAATCATCCATCCCACGCACACACTATCAATTGATCAAACCAATCAAACACAATCACATCGGACAATTACATCAATTGTCTACGTCTCAACGAGTATTTTGCTTCATATACCTTGACTTCATCGAGCAATTACATCAATTGTCTAAGTCATATTAGGTCACTTTGATTCACTTACTTAGACTTTATCATGTCCAAGCGACCAACTGACATCAACTGTCACGCTTTGACTTGACCGGGGCAATTAAACTGATTGCACCAGATTGTCCAACCAATTTTGATCAATTGTATAGCATCAATCCAAACCCCACACTACATCTGCTATGTATCTCTTGCATGACCTCAGGGTACTCACTGGCTTGTTGTTTCTTCATATTCACTCCATTTTCTCCCATTCTTTCATCATTAGTTCTAATTTCTTCTATTCTACCTCCCCTCCACTTTTCATTCTTTTTCGAGAGATCGCCCGATTTTTCAAAAAAAAATTTGGCCCATCTCTCGAGGGGGCATACCACCCATTAAATTTATATTTATGGGGCATATTTCTTCACACCTATTTTTCTTTCTTTGAAACGACGCGATAAACTGCATCGTCTCAAAGAGGGGCAAATGTAGTCACATAAATCTGTCCACTTAATTAAATGAATACTTAGTACTTATTTGATTATTTAACCATCAATTAATAATTAATTAAATTAATATTTAATTAATTCATCTTAACCCTCTTCTCCTATTAATTAAATAAATTATTCAATTTATTTGATTTAATTCACTTAACCAAATTCAGACCATTAATTAAATAAATAAATCATATTTATTTAATTAAATCTTCTCTCACATTTAAATAAATTAATATTTATTTAAATCCCCCAAAATCCCACCTCTCACATTTAAATAAATTAACATTTATTTAAATCACCTTTATCCTCCACCCACTTGTATTTTCCTACAAAGGCAAGTTGCACAACTATTTTAAATAAATCATTTATTTAAATCACCTTTATCCTCCACCCACTTGCATTTTCCTACAAATGCAAGTTGCACAACTATTTTAAATAAATTATTTATTTAAAATCCTATTTATCCTCACCCACTTGAAACCTTTAATGGTTTCCCTTAAAGTCTTCAAACTTGATAGCTTCCTTCTATAGTCTTCTTAAGCCTTTAATGGTTTCCCTTAAAGTCTTCAAACTTAATGGCTTCCCTTAAAGTCTTCTTAAGACTTTAATGGTTTTTCTTAAAGTCTTCAAGCCTTTAATGGTTTCCCTCAAAGTCTTCAAGCATTTTAATGCTTTATCTTTCTTTTTCTCATTTAAATAAATTAATATTTATTTGAATATTTATCCAAATGCAAATTACACCATTTAATTGAAATAAATGATTTTATTTTAATTGAAAATACCAAAATTTCTCCCACTTGCATTTTCCTACAAAATCCACTTGCATGCCTAAACCCCTTCTAGAATTTTCTAATCACTTCTAAATAACCTAACCCCTTCTCTAAACTTTGTCACATTCCTAAGCAAAAGGGAAGTCACTTCTCAAACCCTCAAAGTCTTTGATAACCATTAAAGGCTTTCAACCTTCAACCACTAAATGGCTCAAAGTCTTTGATAACCATTGAAGGCTTTCAACCTTCAACCACTTAATCCCCAAAGTCTCCAATAACCATTAATGGTTACTTCAAACCCTCCCACATGGTTAAAACATTTGTTTTGACTCAACCTCTACCCAACCAAAGGTCTCATCAGGCCATTAATGCTTTGACCATGATTATCTCTTAAACATTTGCACAAAGGTCTATCCTTGGATTAACTCTTAATCCAGTGGGTAATCTTAATTTGGACTTGACCCTTAGCCTCTAGATAACCATGAGGTCTTCTCAGGCCTTTAATGCCTCCAACCTCTTCTCTCAACCCAATCCTATGTTGACACTTGTCACCATTTTATTGGTGCCAATTGTGCACATGGATCCCCAACTTTCAAACTTGGCCCTTGATTAAACCATTCAATCTTAACCCTTCATTTTCCCATTTCTTCTATAAATAGAACCCTTCTCCTCAAGCAAAAAAGAGAAGCATTTTAGAGTATTGTTGTTATACTGGCATTAGCATAGAGCTTTCTCATAGCATCACTATCTACACTTGCATAGCATTTGCTTATCATATTCAACCATCTTGAATCTCCATATGGCATCCATGGCTAGTGCTAAAAGCTGAGAGCTACACTCATTTGGGACTTGGAGAGGAGAGGAACAAGGGAGGAGCAACTATGAGCATCTTGATTAGCTATTTTATTCTATGTTTATATGCTTTCTATTTCATGCTTAATATCTCTCTTGATATGCCTGTTTAGGATAATCTTTTGTTGCTAACACTAATGTTTGTTTCTTGTGCTCTTGTGTGTGTTGCCATCAAACAGATTTTCTAATCCTTTTTGCAGAGCATCAATATGTATAATAATAATATCTGAAAATAGATAAAAGCATATGAATAAACATATATAGAAATAATTCTTCGATCAGACAAAATAAATATAGTAGAATATAAATCAGAAGAACTATTAATCTACTATCAGTACTAAGAATATATGTTTTTTGTTATGACTGTTAGTATTTAAGAGATTTGGGAAAGTGGATGTTTTCGCATAGGAGATATTACAATTGGTTTGACACTTGCATTAAGAACTATGGATCTATGATAGAAGAACAATTTATTTATTAATAGTTAATTGATTGAGTTGTGAAATATCATTGATTTGATTCATGTTAAGGTGGAATTGTCTCCTAATATATTTAGTTTGAGTCATAAGCATAGTCAAATAGATTAATTATGGTTAAAACATGCCTAAACCTAGTAGGGGACATTACACAGTCATGAAGTGTAGAACAATTGACAGTGAAAGAGACCATTCACAGGATTAGAAGCCAATAATGGTATTTCCCATACGGCAGAGTACCTGTAATAGTCAATTGTTAAGTTGAGAAGGCATTAGCAGCACACACTTTAAAAGATGATCTCAGTCCAACACACAAAAAAGAGTTATCAAAGAGATGAAAATTATATATGATACAAAAGGACAGTCCATGTTGTTTTGAGGGACATATAAAGAGATCTATAATCTCATGATAGCAATTCACAGTCGGCAACAACAGTGAATGAGCTATAACAATGTGACCATCAAAGGCATCAGCCTCTAAGAGTAGCTAATACAGTCCAATCCAGACATAGACAACCATTACAATTTCAAAGGACTGTGACAGTGCCCTATACCATGAGGTAAGAGAACAGTCATCAAACATGTCACAGTCACAAGACTTCAAAAGATAAGTTAGAGGTAAGAGTATTTGCAGCCTTTGTAGACTCAACCGAACAACATAAGAACAGTAAAAATATGTTATGACATTCAATGCAAGGGTAAGAAGATTAGAAAAAGGCTTTAAGAGAAAAGATTATAAGTCAAATAAAATGATCAATGAGACGCTAGGGTATGATCAAACATAGTGATTAGCAAATAGTGAAAGAATATTAGTAGTCCTTTGCAAGAAGGACATTCTAATACAGACCTAGAACAACAACATATATCCATTGAGAACCTATGTATCATTTGTAATCCAAATTGCAAGAGAGAACATCAAAGACAATCATGAATACCGCGTTATTAATCTGAATCCATTTTTGTTTAGATTTTGTATGCTACAAGTATTAGAAATTAGAAAAAGAATAAGCAAAATTTTGCATCATTCTTCAAGCAATAGTTTACTAAAAAATTGGAAATGTCTATTGAATACCACAACTTTATGTGAAAAAACAAAAAGGTATCTTATAATTGTACTCAAACTTGCACTTGCAAAGATGAAATGTGATCATAGATATAAAAGAGTATGTCACATTTACAGGAAAAGTGGCTCAAATTTTGATGTCTTTGTAAAGATTCCATCAAAAAGTTTAAAATGTAGCCATAAATTTTATTTCAAACCACAAATTTTGGTTGAAGGGATAGAAATTGAGACATTTAATTTCACATCACATAAATAATTTAATTGTTTGATTAAACCATCAAAGGTAAACCAAAATACCATCAGATTATTGCCATTATAGATTCTAATTAGGAACCAAAAAACCACACTATATAGGATAACACACAAATATCTTATGGCGCCAAGTTATATCACAGTTCATATAAATACACCACAAGAAAATCCAAAAATAATAAATTTGAATTTTTTTAATTTTGGATAGCACTCAGTATTGTATAAGTGGTCATATTGATGGAAACAAATAGTTACGACACACGGTGAATCTCAGCCAGTACTCTCTGTGTATACTAAAAAAAACAATTAAAAATAAAACAGAACCATTAAATATTTTGTACATATATTAACATTTTTCTCAATATTGTGTATTTTTTGCGAAGTTTTCTCTGCAAGGATTTAGGTGCCAAGGAATCACTAAGTAAAACTAATAACTATGATTGATGCCTCTTATTTTGACAAATAAAATAGTAAATTTAGACAACTTCCAATCCATAAATTATAGATTTTTCTATAAAATGCTATATAGAAAAAAGAGCCTGAAAGTTGCTTCTAAGATGACTAAAGAGAAACTTGTGTATGTGTACAAAGATGTTTCACTAAAATGCAACATCATGTTTCGATTATTTTGTTGTAATATACCCATGGGAGTACTTTTAACATGAGATCACCTGCCTCTAAATGTACCTTTGTATGGAACCCATGCTTCCAATTATGGGAGCCACTCCATTAAAATATTATGATCATAATTAACAACCTATTTTAGCTAGAAACAAAAACTTACACAATTTTTATTTACATGTTACTTCAATGTAATGTTCTCATCTTTTCTGTCACATCCACACTTAAGGCAATGCCAATACGATTATCATCTCATTTCATTTTGTATTCAAGCCACTTTGCAGGTATATAGTGCACTTAAGATGGTCAAATTTCAATGCTTAATGCTCCAGATGTTATTTATTTTTATGTAGAAACTTTTTAATAACCCTTTTTCCAGTAGTTAATAACTTCATAATTATAAACTGACAATATCTCTTACCGATTCATCCCACTAGCAAATGTCTTAAGCATCGTTAATAAGCTCACATTTAGCAGGTAGCACTGATGAAAGATCTCCCAATTTTTGCAAGAGATGAATACAAAATTTCACACATGGAAGAAATCCCTATCTTTTATATGAGGCTTCCTTCTTTGTTAACGTGATACCAAATAACAAAGTAAAGAAGTAAAAGAAACTTGGTCTTGCAAACAGTCATTTTCTAGCCTATCAAGAACAAAATGTTTAAGTCACACTACTTGACATTCACACTTGTTTTACCTTTAAATTCATATAAGGCTTTTCCTTTAAAAAAACTCAAAAACTGATCTCACAAATTTATAGAAAATCTTCTCACATTTACAAAAGATTGTTTTGTAGCATAATACAATGAAACCTAAAATGGTACAGTTTCAGCATATTATGATATAATTCACTTTTGTCCATCATTTTTATCTAAGTTGCCGGTTCGGATTTTGGTTCGAGATTCGGGTTCTCAAATTCGTTCATTTTTTTTTGGGAGGGGTGGGTTTGGGTTCGCTTTGGGTTCGTCCGTACAAAAACATATAGAAATAAAAAAATAAAAATATATACATATATGCAGCAGCAAATAAATAGCAAAATACACCACTATATATATTAAATTATTAATGTTGTAGACTTTTAGTCCAAATGGAAAATAACATAGCAAAATGCCAAAATACACCACCATATCAATGTTTATGTTAAAAAATAATAAAGTCAACATTAACAATCAGCCATCACTGATCAAATATCATCAAAAATCATCAAACATATCATCATCATCCTCCTGTGGCAAATTAGAAGCACAAACAGTGCCACTGGCAGTGGTACTAGCAATCTCAGCCTCGGGAGCAGCATCATGATCACTAAGTAGCTCATCATTATCATCATCAACTCCAAGTGCATTAAGGCGCACAATTGAATCATCCAACTCTAGTTCCTCTAAGAGAATTTGCTGGGCCAAAAACGAACCCTAACAGAATTTGGGGAGAATTTGTAACGGACCAGTATTTGGTGCGAACTGAACCAAGACCCGTGGGATTTTTTGCAGAATCTCGCAATCATTTCTTTCCCATCCATTTTGCTCCAAAATTAAATGTGCTACTGTGATAAAATTTCCACAAAATATGAATAGAACTGATCAGATTTTGAAAAGGAAATGGTAGGATATTTAAATTGCTTGCTGAAAGTTTCAAATTTCTTTACACGGCTAGCCATTTGACAGTGACATCACCCCTTGTGCCCTGCATTTTTTTTGCAGAAAGTCTCTATATACCTACTATGATATAATAAGGATCAGTAGTTCTACTACTATTAGCAGGGGAGCTCATACACTAGTTTCGACATCTACAAGAAGAAGAGTTTTTTGGGCCTCGCCAGATGCCATATTATTGTCTTCAACTTGCTACAAAACATCTGTAATGTCATATTAGTTAAAATGGTTGTGTGATTAGGCTCCAAACCAAAGAGATTCTTGTGGAGGCTTTCATTTGTCTTGTAATAAAAGACAAGCATTCTAATGTCTTCTACCGTGGAGAATCCTTGTAACCTAAGAACACTGATAAGCTCTATTTTTATTATGAATTCTTCAACGACCCGATTTGATTTATTTGGGAAAAAACTTTTCACAGCAATTTCTCTCCCATTCTGCAACCTTCCCAATCAATTTCTAAAACAATTCACTCTGCATTTACATTTAGGTGAGGATTTTGACCTAGGGTTTGATTACCAATGAAAGAGAAGAGGATTGTTGTGTACCTTAAAGACCTGGTCGAAGCCCCCTTCACCAATCTCGTTCTTGACATTGAAATTATCAGTTGCCTTTCTAAGATATTCATAATCAAATCATGAGGGCTTTGTCAACATAGAACATTAAAAGGAAAACCAATCAACAAAGATGTAGTGTCCACCCTTGATTTGACCTATTTTGACTAGAGTTGACTTTCATATTGTGCTTTATAGACTTATCTAGACTATATTTGATGATTTGGATGATAATTACTCATGTGCTTCAGTTACTTATTATTGATGTTAGACACTATTGGACATATGCTTTTTTGATGATCTATATGGATGTTGGTACTATCATGATTGATCATGTGATTTGATGATATATGTACTCGATGGATTTTATATGCTCACTATGTGATGGGTTATTGATAGATTTGATTTATCATGGTTTTGATGATGATTATGATTACACTAACCCTACTTCATGATTACATTTGATGAGATGTTTATGAGATGTGTTTGACTATTATTTGATTATCTTCATGATAGAGACAATTTCACATCACTCATTGTGAGCGGGATGTGTCATCGTGATTCTCTATTACTTGTTTGTTCTATATATGTATATGTATATGTGGTATTGTTGTTTTGTGGTTGCGGGACTTTGCAAGTACCAAACATCAACTCCACCTGGCTTCACAGGTTTGAGCATGTCTTTAGTTCCAATGGCTTATGTGGTTCGGAGATGGCATGAGTTCCCCTCACATACTCTAGGTCTAAGTTGTTCACCGCAAGTAGTTTGCGTCCTGGCATAATTCGCCATGTCAGTTAGTTAGCTTGGTCTTCTTGGTATTGTGAGTTCGGTTTATGTCGGTTGATTTACTTGATTATGTTAGAGTAATTATGTGGCTCTTGATATTTGGTTTTATATTTAGTAATGTTTATTTTAATGTATTTAATTTATTAGTTTTGAATATTTAATTATTTGGCATTTATATTTATTTGATAATTAACGTTTATTGATTTTATGATTATTTAATATTTGATAAGCCTTATTGTTGTTTAATATTTATTTTATATTTGCGATTTAATCTTTAATGGTATTTGATTGTTTAATTATTTATTTGATTTTCTATGGTTTAGTATTTATTTGATATCTTATATTTATTTGGTTCTTTATTTTATTTTATTAGCTTTTAGTTTATTTAATTTTAATCTCCATTTGGATTATTTATTTATAGCTTATGTTTATTTAATAGTTTGACTTTTATTTCCTAAGTGGGGTGTATGAACACATTAAATTAAAATAATATTAAAACATTCTCACTTAGTTGGATAAGTATATTTTATATTTACTATACCTACCCTTTACTCTCATTGGCTAAATTCAAAATGGGAGAATAAATTATAATATATGGTGGGTTGGTAAAATATATTCTAAAATGGAATATTTTGATTGGCCAACATTGAGGCTAGGGTTTTTGGATTATCGTTGCTTTTTATTTTCATTTCTGTGATGGTTTTGGAATTGGCTATTCTCTGGAAATTTTTCCAGCAAGCATTCTTCCCTGGTTTTGGCTAGAGCTTGGTTGAATGTTGGTTTGGCTTTGTGGGAGCTCTTCTTCAGCTTCATTCCATCACTTCAGGTTGTAGGTTGGAGTTCTTTTACTCTTGCATTTTGATTTTAATGGTTTCTCTGTGTATGCTTTGTACCTGCAAGTGTATTGGGCTTGGGTTGAAATATTATGATATTCTAGAGTTTGAATATTGTTTGGAGATTAATATTTGGGGGAGAAACCTTATATTATTTGGGATTTTATATAGTTGTTGGGAATAATTTTCTGGTTGTCTGGAATGCCCTTTCACGACTCTGTCAAATTTTTGTATAAGCTTGGGTTGTTGAATCTCTTGTTTTGTATGGGAGTTTGAATGGATATTTTTTCCCTTTGCGAGTCTTTCAGTTTGAGGGTTTTTGGATTTGGTTTCATTGGTTTCTCTGTGAGTTTGAAGTGGTTTTGTATGTCTATTGTCGTGAAGAAATTTTGGTTGGATCTTGAGTTATAGTCTGAATTTATTTACCTTGTTTATACCTATGTATTCCTTGTTTCTGGGCATCTCTATTCATGTGTTTTTTGAGCCCCTTTGTTTAAGTTTGGAATTTATTTTTCTACTGTAAGTTTTTTTGGGTTTTCCGTGTGAAATATGTAAATGTGTTGTTTCAGTGAAAGCGTTGTTTAAGTATGTAAAAGTGTTGTTCTTTATTGTGTTTGTGTTGTTCTGCACAACATACGCGTTGTCTAAGAAGGCGTAAGCGCGAATCTGGGAATGCATGTGTTGTCTTAGAAGATGTATGCGTGATTCTGGAAATGTTTGCGTTGTCCTACGAGATGAAAGTGTTGTTCTATTAGACAGAAGCGTTGTTCTATGGGATAAAAGCGCTAAACTTTATGTGTTCTATGTTTTCTCAGTTTTGGTCATTTTTTAGGTATTGTCTCGAGTTGATTTTTGTACCAGAGGCTTTATTTGAGGTTTGCTAATATTTTCCAATTTTGGGTTTGATCAGTTTTGATGTATTTTGATGGTTTTAAGTATAATTATTTCTCTATGCCATT
Organism: Cryptomeria japonica; assembly: GCF_030272615.1. Lineage (NCBI taxonomy): Eukaryota > Viridiplantae > Streptophyta > Pinopsida > Cupressales > Cupressaceae > Cryptomeria > Cryptomeria japonica. The sequence continues at coordinate 300,864,988 of NC_081410.1, read as the reverse complement.
GTGGATGTTATGGATCCTCTCTCCATGTTGATAAGTCATGGTTATATTGAGATGATTATTATACTATTTTGGACTAGCAAGTGAGTTGGCCTTGTTGTGATGTTATCTTTTACTTGATCGTAGCATTTGATGGCTTGATTTGCCTTTGTTTATTGCTGGCCAAGAGGCTCATTTTGCTATATTGAAGTTGTTGTAGCCTTGCATATGTTGTGAGAGTATGTGTGGAAGTTATTGGTTGCATTGAGTGTTATTTTCATGTGTTTATTTTGGTTAGAGCCTCTTGTGATTTATTGTTGGGCCATGTTAGGGGGAGTGGGCTTCCTTGTGATGACCAAGGTCATTAGAGATAGGCTTGCATGAGGTTCCTTGTATGGATGCATGAAGTTTAGACCACCAGGGCACATTGGAGTTTTCCATGATTGTAAATAAGTGATAACCTAATAATTGATGGGTTGGATAGCTAAATTAATTAATAAGATGATTAATTGATTTGAGTCTCATGACTTAGTCCTAGGGAGGATGTTTTAGGATAAGCATGAGAAAGTCGTGAAGACAGTAAGATGATCTCCCTTAGTCTCTCATAGGTTAAGATGGATCCACATGTTCATCAAACTAGTGCCTTATGTTATTATGTTTTGAGGATGGCATGTGATGACACTCCACTCCTACACGTGTTCCCCTTTATGATTTGTGATTATGCTTATTGGATGCATTTATGTCTTGATGATTTTTACGCCTCTAGGAGTTTATTCTTGTTGTATTGTGTGAGTTCTTGCTTGAGAGTCCTTGTGTGGTTAGTCTCTTTGGTTAGGGTGTCAGCTAAGGTTTAGAGTGTGTGTTGGGACCTTGTGTCATCTCCTAGCACGAGGGGTGGTTCCTTTGGTTCCACATGGTCGAGAGATTGGTGTTTTTTAGCCATTGGGATGTTCTCTTGGATTCTTCTTGCATGGATGTGGATTTTTCTTCATAATGGACTATGGATGTACCTTGTAGCAGATTTATGTAATGAATAAGATGGAATGCATGTAATGTAATATTCTTGTATATATTATATGGATTCTTGTAGTAGAAGGAGCTATGCTCATGATGTATTTAATGTGCTTGTATTTATAAGATGAATTATAGATGGAATTAGAATTAAGTCATATTTGTAATGAAGCATTAGGGATGTAATTGTACTATTGTAGAGATGTGATCTTATGAATCATGGATATAAGTGGATTATAGTTGGAATAGAATGGATTTGCATTATGGTTCAGTTGTATTATCTCATGAAATGTTTAGAAACAAGTTAGAATGTAAAATAATCTTGAAAGAGGAATATTCATAGATTAATAAATGAATATGTTTGAAGGTGTTAATTAGATCTAGTGAAGATGAATGATTCATATAGATTCATTGGTAGAAAGGAAATCATGCATATCATGAGGAATAAATAATGTTGTAGGTTGCATATCTCATGGTTAGAGAATTAGAATAAGATGCATTAAATGAAGATGAAATATACCTATCATGTGTGTAGTACGTTATTATGATGATGAATTAAGTAATGATGTTGAAGTACCCTAGGGAAAGGTTAATGATGTTACGATATTTCCATTTGCGTTATTCAAAGAAATGAGCAATGAAGTATGTTCATATTGGTTAAATAGTTAATGAATGTAAATAGATGGAGATATTATGTGTTGCATTAGTTGTTATTAGATGTTAATTAAGAAAAAAATTATCTCCATTGGCATGTTATTGTTTAGTTTCTCTAGGGTATTTTGGCGGGCATTACAAAAGAGCTCAAGAAATGATAGAGACCATTTTACTTAAATGACTGGCAATTTATTTTCCACTCGCACTGGGGTTTGTTGGCTTACAGAACATAGCAACAATATTTACGATGAGAATACTTCTCTATGATAGTATTGCAAACCCTCTGTCTTCATCGAAATTCTTGAATCCAATTCGAATAGGTAAGAAATTGACGGGGAGAAGCAGAGCCCTAGATGTAATTTTAGACATGAAATTCAATTCATCAGCCAAAGCGAGAGTAGAGATAATGACCAAGGATCTCTATGACAAAATAGAGTTCTTGGATACTAGTGGAGGTTTGTGGAAACAAGGTTCAAATGTTCGTTGTGTGGGAAATGAATGGGATTCTGAAAAAGTTAAGATTTTCATTGTTTTCTCTATTTATGAAAAAATTTCAATTAAAAAAAATCTTCACCAAAACATGTAACAAAATTTGCAGAGGGATATCAAATATACCTGGGAAGCATAGATGTCAACATGACTGGAAGTTTCTTTGTGAGCTGAGGAGTCGTTAGTGATTGAAAACCCTTTCCCTAAAATCAAGAATAATACCCTAAACTTCGTTTGGTATCTGATGGACGTATTATCCAAACTTTGTTTTCTTCTACCAAGCATGTTTATTGCAGGCGGCATTGAGAAAATATCGTTTAATGCATGTTTGTCATGATTTACCATGATGTTTGGCCGCATAGGAGAACTCACATCATACACATTGTTCCAGACATTGTGAACTTGCGAGGAAAGAGACAATTGTAAGGTGCAAAAAAAGCGGGAAAATAATGTAGAGGAGGGAGAATGGAAATATAAAACCAAAAAACAAAAATATGAAAAACAGAAACAAAGGGGTGGCTTCTCTTTTAAATTTGTTATAATGCTAATCATAAGACTAGCAATCGCATTTTAGTGTGAAATTGGTACACCTAAGAGATCTAGAAGGTGAAATAGAGAAACTTTTAGACTTTTTTTTTGTGTATATTTGAATTGGATGATAAAATATTATTGGTAGAGGGCTTGACTTGTACTAATTGAACAATTTTCATCCATGCTAATCACTCGATTTGTTTTTTGGATGTCTTTCTATATTGATTAAGTGAACTTATAAGAAAATATAGGTATGTCTATTTTACTTTAAGAGAAAACAGAAACCTTATAATACAAGGTGAGTGTTTTTTTGTTTTTTTTTGTAATATTATAACTAAGTAGTATTGAGAACACTAAAACGTGTAAATGAATAATCCAAATGCAAAAATATATCAATGTCTTATTAGACCAAGAATACAACTATACTAGTGCAATTGGATGGGAGTTATGATGACTTAAAAAGTACAAGAATAATGCGAAAAAAAAAATTCAACAAACTGACATATTGCAAACCATAAGTGTTTGTAAGTTTCAAAGATTAAATAATTAACCATATAGAGTTCAATCATTTATGACCAATTTGGAGTCATTGAAATAAGGATAGGAAGATTTACATGTTAGAAATTTTTGTATATATATATATATATATATATATATATATATATATATATATATATATATATACATGAAAAAATGATCAATGTCTAATAGCGTCTCCAATAAGTATCTGCAACATATACTAGAGGAAAAAAGTGTTCCAAATTGCACCAGCTCGCTTAGTTACCTTCCTTGAAGAAGTCGCAATACACTCAAGTAATCCCAATTATTTGTGGAGTAAATCACTAGATCGAAGACAATTCCATAGAAAGCAATTCTTTCAAACACTTTATACACTATTATAGAACACCATAAATCTACCAATTGGAGTTGTATAAAATAACTTTCATATAACTATGAACACTATGAAATTGAACAAATGATTTGAACACTATGAAATTGAACAAATGATTTGGGTTGTTTTTGTAATTTACTAATGCATAAATGATCTAATTACACAAAATGTAGATAAAATAAATTAAAGAGAATTGATCTTTAAAGATATTTACCTTTGAAATGAACTTTGTAATGATAGTATACAGAAGTGGTAGTCATTTATTTAGTCATTTTTATTTATGTGACTAATCATTTAGTTGTGTTTCTTACCTAATGACCAAATTAGTCATTTGTTTAGTCATTTATAGTTGTGTTTTCTTACCCAATGACCAAATTAGTCATTTATTTAGTCATTTATAGTTGTATTTTCTTACCCGATGACCAGATTAGTCATTTATTTAGTCAGTTATAGTTGTGTTGCAAAAAATGACTAAAATTTGGTCATTTTCACTTATCGTGACTAAATTTTTTAGTCACCTGGTCATTTATTGGCCATATTTCTACTAGTGGTTGCAGAGATGTAGAGTAACAAGGATTTTCCCGATGTTGGAGGAACTAATATCGTTCATGATAGTAGATAATATTTCAAGAATTGAAAAGCTCCTTGACAATGTTTCGTCCATTTAAAGGTAACTCCTTTCCTCAGTAAGTGCTAGAAGGGCTAACATTTATCCATAAGTTCTTCAATGAACCTTTTGATAGATTGTAGTTTCCCTTGTAAACTTCTCAATTGTTTTAGATTCGAGGGTGGAGGCATTTCCAAAATAGATTTTACTTTGGTTGAATCCACTTCAGTACCTTTGTTTGAAACTATAAACCCCAAGAGTCTGCCTATTGTGACTCTGAACACACACTTCTTTGAATTTAATCAGACCTTGTACTGCTCAATCTTATAAAATATTTTGGCAAGAACCCCAAGGTGACTATCTCTAGTTTTGGATTAACCTAACAAATCGTCCATATAGTCTTCCATGATGTCATGTATCATGTCATGGAATAGAGTTGTCATGGCTCTTTGATAATTGGCACTAATATTCTTCAATCCAAATGGCATTATGTTCCAATAATAGGTTCCTCATGGAAAGGTGAATGAAATCTTGTGTTGATCCTCAGGAGCAATTCAAATTTTATTATATCTCAAAAAATTGTCCATTAAAGATAATATTTCGTGACTAGTTGTGAGATCCACTATGATGTCAATGATTTGCAGGGGGAAGTCATCCTTTGGACAAGTGATGCGGAGCCTTGTGTCAACTTCTATTGGAATCCAAGAACACTGAGGGGGGGTGAAGGGGGTGGGGGGTGGGAGGTGAATCAGTGTTCTACTGGTAATACAAGATTTTACCTTATTATAACATACACATATAAACCAATAAATGAAGAAACATATAACATGAAGTAAATAAACCAGCCACATGAATGAACACCATAACACACTGAATTTATACGTGGAAAACCTCAAAGAGGAAAAACCACAATGGGATTTGTGACCCACAATATCAATTCACTGTCAATATGAAAGATACTACATAGCATAGGGGCCTGCACATGCAAGAAGGCACACTGCCTAGAGCACACTGCTCAACACAAAAGAGTCTCACTGACTACAAGCTTCTGCTAAGATAAAACAATACTAGTGAACTCACAAAATGCATCTGCAATGCCAAAAAGAGTTTCGATTAAAGCTCTATTTTGTATCGGTTCATAAACCCTGAATCCTTCTACTGGTATCTCCTTTCCTCCAAGAATGCCTTACGAATCATCTACTGATCATAGTATGATATTACATTCACATACAAATGACCTACATACATATCTTTCGCATTACATAATTCTTCTTCCTTTTCCTATGTATTCTCCTATATCAAAATGACCTAACAAACTGACTTATATACCCTTTACAAATAATATGCCTTATATCGACTTACAATACAAAATATATTCAATGTCGACCCTTACAATAATTACACAATGATTTTACAAATAAAACCTATCGGGTCCCAAACTGATGTCGGCTTCACTGAAGTGCTGGATAGCAGTGTCGATGTCGGTGTCGGTGTCGGTGTCAGTGTCGGTGTTGGTGTCGGTGTCGGTGTCGGTGATGACCCTGATTACTCCAATGTCAATATCCATCGGTGTATGCCTCCAAATGTCAGTATATTCCTTCAATATAATATTGTTGCCATCAATGACAACATATGATTCCAATGAGTGTCAATTGCCAACAATCTCCCCCTTTGGCATTGATGGCAACACTCATGTGAAAAATGGATTCCCTGCCAATTCAATTGAAACATGAAACATGCTCCCCCTGAGCTGATTGACCCTGTCAACAATATACTCTACCTAATATCCTCCCCTTAGGTTTACATACATATTTTTCACATTATATACTCCCCCTTTGGCATCAATGCCAAAGACCAGTGAAAGAATTGAAAGAATAATTACAGATTACTTTACCGGAGCTTGACCACTCTCAAAATTTTCGGGTAAGCTTTCTCTAGCAACTGTACATAGATATCCCAGCCGGTTTTGAGTGTTCCAGATATGGATACAAGTCCACTCAGTAAATGTGCAAGTGTTTCTTTCTCAGTTACTTCTACCGATGTGGGATTTTCAAGAATATCCATACATTCCTTCTTATGTACACCAAGTGAATCCAATCTGGGACTCACCAAAGCTTTAAGACTCATTGCTCTCCAAATGATCTTGTCTCTTTCTTTTTCAAAAGAAAAAACATGGTTCTCCAAGGTCAAAATTTGTCCATCAATGGAATTTGTGAGTGAAGTTAATCCATCAAAAGAATTGGTAATGTTAGCAATATTTTCATGTAATTCCTTTAACCTCTGATCTACATTTGTTGTAAGTATCTCTATTTTAAAATAGACCCTATAGATGTTAGTACACTGTTTCAAATAATTTTCAATGAGTACAAGTTTCTCTTCAACCTTCCTCTTCTCTATCTCAATAATCTGGTCAAAAGCGGCTTTCTTGGCCAGAGTAAATCTTTCAAGTGCCTTCCTGTTAGAAATCTACTGCAATGATTGAAAGTTTTTAGATATATGCTATGTCAATGCCTTAAGCTTGTCGGAAGGGCTTGCTTCATTTTCAATCATACAATCAGGAATCAATCTATTCAAAACTGTTATTGATTGATCTATTATTCCTTTATCTATAGATCCTTCCTTCGTTAGCTTTTGAGTAGTCATCATCATTAGCTTCATGGGACTCATCTCTGTAATTGATTTATTCTCAACTTGAGAAGTGTCAATTGCCAAAAGTTTTGCAGGGGAATCAACTGTCGGTTCAGTCTCCTTTTCCTTATCTTCCTTACCCTTTCCCGGTGAATCTTTTTTCTCAACCTTAATGCACCGGTGGCTTCACCACTTGGTGCGGTATCAGTTACTGTCGGTGAAGTATTATCCACAATATTATTTGTAACCTGCATATTTCCTTTCTCAGACTGTACAAATGTAGTATCTGTCGGTTTAGTCTATACATTCTTATTAGTTTTGAGTTTAACTATCGGTTCACTCAAAATTTGAACTGAACTTCCCAAAATTCCTTTCCCTTTAGATTTGTCTGAAATGGTGGGAGCAGTTGCCTTAGCAAATTCTTCTTGAGAAGTGAGAAAATCAGGATTCTTTTGGAATAATTTGGTCCAGCCATCTCTGGTCTCATTTACTATCATATTGACTCTACCCATCATTAGGCCTATTTGTTGGGTTTTGCTGCTAAAGATTGTTCTACTAGCAACATCTATACACCTTTTCATTTCCTCATTATTTATAGAACCACACATATTCAAAAGTTCAACTTCTTTGATTTCTCTGTCCCTCCTGATTGCATCTAATCTCCTTGCATCTAACTTATTATACAATGATAAGGAAATTTCCTTTAAAATCTCTACCAAAGCCTTCTTATGCATGTCTAAATATAACAAGATTGCTTCTTCTATTTCATTTTTCTCATTGTCATATAAATCTTCATAAAAATTTGACACATTTTTTAACATTCTTTAGTTATCTCGTCAATCAATTCAACACAAGTTATTTTACCAAATTCAACTGCTTCATCACTCTTTTCTTCTTGTTGGGGGTTGCAGGAGCGGATGGAGCAGGCTGCCTCTTCTGAGTAGGTTTCCTTGTCGAAGGTGTGGGTGCAGTTGTTACCTTTCTAACCAGCTTCCTCCTTGTTTCCACCTTCTCCTCCTCTACCGGAGGCTTGTCAGCTTTCTTCCTCTGTACCCTTCTGAATGCAAGAGGTTGATTATCCTCTAGATTAGAGTCAGAAGTTATAGAAGAAATGAAAGTCTCAGGTCTCTTCACCTCAGGAGCACTAGCTGTTGCCGGTTGATCTACCGGTTTAGATCCAGAACCTAGTTCTATATCTATCTTGTGAATTACATCCTGAACAAATGCAAACATTTTGTCTATCTTCTTTTCTCTTCTTTTCTTGTTGAAACCAATCTTAACCTCAAGAGCCTTCTCCTCTATAGTGCCAAAGTGTTCACCCTTATCATCCAAAGGAGCATCAATCAACATTTTAGCATATAGCCCCAATATGTTGTCATCAACCTCATAACTCAGTTCAATGACCCATATAGTTCTAGGTTCCACTACTTCCATCAGTGTCTCATCTGTTTTTACCATATAGCAAATATCAGTGGAGTATTTCTCCATAATGTGTTTGGAAATTCTCTCCCTCAGTCTCATGTTTTCCTGAAAAGTTTTGAAGTAGCCCCAAAGCTTTTAATCATTGTTATTACCAAGATAGGTGATTGCTTCTTTGATCTGCATACCTACCGGTATGTCATGAGCCCAACACTTCTTTCCCAAACTCGCTAGCTTATTCATGAAGTACATCATCAAACATACAATAAGATTGCCAATCCAGAAGGTTCCTTTCTTAACCCCTTTAATCTTGCCAAGATTAATCATTAATTCACTCCTCAACCATTCACACAAGTCATACTTTTCATTATTCTTTATCATCTGATATGCAACATGGATGCATGAACTAGCAAAAAAGTTCAATCGACTTGATTGAGTTACCTTGTAGCCAATGATCATGCTAGCAAATTTCACATATGTGTCTTTTATGGTGCTGACCCTCATAGATCTTCCATCATGGGTTGCGTCGGTGAGCTTCTCAACCGCAGTAATGGAGATCTTCTTTCCTAATTCCTGTCCAACTTTGGGTAAGTCGGTGACCGCCTAAATAGCTTCTTTAGTGATCATGTGGGGCTGGTCCAGCCAGATGAATTCATTATGGACCCTTCTTAGAACATATCTGATCACTTCATCCTTGAATTCCAGTATGTATAGGATTTCGGTTAACCCTACATCCTCAATGATTTGATATTTTGGTTTGATTATTCTGGAGCTACCTAGTATCATAGATTGATACATCCCCTTGATTTCCTCAGTGCCTAAATCCTCCAATGTGCAGTGAATGTAGGCCCTAACATCTTCTACATAAACCACACCATCGGGAACTCTCGAAAACATGCCAGTAGAGTCTTCCTTCATAGCAATTTGGGGAACCTCCTTGAAAACAAGCCTAAGCCTATCCTTGACCTCAACAATAGTGGGGTTCACAATGAAAGTAGGAGCAAATGATGATCTGGATGCCATTTCAAAGAAATACCTGGAAAACAGTCATCTGTTGAAGGGTTTTGATTTCTTCTCAAATGACTGCTAGAATTTTTTTAGAATGCCTTTGCTCACTCTTGATTGCCTATGATTCGCCTTTGCTTTGCTCTAGTTTTCTCGAGTGCTAGGTGAGTGAAAATGAGTCCATTTTCCCTTTTTATCAGCGAGTAAACCCTAATTCATCACTGTCATAAATGCTTAGTGATGTACCCTACCGAAGGCCAGTTTCATAGTTTTATGGTGGATAAATCTCCATCAATGATTAATACCACTCTCTAGATCTCTTCCAAATATTTTTTGGGGAATATGCAAGATTTGCAATGAATTTTCCAACCCCTAAGGCGTATGCCTCAGTAACCAATTGAATTTCCTGTCCGTGTAGGAATGTTCTATTATACCGGTGGAGTTACAGGTGCAGTTACTAGTGTAGTTGCATCTCAATTTGGTTCTTCAGATTTTCTAACCCATATCTTGGTGTGATCTTGTTGTATTTCATCTACCTTATGCTTTCCTTTCTCATTTTATTATCATTGCTAACCAGTGTAGACTTGCTTCTGCAGTACTTAGCAACATGACATATTTTGTTGCATGCATAACATGTAACATTGTTCTTTTGAATTGCTTTGACATATCTAGTGTCATTCCTTGACCTACATTGATTAGCCAAATGACCAAAATTTCAACATGCATGATAGTTAGCATTCATTCTACAATCTTCTAACTTATGACCATATTTCTTGCAATTTGTACATTGACCGGGAACTGAATTGTAGCTTTGATTTGTCCTATTTCTACATTGTCTAGCCATATGCCCAAATTTATTACAAACAAAACATCTACCATTGAATTTGTAAGCATTAGATTGCCTTATTGGTTTACTCAGATTTGATGGGTTCTGCATACCAATTGTTTGATCTTCATTTGCAGTACCTAAGCTTTCACCTTGTACAAATCCAAGTCCTCTAGAATCTTCACTCTGCCTTTGTCTTTTCAATAAATCATCCAACTGTGCAGCACTAATCTTGAATTTTTCTTTATACTCACTTGCAGTAGTCAAATCATCTCTCAGAGTAGTTATTTGTCTTTCAAGCTCTTGTTCATTATTTTGGGAGTGTACCAAATCAGTTCTCAATAGATTATTCTCATGAGTCAATCTGCCACATTCATCAAATTTGTTCTTCAGAGATATAGCAGGATTTTCTTCCTTCTTCATTTTGTCCTCAATATCTTTTGATAACCTCATAGTCAGGTCTTGCATTTCATTCTTCAGGAGCATTTTTGCTTGACTTAGTTTCTGACATTGTTCCTTAAGTGCATTTTTCTCTTCATCATCCTAGTTTTGCAAAAGTATCTTTCTCTTAGCTTGAGCTGATGATAACCTTTCTTGCAGAACAAGAATGAATTCATTAGCAGAATTCAATTCATCTTGCAGTTTTAAGTTCTTCATCCTTTTAGCATCATAGTCCTCAAGTTTCATCTCAAGTTGCTTCTCCATAGCCATGTTCAATGCTTCTGGTTTCAGGATCTTCCTCAATCTATTAAACTTCATCTGAGGTACCAAGCTTTGATACCAATTGTTGGAATCCAAGAACACTTAGAAGGGGGGGGGGGGTTAATCAGTGTTATATCGGCAATATAAGATCTTACCTTATTATAACATACACATATAAACTGGTAAATGAAGAAACATATAACATGAAGTAAATAAACCAGCCACATGAATGAACACCATAACACACTGAATTTATACATGGAAAACCTCAAAGAGGAAAAACCACAGTTGGATTTGTGACCCACAATATCAATTCACTGGCCATATGAAAGATATTACATAGCATGGTGGCCTGCAGATGCAAGAAGGCACTTTTCCTAGAGCACACTGCTCAACACAAAAGAGTCTCACTGACTACAAGCTTCTACTAAGATAAAACAATACTGGTGAACTCACAAAATGCATTTGCAATGCCAAAAAGAGTTCCAGTTAAAGCTCTGTTCTATACTAGTTCATAAACCCTAAATCCTTCTACTGGTATCTCCTTTCCTCCAAGAATGTTTTACGAATCATCTACTGATCATAGTATGATATTAAATTCGCATACAAATGACCTACATACATATTCTTTGCATTTCATAGTTCTTCTTCCTTTTCCTATATATTCTCCTATATCAGAATGACCTAACAAGCTGACTTAAATACCCTTAAAAAACAATATGCCTTATGTCGGCTTACAATACAAAAGATATTCAATGTCAGCCCTTACAATAATTACAAAATGATTTTACAAATAAAACCTATCGGATCCCAAACTGATGTCGGCTTCACTGAAGTGCTGGATGCCGGTGCCGATGATGACCCTGATTACTCCAATGCCAGTATCTGCCGGTGTATGCCTCCAAATGTCGATATATGCCTTCAATAGAATCTTGTTGCCATCAATGACAACATATGATTCCAATGACTGTAAATTTCCAAAAAATTCTTTATCTCGCTCAAATTACTTGGAACAAATACACTTCAACCAACCAATACTAGGTTCCCCAACCCTTCACACCTTGCACTCACAAACCTTCACCAAATCACTCAAATGGGGTTTTCAACTTCAATGCATTAACCAAACATGACTCAGAGGTTCAACACACCTATGACACCCTGACACAAGATTCCACATACCCAAGTTGACTAGTTCAATCCCTAATACACAAAAAAACACTTAACTGGTTTATTCCTACTAGCCCTTCAAACCGGTATTTGCACATTAACTCAAAACTTTCCCAAACCACTAGGAAAAAAAAACACACTTTTAGATACCCATTTGCAAGTTTCACAACATACTTAAATTTTAGATATGGTTGTTTTGGACCAATACCCAGTTTCAATACCCCGTCCTACTAGGATTAGGCCAAATTAGCCCACTTTTCCAAAGGAACACCTTTTGGATCACAACTCTAGACCTTCACACCCCAAAAAAGTCTTAGGAAATGTTTCAAAACAAAGGATTTTCAAAGTTTTAGGCAGTTCCATGTCCATTTACCTATTCAAAGACAAAACCCTCATTTTTAGGAACCCAAACCTAGGGCTTTCCCAATCTCTCACTTCTGGTCACTTCTAGACCCAACCAAAGGATTCAAAACCTTCTATCCAACCTGAATATACATAATCCACCATAAAATATTACCCTTATTAAATTAAATCCTTCGGACCTTCACATGGCACCGATTACTCACTAAGTCAACTTGTGACTCTCTACCCATAAGGCACTCTCCCTATATGTTCATGATCTTCCCTACATTCTCAACAACAAAAAAACTTATAAAACACATTGTAGAATCATCCTACAAGTTACAGAAGTTACATAAAGTAGGATGAGTCAATTTCACATTTTTGACTCTCAAAACCCTTCAAAACTGTCACCTATAGCAGTATTTAGGACAGTCGGTATAAACGGATCAAATTTGAGTGTAAAACCTTAAATAACAAAACAAAATGAATGTATTAACCCTACTCCATCTTTATATTCCTATGATCAATCCATAATGAAGAAAGAAAGAGAAACCTTAGTCACAAATAAAAGCAGATTTAACAAGCTTTTGCAGGATACCGTGAGATTTTATTATCAATTTGTCACTCTTACATTTCAATCTATGTCTCTCTCATGCTTTTGGAATTCAAACCAATTTTTAAATACATTTACTCTCATGATAATAGACAACCAACTCTTAACCACCCATACAACTACCTTTTAGGCGTTACATCCCTAATTTGTTGTCAACTTGACACTTTTAGTTGTCAATTAACAAGTTTTAATCTTTCTTGCTACATGACTCTAATTAATCATTCCATTACATCAATAGGGTCGTATGAGACCTTATGAAACACAAAATTCTTATTAAACTCGTATTCTACCCATTGAACCCCATTACATTACTCATTTTGACATCATTTTGCCCACATGACAATTTTACAACTTATTACAAAATTACTCAATACATGAACAATATGACTTCAAGTGGCATTATTATCCATGATTACAATATCAAATGGTCATTTTAATATCATAGACCTAATATCTCATAAATCTTCATTATGGCCTCATGGTGGCCAATCTTGTCTTGGGTGCTCCTGCACCATACTCCCGGGGGTTCAAAATTTCCAAGTCCCCTTAGAAATGCCTGCAAAACAAAACATTATAAATCAAAACATAGATTTCATCTTGACTTTGGGCTTGTACTTTTCCTTCTGCAATTTTCTCATTGCTTGTCTTTTATCCTTTTGGATCCGCCCTCTCTCTTTTATCTTTACTTTTGGTTTGCCTCCACTTGGGAAAAGTAGGACCACCTACTATCCTTTTCCATCCATCAGCAACTTCATCATGCTCAACATCACTAGTATTGTTGCATACAACTACAACTAAATCATCTACACCATCCAAAGACTATCCTCCATCTTGGTAACATCAACATGCTTAACATCCTCAATCTCCATGCTTGAAGAATAAACAAACTATTTTCCCTTCTCGAGGCCTACCACTAACTCATCATTAGTCTCATCTTCCACTGAGACCAACTCAACCTTCTCATGCTATTCCTCTTGGCATACCAACTCTCTATCCAACTTCAAGGATACATCATTAGCCTCACCATCTACTATCACAAGAGTACCTTGTTGCACTGTACCCTTCAAAGGACAAACCAGAGTCCCAATTATAATCTCATCATACTCAAGCCCTCCAAGACTTGAAACCTTATTGTTATCACCATCATATTTGTCTTCCATCTCTTTCTCAACTCTTAGAACCTTTTTGTCCTCATGTTCATCATCTTCCTCACAAGCTAACTGCTGCTCTTTGCTCTCTTGCCCTTCTGATGCACAACTTACTTCTTCCTTAACATCTTCATCCATGAAGTCTTCTTCTGCATCTTCAAAAGATTCTTCTAAAGCCTCAAGTCCTTTGTTCATCTCTTGAAATTCCAAGTTCCATCTTCTCACTTCTTGCTTTAATGCTGATATATCTTTATCAAGTTTCCTTTGCCTCTTTCTCTTTTTCCTTTCCTCCTCTACTTGCAAATGTATGCTTAACACTTCCATCTTTGTTATTCTTCTCCTCAACCAACAAAAACCTACAAGGACCTAATCCCTTGCTCTAATACCAATATTATATAGAGACTTGTGTTAACTTCTTTATCTCACTCAAATGACTTGGCACAAATACACTTCAGCCAACCAATACTAGGTTCCCCAACCCTTCACACCTTGCACTCACAAACCTTTAACAAATCACTCAAATGGGGTTTTCAACTTCATTGGCTTAACCAAACATGAATCAAGGGTTCAACACACCTATGGCACCTTGATACAAGATCCCACATACCCAAGTTGACCAGTTCAATCCCCAATACACAAAACAACACTTAACCCGTTTATTCCTACTAGTCCTTCAAACCGGTATTTACACATTAACTCAAAAATCTCCCAAACAACTTGGAAAAAAAAACACACTTTTAGATATCCATTTTCAAGTTTCACAAAATACTTAAATTTTAGATATGGTTCTTTTGTACCAATACCCTATTTCAATACCCTGTCCTACTACGATTAGGCCAAATTAGCCCACTTTTCCAAAGGAACACCCTTTGGATTACAGCTCTAGACCTTCACACCCAAAAAAGTCTTAGGAAATGTTTCAAAACAAATGATTTTCAAAGTTTTAGGCAGTGACATGCCCATTTACCTATTCAAAGACAAAACCCTCATTTTTAGGAACCCAAACCTAGGGCTTTCCCAATCTCTCACTTCCGGTCACTTCTAGACCCAACCAAAGGATCCAAAACCTTCTATCCAACTTGCATACACATAATCCACCATAAAATATTACCCTTATTAAATGAAATCCTTCAGACCTTCACATGGCACCGGTTACTCACTAAGTCAACTTATGACTCTCCACCCATAAGGCACTCTCCCTACATGTTCATGATCTTCCCTACATTCTCAACAACAAAAAAACTTATAGTACACATTGTAGACTCATCCTACAAATTACAAAAGTTACATAAAGTAGGATGAGTCAATTTCACATTTTTACTCTCAAAACCCTTCAAAACTGTCACCTACAGCAGTATTTAGGACAACCGGTATAAATGGATCAAATTTGAGTGTAAAACCTTCAATAACAACACCAAATTAATTTATTAACCCTACTCCATCTTGATATGCCTGTGATCAATCCATAATGAAGAAAGAAAGATAAACCTCAGTCACAAATAAAAGCAGATTTAACAAGCTTTTGCAGGAAATCGTGAGATTTTATTATCAATTTGTCACTCTTACATTTCAATATGCATCTCTCTCATGCTTTTGGAATTCAAACCAATATTTAAATACATTTACTCTCATGATAACTAACAACCAACTCTTAACCACCCATACAACCACCTTTTAGGTGTTACATCCCTAATTTGTTGTCAACTTGACACTTTTAGTTGTCAATTGACAAGTTTTAATCTTTCTTGCTACATGACTCTAATTAATCATTCCATTACATAAATAGGGTCATATGAGACCTTATGAAACACAAAATTCTTATTAAACTCCTATTCTACTCATTGAACCCCATTACATTACTCATTTTGACATCATTTTGCCCACATGACAACTTTTGACTACTTATTACAAAATGACTCAATACATGAACAATATGACTTCAAATGGCATTATTAGCTATCATTACAATATCAACTGGTTATTTTAACATCATAGACCTAATATCTCATAAATCTTCATTATGGCCTCATGGTGGCCAATCTTGTCTTGGGTGCTCCTGCACCAACAAAACTTGTTTAGGTCTTTGAAATCAATACAAATGAAAATACCTCCAACAGGCTTTGTCATTGGCACAAGATTAGATATCCACTCTAGATAATTTATTGGTCTTATGAAGCCTACATCCAATAATTTCTGCAATTGTACTTTAACTAGGAGAGCTATCTAAGGGTAAATCTTTCTGATTTTTTGTTTGTAAGGCTTTACTCTTGGGAGTAGTGGAAAATGATGTAGAACAAGTTCTAGGTCCAAGCCAAGCATGTTAGCATATGACCAAGCAAATTTTATCTATCTTTCATTGAAGAATTGAATGAATCTCTCTTTCTTTAGGTTTTAAGGACTTGGTCAGGCGAATCTTTCTTGTGTTTTCACCGTCACCTATATTGACTTCTTTTGATTTCTCCACTAGTAGTGCTGACCTCTCTTGATCAATTGGAAAGTCATCTATTCTTGTAACATAGTCAGACTATTCATCTAACCTTCTATCATTTTTCATCAAGGTCTCCTTGATTAGAGGATGAGCTTTCTTCCCCAAAGTATGTCATTCTATCAAGATCAACTACAAAGACTTCTTTATTATTCCCATATGGTAGTCCTTCCCATGCACCCAAGAATTAAGCTATTGCCTCATCATTTTCAAAGCGATCCAAATGTGGCCTATATTATTGTCCCCAGTCTATGAGGTGTGGAAACATGACACAAAGATATTTGCTTCCATCAGAATAGGATGATGTTTTTATAGTGCACACATGAGTATCCCCATTATTTTTCCATGAATTCAGATCAATTTATTTGTCTTCATATGGGATGTCATCTTCTTTTGAAAAATGATAATCAAGCATCATGCCCACACCATTGACATTACCATGATTAGGAGATTGTGTTTCTTCTTATATATATGTTTCTACATCAGATACTTCTTCCTCATTAATTTTCTTGATAGGTGATGGCAAAGGCTCTCTTGTTGTTTCTGCAAAGGACATGCAACTCTGACTGGTGGATCTTAGTTCTATTTCAGTGATAAAAAAGTTATGATACCCCACATGGAATTCCTTTTCCGGATCCAGATTTATACCATTTGATCCAACTAACTTGATGGGAATCACATAGACTACTAGTGCTACCTATGCCCAATGTGTTGATTCAAGTTCCCTTGAAGTATTCTCATGGATCTATTCACTATGGGGTGTTAGAGTGTTTGTAACTTCATGAAGATAGGTTACTCAATTTGGAATTAGGCTAACTTGTCCAAGAGGAGATGGTGTGATGAAGTGGACATTTGATGTTGTTGTTACATTAGTTCTCTTGACGATCTATGTTTTGTCTCTCCATATACTAGGTTCTTATTCTTTGTGTTCTTTGTAAGTAATATCACCTCTATGACCCCTTGATGTTGTGCCTCCAAGCCTGTTGTGCCACTATAATCATGTCTTTGTAACATTGTAAAACCTTTTCCATACTGATCCAAAGGAAGTTGAATCGAGGGACTTTCTTCTTCATCTTTATACATCCATTTGCACATGTCTTCATCTGTGTATTCCTCGTTTAGTTCTCCACATTTGACAAAAGAGGAAGAGGATGAATATTAGACTACTTCCTTGCCTTTAAACTAATTATCAAATTTTGATGATGGTCTCCCAAAAGACTTTGAAGATAAAGGCAACTAGCCAACACAAAATTCTCCTGAATAGGAGTATTCCCCACATCCTTTGTCCTTTATTTGAAGTTTAATATCTAATGTGGATGTAGAGGGTGTTGACATTTCTGTGATTAACAAGGATTCCAATTGTGAGGGTAGGGGTTCTACTTGATTTATTGGGACTTGATTTTTTGTGCTCGCTTTCAAGTTGTTATAGTGTTGAAACAGGTTTGGGTCACCTTGTATTGCGATCTCAATTCCATTGTAGGGAAACTTGAGACACTAATAGAAAGTAGAGAGGATAGATTACATATCATGTATCCATGGACCTCCCAATAGCATACTATAACCCAATTCGCAGTCTATGACTTGAAACGTAGAGTTTATTATTATCAAACCAACTTGTACTAGCAAAGTAATCACACCTTTTGGCAGGCATTCTTCATCATCATGGGCCTTGATTTTTATCCTCTTAGTAGATCAATGTTAAGTTTTGAATATCCCAAAGCCTTGACTAACTTTAAGGTGCATATGGTAAATCCAACCTTGCCATCTATCAATACTCTCTTGATCTTATTCTTGTGGATAAAGACTTCCTGATGTAAAGGGTTATTGTGCAATGGTTTGTGTGCTAGAATGTCCTGTTGTGTA
Source organism: Cryptomeria japonica (assembly GCF_030272615.1). Classification (NCBI taxonomy): domain Eukaryota; kingdom Viridiplantae; phylum Streptophyta; class Pinopsida; order Cupressales; family Cupressaceae; genus Cryptomeria; species Cryptomeria japonica. The sequence continues at coordinate 300,846,630 of NC_081410.1, read as the reverse complement.
AAGGCAACACATGAAGTGGCAGATAATTTCCCCACCATAGCTTGGAAAGAATCCTCATCAGTATCTCTAGGAACAACAAACTCATGAAGAGATTTGTCTAGGATCGCTCTTTGAGTCAGAGATATGCGTAGTAGCTCAAAAATTGATATTTGTGTGGGGGTTTTCTTTAGTTGATCAATGACAATGTAGTTCCCCATGTGTAGAGGAGAATTTGAAGGAGCCCCTTGAAGCATGACCTTTGAATGTTGAGTGATCACTACATAGTCAAGATTCTTTGGTTTAATTGTAATGGTTACCACTATTTCATCTCCCTGACTAATATGATTGATATAATTTTCCTTATTGTCTTGCAAGTTGGAACTTGAGGCTTTTCACTTATCATGATTGACAAAAGGGTTCTGAAAAATTCTATGATCTATATTAGAGGTCTCCTTAGTATTTTCCACAGTTATGTCACCTTGGTCAATGGGATCCTGGATCAAATTCTCGAGTTTGTAACATTTGGACGCCATGTGACCCTTAGTTCAATGATACTCATAGAAATTATTGTCATTCCTCTAGGCAAGTTTGAATGGGCTTAGCTTGTAAGGTTTCACCTTTAGAAGGGTTATCATGTTTGTTTGGATCAACTTTTTAAGTGTGGATTCAATTGGTCCTCTAAGGGGTGTGTAATTTTGTTTTGGGTTATTATTCCTCGATGCTCGATAATCATGATATTGAACTGCATTGGCATTATTGTCATTGGATGGGGTCGTGTTAAATGAAAAAGCATTGGTAGGTCCTTGCAATGAAACAATAGGTTGGGCTATGTTCACCATATGAGCATCAACTACTCCATCATTCATCACATTATTTTTTTTCAACTAGAATTTTGACCTCTCATTTACTGTATTACCAACCAAATTGTTAACTGTGTTGTTTTTCAAGATGCCTTGTTCGATAAGGCCCTTCTCGTACTTAAGGCCTTTTTCTATAACCTGGTGGAACGAGTTGATACACTGCAACTATAAGGGGTATCTAATTTGAGGAACTAGATTTTCAGTGAATATGTCTACTTGTTCCTTCTCTAAGATGTGAGAGGGACTCCTTCGAACAAGTGAGCACTAATGTTGTAGGAAGGAGGCAAAAGATTCACCCTCTTTTTGTTTAGTAGCGCATAAGTCCATCAATGTCACAAGGTTGTCTATGTTGTGTGAGAAGTGTGTGATGAATTGTTTGGTTAGTTCTCTTCATGAACTTATCCCCAGGGGCAGATGTGAAAACCATTCTAAGGTTGACCACCAAGACTCTGGGGAAAAACTCACATCAAATATATCTTCCCCTGCGACTTCTATATAGGTGGTGAAGAATTATTTGATATGGTCCCTTGGAACACCTTTTCCCTTATATTTCTCAAATTTAGGTGTTTCAAAGTTTGGGGGAAAAGGTGGCATATACATTGTTTGATCAAAGGGATATAGGAAAAAGATCCTCCATAGTATAGCTCTTTTTCTTGTTATCTTTCAAAAGATTTGTTACTTATCTTTGCAAGTTTTGGACTTGTTGAATGAGAAGGTCTGTCTAAGTCAATGGTGTGTTTGGCATGTAAGTATTCCCAATGAAAGGATTGGTATTCATACACACATGAGGTTGTTGGAATGTTGAATGATTGTGTATTCATGTACTATTTGTCTTGCTTGGCATAGGAAAATAGGTGAATTGTATAGTAACACTGGATTGAGTTGAGCGAAATGGATTATTAGGACCTTGATTCAATTTTTGGTTAATGTAGGTTGATCCCATGGGAACTGATGTTGTAGGCGGTGAGGTATTGGTTGCTATTGGATTTTGGGAAGTGCTAGCCAAAGTCTGGGCCGAAATGTTAGAAATGTTAGAAGTGCTTGCTATTGTTTGTGATAATTCACTAGAATTTGTTTATGATTCGATGTTTGCATTGGTTTGAGAATTTACTTTTGTCATGCCAGAACTTAAATTTTGGGTTGAATCCATGGTCAATTGAGTTGACGTTGCTGGCATGTTTAGGATTGTACCTTGGGTAGAACTAGAGGACTCAACATGTGTTTGAGTGTGTTGTGAAGAGGACCCCGAAGATTAATTTGTGTTTGAGTTTAATGTGGTCCCAATTGGTAGGATTATTGTGATATCAAAGTCAAATAGTAGTTTGGCCCCATTTTATAACAGTAGTGAAATTTATTTGTCTCAATCATGATTGAGAAGAGCATTAAGAATAGTGAGGACGTGGGGATCTTGTTATGTAGCCCCAAGCCCTTTAGTTGTTAGGTTATGTTGAAGTTCATCTAGTGATGGTAGGTTACTCATGTTTGTATGGAAAAGTGCACCTCTTCGAGGTTGTCAATGAGAGTGACTTGATAAATTCATGGTACTAGTTGGATTAAACGTAGGGTCACTAAATGGGTCCATTTGATTCCTAGACTTTTACGATTGGGTGATAGGCATAAGGACTCCTAAGGAAACACAAGGAATTGATGCAAAATATATGATGGGTTATGATGCTCTAAGGACCAAATGCAAATACCTGAGGTGGACGACATACTATGAATATAGTTGGACTAGACACTCTAGTAAGGGTTCGGATGAGGAGATTGTTGTTGAAGTCAAACTCTTTCAAGCCTCTGCTGAATGATCTCACTCTCACTTGCAACCTAAATTTGATGAGCTTTTATTTCATCCTTTTCTAAGAAAAAGGTAATTTCTATATATTAGGGTGTGTTTCTCTTCAATCTCCAGGCAAGGTTATTCAAACCTAAAATAATATCTTTTTGATCATTATTAAATCCTAAATCTGGTTGCAAGACTAGGAAAATGTTTGTTGGTGTAAATAATTATTCATCATGAATATTATTACGCCTTACTTAATTTTACTTAGGATAATGCATTTCATAGTAGTTTGGGTATGAGACACTTGGGTGTTTGTGCCACATTGGGATAGTGTGTGTAGGATAATTTCCACCTTTTATGGTGTTGATCTTTTTACTACTCTATCATATCCACTTATTGTGGAATATTTTATTGTTTCTCCTACCTACCACACCTATTTCCTACCTACCCTTGTTTCTTATTGAGCCACATGTCATGTGTGTGTGCTCACATATCCATATAGCCTTGCCTATATATGCAGGCTCATATTCATTGTATGAACAACTATTGAACTATTGATCTATTGATCATTTATCTATCAATGAGAATACAGTTTATTCTTGTCCTATATTTTGTCTCTCTTTTGTACTTTTCATTGAGCTCTTAATCTTGGCAAATCTCACATGGTATCAGAGTCATTAGAGCGTCATTAATTCATCGTTGAGAGACATTATTATGACGTCAAGAGGCAGATATGAGGAGCAGCATCTTTTGGAGGCGTCCTAGACTGGATCCGACCTCGCCATTGCATCCGGGTGGTTGTTTCCATGAATTTTGAGTATAAATTCGGCTTATTTTGGTGAAAATCAAATTTGGGGCTTGGAGGAAAAAATTTGCCCAATTTTGGGCAGTACGGTACGGATTTCGGAAAAAAAAAAAAATTTCTGCAAAACAAATTCATTTTCCTATCAGCAGAAATTAAAAAAAAAAAAAAGGCGTAAGTGATTTTTTTATTAAAAATAAAAATAAAAATTATTGCCCCCCCCCCCCCTCCTTACTTTGTACTATGTCGTAGTCGTAATTTTTTGCAGGCCCGTACCGACACCAGCCATGCCCGTGGTGCAGCTCCGGTAGAATTCTCCATAACCCGCAGGCTTCTTTCGGCTGTTGTTTCTCTGTAGCTCCCCGGCGGGCCCTCCTTATTCGTCGGCACCGCTTTTTCTTCCCCAACGGCCACCATCTCCTATCACCTAGTCTGTCATGCTGCCCCACAACACCCTCCTCCATAGTTGGTCGTCCCTCCTTGCATCATTGGTCGTCCTTCACTGGCGACCTTGACCTCCCGGCGATCGCTCCACACGGCCCGATAATCTCAACTCCCTAGCTGACGTTTGCAGTCTACACCAGCCCGCACTGCCATGTGTCTAGGCCTTCCGGCCACCACAACAACATCAGATGCCCAGTCAACAACCCAGTTGGCTGCCACATCAGCCTTTTCAACGAATCAGTTTTTGACACGTCAGCAGTCCGGACGGTATGGACGCCCAGTCACTAGGGAGGTGAAGTTTTCACGATGGCTATACGACCATCAAATTTAACCTCATGTTTTTCTGACATCATCATTTTTTTGAGAATTTGGCAAGCCCCCTCCATTGAGCTGTTTGATTTTGCAGTTCAACTTCAAATGGCCATATCTTGCTCATTTTTGCTCCTTTTTTGGTGCAATTTTTTTTTAAATGGGCTACAATTTCGTGTACTTTCTTTTGGTGGGATTATTTTATGATTTTGATGGATAGATGTTTCAAAAATCTCATTTCTTGGTGATTGTACTATCCAATCCCTATTTCTACAACTTCTAGGACTCCATTTGAGCTCATACGAACTCCTTTTTAGGTGTCATTTTTTTTCAAAGTGCATAATTTTTTGTCTACTCTCATAATATGCTATCATTTTGCAAAAATTTTGGGTAGAAATTGTATTTTCAGCATATGGTCTTTTTTGGCCAATTTGGCACTTGTATTGCATAGATCTATCTTACTGGTCTTTTGCATTGTAATTATCAGCCTATTGGGGCAGTTGTAAAACAAAATTGGAAGTCCACCTTGCTATTTTTTGCAAGTGGCCTATTGTACACGCACTACATATAAAGTGCCAAAATCATCATTTTTTTTTCTTTTTTTCTTTTTTTTTTTTGGGGGGGGGGGGGTTGTGTACTTTGATTGATTGAATTCGGAGGGGGGGGGGTTGTCTCTTGTGCTTTTGTGCTCCTGTGTTCTTTATTTTTTGCTTCTATGGGTTCTCCTAATTTTCCTCTCTTAACTCCTCGTAATTATGCTACTTGGAAAATTGATGCATGGAGTAAACTTATAGAAAAAGGACTAACTCATTATATTGATGGAACTATTGTTGCTCCCGTTGATCCTAAGGCTGATCCTATTGGTCACTTGGATTGGCTCACTAAAAATATCATGGAAATTGGTACCTTAATAAAGTATGTATCAAAGGATCTCATTTTTCATATTGAGAAATATACTCTAATCAAGGATGCTTGGTAAAAGTTTCAAGACTTGTATGGTCAAGTTGATGAGATTAGGGGATATCAGATTGATAGTGATCTCACCATGTTAGATCCCAATAAATTTGATACTATACAAGATTATGCCACTAAGGCAAAAGAGTTGAGGGCACAACTCAAGGATTGTGGCATTGATAAGAAGGATACTCAATTGATCTTCAATTTGATGGGCAAACTTCCACAAGAATATGCAGCATTTGTTTCTAGTTTTCAAACCCATAGGATGACAATGGGTTCAAGCTACACAGTGCCTACATTTGATGCTTTCACCGAAATGTTGATGATGGAACAAACTAAGTTGATAAGCATGGGCAGTCTTAAGACTTCTAAATCTCAAGCATTAGTGGCAAATCAAGGGAATAAAGGAAATCAAGGAAAGGACAACTCAAACAAGAACAAATGGCAATCAAAGCCTAAGGAAAAAGCACCATCTTCTCCACGACAAGGAGATTCATCCTCTTCCAAGAGGGACAATTCACCAAAGAGGGAGAGACCTACTTGTGCCTATTGTAAAAATTTTGGTCATGAGGAGCGTCGTTGTCATTCTAAGAAGATTGATGAGCTCACACACATCCTCAAAAATCATAACATTGATTTGCTTAATGTCTACAAGAAGGATGATTCATTAACTTCCACTTCCTCACAATCAAAAGGAAAAGGGAAAGCATTCATGGCTTCTACAAGTGGGAAGACTCACTCTTTTGGGACAAGAAAAGGAAAAGCTCTTTGTGCTACTACAAGCTATGATTCAGGGAGATGGCTTCTAGATTCAGGGGCTTCTCATCATATGGCATCTTCACAGTCTATGTTCTCTTTTTTTTAACCTTGCGCCATGTCGGAGATTTTGATGGGCAATCATACATACATGGATGTGATTGGGAAAGGATCTATTGCCATTGGGGATAACTCCTTCAATGATGTGTCGTGTGTACCCCATTTGACAAACAATCTCATTTCCATATATCAAATCACACATGGCACAACTAAGAGGATTGTGGAGTTCACATCTGAGTCAGTTTTCATTAGAGACTTGGAGACTAGAACTATCATTGTGACTGGGGTGGTTAATCATGCATCTCATTTATACTCCTTTTCAGATTTTCTTGATGAGGATGATTTCACATATGATGATTCTACACATGATGATCACACTTCTTGTGATGATTCAGATTTTGAGGAGAATTTTGGGTACTTGAACATAGGGATTCTCACATGTGACCCCATTCTTGACCCTTGTGTTTCATCTCCTCCTATTGATATCACATCACCTATTGCACCTAATGATGTGGATAGTACGACAATTTTGCCTTCTTGTGATTCAATGCAACAAGATATATCATGTCTTCTAGCTTTAGTTTCATGGGATGACTTCTTGACAGGCATCGCAGGTTTGTTTGTGGAATCCTACATTGCAAATTTTGGAGACATCATTGATGATATTCATCTTCTCTTTGATGAAGATGATTCTTCTTTGATTGTTGGGAGGGAACACTCTAACCCTCTTGTTCATTCTCTACATGATCATTCTTTCGAGGTTGATATGATTGTGGATTCTTATCTACAACAGTTGGAGGAGGTCTCTTAATGCTTAGAGGAGACATGTGAGTCTTTGGTACTTGTTCTACATTTATCTCCACTATATCTTGGAGTGCCTTTTTCAGCAGTGTGGAGCAGTTTATCACCTTTGGAGGGGGTATCTTTGAGAATCGACACGGGGACACTTGAGCAGTTTTCAGAGACTTCATTCATCATGAGTTTTTTTCCTACATCTTCCCTTCATGATTGGGGAGACTTTATGGATACACATTTGGTTTTGTTTCTTCCTAAGGGGAGGAATGTTGTTCGATGTTCATGGAGCAGTTTCTTCATACATCATTGAGCTTCAATCATTGGTGCAAATTCTACATTGAGGGGGGGCTACCTCGCTTCTCTTCTTCTCTCATATGGGGGGGACTTTTTCCTCACATGGGGTTTTGTTCCTCACATTCTTCTATGAGAGTTATCTTGTATAGTTTTCATCTCTGTTTTGGGGGAGGGTTTTTTCCCATTGGGTTTTTCTCTCTTTCCCTACTTTATGAGAGATTTCATTGCATTGGTTTTCATGCATTTGCATTTGTACATGGGTACCTAACATGGCCTTGTAGTCAAGACCCATCTTGCATTGCTTAGTTGCATTGTAGACTTAAGTGCATTCCCCTAAGTTGCACTTAAGGGGGGGTGTTGGTGTAAATAATTATTCATCATGGATATTATTACACCTTACTTAAGTTTACTTAGGATAATGCATTTCATATTAGTTTGGGTATGAGACACTTGGGTGTTTGTGGCACATTAGGATAGTGTGTGTAGGAGAATTTCCACCTTTTATGGTGTTGATCTTGTTACTACTCTATCATATCCACTTATTGTGGAGTGATAATTCCACCTTTGGTGGTTGATCCACCTCATGGAATATTTTATTATTTCTCCTACCTACCACACCTATTTCCTACCCACCCTTGTTTCTTATTGAGCCACATGTCATGTTTGTGTGCTCACATATCCATATAGCCTTGCCTATATATGCAGGCTCATATTCATTGTATGAACAACTATTGAACTATTGATCTATTGATTATTTATATATTGATGAGAATACAGTTTATTCTTGTCCTATATTTTGTCTCTCTTTTGTACTTTTCATTGAACTGTTGATCTTGGTAAAATCTCACAATGTCATTACGAGGTAAGACCATCTTGATGCATATTAAGGGACTCTTTGAAATGGTATGGCAACTATAATGATAGGGGTGACGATAATGATGACAAGATGAAGGACCAAGTTGTGGATACTATGCAAGAGATCGTGATTTCTTTGAGCTAGGTTGAGACTAAGATTGACCATAGATAAAAGAGTACCCTATACTAGACATATGAGTACAGGAAAGCAGACTATTTGATGATTGTTTCATGAAAAAGGGTCTTTTGATTTCAACGACTCTCTCTAGGTGAATGCTCAAACCCGATTCTTGGATAATAAGGACAATTCTAAGATGCAAAATGATGACCACTAAGGATATGCAACCTATGGCCGACTAGGAATTCTAGAGGACACTTTTGATCGTTGAAGGGATAAGACGGTGTGGACTTTATTAAGTACCTAATGATTGTCTATTTCAACACCAATCTCGTTAGTTTAATGAAAATTTAGTTCGAGACAAGTGTGAAATACTAAGTATGTACATGCAACACAAAGATAAGGCAGATGCGAAATACTATCAAAGCAAATGTGAAGTACTAATAGTTCAATGCAAAAGATTGACTGGTCAAATGCAAAAGACTGACAAGTTAAATGCAAAATTCTGACAGGTCAAATGTGAAATATTGATTTTTGGTCTAATTTTTGAGAAATTTTAGACTCATCTCTTATGTTTTTGGGTTAAATGGTGAAATTCAAACACTCAAAAAATAGAACAGATAGTATGGTCAGTGTAAATTTAAAAAACCCTAAAAAATATAGTTATGTGTGAAAGGGCCTAGATTGGCCTGGATTTGGATTGACTCTACTAGTATAGCACATCTAAGACTTTACAAACACTTTGAAAACAAGTGCATGCCTATGTTGGCAATTGACACTCATTGGATTCATATGTTGTCATTGATGGCAACATGGCAACATGGTAGCATGGTAACTTGGCAACAAGATTCATAAGGAAGCATACATTGGCATACAACGGCATACACCGACATTACGAGGCATTCACCGATAGTCATCGGCATTGGAGTATCTAGGGTTACACCGGCACCAGCACCGACATCCAGCACTTCAGTGAAGCCGACATCAGTCTTGGACCTAAAGGAAGTTTTATTTATAAAAACATTTTGTAATTATTGTATAAGGCCGACATTGTATATCTTTTGTAATGCATTGTAAGCTAACATAAGGCATATTATTTGCGAAGAATATATAGGTCAGTTTGTTAAGGTCATTATAAAAAGGGATATGATAGATTGTAACAAGGATATAGGAGATTGTGTAATGCAAAGTATATGTATGTAGATCATTTGTATGTGAATGTTATATCATGCAATGATCTGTAGATAGTTTGGAAAGCATTCTTGGAGGAGAGGATATATCGGTAGAAGTGTTCAGGGTTTATGAACCGGTACAGAGTAGAACTATAACCGGAACTCTTTTTGGCATAGCAGATGCATTTTGTGAGTTTATTATTACTGTTTTATTTCAGCAGAATCTTTTAGTTAGTCAGACTCTTTTGTGATGAGCAGTGTGCTCTAGGCAGTGTGCCTTCCTACATGTGCAGGCCCCCATTTTATGTAATATTTTTCATATGGCCAGTGAACTGATATTGTGGGTCCCAAATCCCATAGTGGTTTTATCTCTTTGAGGTTTTTCACATATAAATTATGTGTGTTATGGTGTTCATTTATGTGGATGGTTTATTTTCTTCAAGTTATATGTTTCTTCATTTACCGGTTTATATGTGTATGTTATAAAAGGGTAAAATCATATCTTACCAGCAGAACACTCATTCACCCCTCCTCTCAATGGTCTTGGATCCCAATAATTGGTATCAGAGCCTAGTTCCTTGGAAGAAGTTTAACAGCTTGAGGAAGATCTTGAAACCAGAATCATTGAACATGGCTATGGAGAAGCAACTTGAGATGGCTCTTGAGGATTATGGTGCTGAAAGGATGAAGAATTTAAAATTGCAAGATGAATTGAATTCTTCTAATGAATTCATTCTTGTCCTGAAAGAAAGGTTATCATCAGCTCAAGCTAAGAGAAAGGAACTTGCAAAACCAAGATGATGAAGAGAAAAGTGCACTTAAGGAACAATGTCAGAAACCGAGTTAAGCAAACATGCTCATGAAGAATGAAATGCAAGACTTGACTATGAGGTTATCAAAAGATATTGAGGATAGAAAGAAGAAGGAAGAAAATCTTGTTATATCTCTGAAGAACAAATTTGATGAATGTGGCAGATTGATTCATGAGAATAATCTATTGAGAACTGATTTGGTACACTCCCAGAATAATGAACAAGAGCTTGAAAGACAAATAACTACTCTGAGAGATGATCTCACTACTGCAAGTGAGTATAAATAAAAATTTAGGATTAGTGTTGCACAGTTGGATGACTTATTGAAAAGACAAAGGCAAAATGATAATTCTAGAGTACTTGGATTTGTACAAGGTGAAGCTCGGGTATTGCAAATGAAGATCAGACAACTGGTATAGACCAGAGGAAACCGGTAAGGCAATCTATGCTTATAAATTCAATGGTATATGCTTTGTTTTTAATAAATTTGGGCATATGGCTAAACAATGTATAAATAGAGAAAATCAAAACTACAATTATGTTCCCGGTCAATACATAAATTGCAAGAAATATGGTCATAAATCAGAAGATTGCAGAATGAATGTCAAATGTCATGCATGTGGAAAGTTTGGTCATTTGGATAATCAATGTAGGTCAAGAAATGACACTGGATATGTTAAAGAAATTCAAAAGAACAATGTTACATGTTATGCATGCAAAATAAGTCATATTGCTAAGTACTGCAGAAGAAAGACTCAACCGATTAGCAATGATAAAGGAAATGAGAAAGGAAAGAAGAAGGTAGATGAAATACAACAAGATCACACCAAGAGATGGGTTATAAAGTCTGAAGAACCAAGTGGAGATGGATCTACACCCGTAACTCCACTAGTAGAACAGAGCATTCCTGCACTAGCAGGAAATTCCACCGGTAACTAAGGCATACGCCTTAAGGGTTGGCAAATTTATTAAAAATCTTGCATATTCCCTGAAAGAGATTTGAAAGAGATCTGGAGAGTTTTCTTAATCATTGATGAAGGTTTACCCGGCATAAGACAATGAAACCGACATCCGATAGGGTACATCGTGAAGCATTTATGACAGTGAAGGATTAGGGTTTACTCACTGATAAAAAGGGAAAGTGAATTCATTTTCACTCACCCAACATTCAAGAAATATAGAGTGAAGCAAAGGCGAATCTCAAGTGATTAAGAATGAGAAAAAGCATTATGACAGGATTTCCAACAATCATTTGAGAAGCAATCAAATCTTCACCCCAATGACCATTTTTAGGTATTTCTTCGAAATGGCATCCGGATCATCTGCTCCTACTTTCATTGCAAATCAAACCATTGTTGAAGTTAAGGATAGGTTGAGACTCGTTTTCAAGGAAGTTCCCCAAATAGCTAAGAAAGAAGACTCTACGAGCGCATTCTCTAGGGTTCCCGACGGCGTGATGTATGTTTAAGATGTAAGGGCATATATTCACTGCACCTTGGAGGATCTAGGTGTTAGGATTCCCAAAGATACTGAGAGGGGGTGGGTGAATCAGTATTTGACCGGTAATAATATTTTCTTAACTTATAACATGAGAAGCATATTAAAACTGTGTACCGGTAAACCAGAAATAATGCAGCAAATAAGAATAACAACTACAACATGAAAAACACACCATAACACAATATTTTAACGAGGAAACCCGGTGTGGGAAAAACCTCGGTGGGATTTTTGACCCACAATATTCACTTATTGGCCAATAAGAGAATATTACTACTACAATAGGGGCCTGCACATGCAGGAAGGCCAAGTGCCTAGAGCTCACTGCTCAATTACAAAAGAAGTCACACTGACTTAAAAAAGTGGACTATATAAATCCAATGTCTTGTACTGCTTCAAATTATCATCTTCTATTCCAGATTCAGTACCAGTTTAAGCTCTGCTACATACATAAACCCTTAACCACTAATTCACATATTAGGTCTGCTACCTTCTATTCATATTTCGCATCATGTCATGTCATATCCTAAATGATCTACAATGATCTCATACATATATGAGTCATATTACAATCCATCATGTTGGCTTACAAAAGATTTTACAATTAATTACAAAATACATTAATACAAAATTGTTGTTGGCCAGGGTGCCGGTAATCTTCCTTTTTGGTGCCGGTGTTCTGTATGCCAGTGTAGAGTCTGTTGGTGCTAGTGTTGGTGTCTACCTGTCGGTATCACATGATTGTAAGGTTGCCATCAATGACAATACCTTCAATCACCTACAATATCTCATTGGAGTGTGCATTTTCCAACAATCTACCCCTTTGGCATTGATGGCAACACTCATGAGAAAAATTCAAGAATGTATCCAAAAATTAAAGTCCAAAAATCTTGCCAAAAACTGTACCAGATGTGTGCTCCCCCTAAGCAGATGATCTCTACTTTTTTATTTTTCTCATCTCTACTACTCCCCCTTTGACATCAATGACAAAGGTTGTCATTTGTTGTCAGTGGAATCCTGCCTAGATTCTTGTAACTGGTGGGTTACAATTTGGAATATATCTGTCAAAATCAGTTTTAGGCTGTCACTAAATCTTGTGCTTTTCTATAATCCCTCTTGGGTTCTATGAATTGTACTGGTGAGTATGTGCATTTTCTCTTCCGGTGTCTTAAGTCCGGGAACCAGAGCCTCAGAAATTTCTTTTCTCAAAGAAATGAGGTAGTCTAGTTTTGGACCAAGTTTACATTTCAAGCTCTTTGCCTTATCATTAACCTTTTCTTTGTCCTTCTCTAACTTCTCAATTTTCTCTTCTAGATCTCCAATTTTCTTTTCTATCTCCAAAAATGAATTGGATGTACCTATCAAATTGTCAGCAAAATTGTTTATTTCAGTTTGAGTTTTGTTGATCTCTGAATCTATATCTTGTGTCAAGATGTCCGTTTTGCAAGTATCCTTGTACATTTTCTTAAAATCCAAAATTGTTTTTCCTAGATCCGGTAACAAGGTGTCCATTTTCTCCTTGTTTTTCTTCACAATTTCCTCAAAGTTTCTCTCTTTTTCCTTAATCAATCTCTCTTTAAATGTATCCTCATTTTTATTTGATCAACTGTCAAAATATTTCTGGTGACCTAAAGAATCCTTATTGTCCACTATGCATTTAGGTGCTACCAGTTTAAGAATAGGGATTGTATCATCTATAGCCTTATAGGCTTATGCATTGCACTCTGTGATCTTCTTTATTGAATCCAATAAGACCTCTATTACATTTGTAGGTCGGAATTCTACTATGGAAGTACCAGATGTTTGTCCAACTGTTCTTACAATATCCATACTACTGGTTGTAGTAATCACCTTGCTTGATTCAACCTCTAGTAGGTCAGTCTGTGTTTGGATTTCTACAAACAAAGGTATGGGCTTTTCAATTTTAGTCGGTGGCACCATCTCTGTCTGAACTTGTGTCTCAACTTGCTTCTGTTCTGGTTTCTCAATCTGTGTCTCTGTATGCACTTTGGGTTTCTCTATTTGTACCTCTGCATTGTCCATTGCCGGTTCTCCTGATTGTTTTTAAGTTTTATCTACCGGTTTCTCTAATGGTTTACCAATGGTGTCCTTTGTTGGTTGCTTTGTCTGAGTAGGTTTTTCTGTGTTTATATTTACAGTTTCACTTACCTAAACCTCTGCATCTACAGCTAGTGACTCAATAGTCACATCTTTCTTTTTGTCCTCAGTGGTTTCTCTATCAACCACAACATTTACTTCTTGAGTATCTATGTTTACAGTGTACAAAATTTTAGATTCATGATTAGTATCCTCTAGTGGAGTCTCCATACTCTCAGTGGCTGGTTGACTGTCTATAGTATCTACCAGTGGAGTATCCGAAGGAGGTGGGGTTAAGTTATCAGTTATTTTTCAGGCTTGGAGGTCCACCTACCTTACCTTTCCCCTTATCCGTGTCCTTTTGGTATACTCTGATAGTTTTAGGTCTTAGTAACTCTTCCTGTTTCTCTTTTTATACAAAGACTATATCCCATGCATCTGTTGTTTCCTCAGAGACTTCATTCACTCTACCTGCCATTAGTGCTACGTTCCGGTGAGCAGTTGAAAATACTGTCCGATTTGCTTCACTGATTAATTTTTCTATCTCATTAGGTGAGTTAACTGGATGCACTGCAAGTAATTTTTCAATTTTAATTTTCTTATCCAGCTCAACAATGGCTAACCTTCTAGCTTCTAGTCTCTTATACAAATCATTTGGTATCTCATCAACAATTTCATCAAAAATTTCTTATATATATCCAAGTGTAAGATTACACTATTCTCTATGCTTTCCTTGCCGTCAGTAGATAGTGTGTTATATATTTTGCTGATGTTTTTCAACTTACCATCCTCTGTTATTTCACTTAAGAGTTTATCCAGTGGAGCAATATCTTTTTTTACCTTCCTTTTCTTCTTAGGAGTCAACTTCTTTTTCACTGGAGGCCTCACTGCCTATTGCTTTTGTCTTGTTTTCCTGGGCGTAGGTGAGGGACCGGTGAGGGTTTTCTTTTCCTTTCTACCCTTTTAAATACCATTGGCATATCACTCTCAGAGGAGGTTCCAACCAGTGAAAGATGAGATTCTGGTTGAAGTCCTTCCAACTCACTTTCCTTTATACCAATTTGTTTCAAAACTTCTTCCTTAATTGCTTTTTCCTGTCGGGTTCCTTTCCTTACTATTTCTTCAACCTTCTTAACCCTTTTCCTCGACTGAATTCCACTTTCTATTGTTTCAGCATTTCCAAATACTTTCTCAGTGGGTTCCTTTGGTGCTTCAAGGAGGGCTTTTGCATAAGTTTCAATAATGTTGTCATCTGTCTCATAGCCCATTTCAGTTACCCAGATAGTTCTAGGGACAATTGCCTCCATCCAAATTTCATCTTTCTTGATTACAAAACAAATTTCTTTATGATATTTGTCCACAATAGCCTGTGACAGTCTTATTCTAGTTTTCATTCAAGCTTTCAATGCTTGAAAATGTTCATTTAAGTTATTCTCCCTATTTTCTCCCATGTTGTTCAATAGATCCAACAGTTACTTTCCTACCGGGATGTCAAAGCCAAAATCTCTTCTACCAATACCGGGTACTTGTTTAGTAATGTACAACATTAGACAAACAAGCAAATTTCTAAATCTAAAGGTTCCTTTCTTATCTCCTTTAATCTTCTTTAGATTGCCTATCAATTCATCTTTGAGCCATTCGCACACATCTATTCTAGCATTTTCATTAACCATGTCATATGCACTTTTGATACATAGGCTTGAAACTCAATTCAACCTATTTGCATGTGTAGGCTTGTAGCCTAAAATCATACTAACAAATCTGACATTGATGTCCTTTACATCATTTACCCTTAGAGACCTTTTGTCAAAAGTTTCACCGGTTAAATCCATCACTGTGTCGTTTGAGACTCTTTTGGTTCTATCAGGTCTGCTACCGGTGGAAGGTAACCCTGTTACTGCGTTAACGACTTTCTTGGTGATTTTATGGATTGAATCCAACCAGAAGAATTCACCATGAACTATGCTTAGCAAAATTATTATAATATCCTTAGGAAAATCAGGAATGCTAAGAATAACCACAAAGCCTAGGGTTTCTACTATCTTGTGTTCCAGCTTGACATTTCCAGATTCATCACAAATCACAGTGCTATATATGTTTTTGATCTCATCATCACCTAATTCCTCTATATGACAATGTATGTATATCCTAGGGTCTTCAGCATATAGTACTCCCTGAGGAATTTGAGAGAATGTACCTATGCTATCATCTTTCTTTGCTATTTTGGGAACCAATTTGAAAACGGGTCTAGGGCGCTTAACAACCTCAATCATAGTAGTCTTTGCAATAAATTCAGGAGTGGATGAAGAAGCCATAGTCATAAATACCTAAATCTGCCTTAAGGAATTCTTGGATGAATTGATTCACTTCTTCGCTAAGGATGCCTTCACTCGGGAATTTTTGTGCTCTCGAAGATTTGAATGCTTGATGAATGAAAAAGGAGCCAAAACACTTACTTTATAATGTTATTTTCTCCAACTACCACATTTAATTCTTTGTCGGTTAAGTCACAACTTAACTCATCTGTCGATATAGAAGTAATTCAACTTCTCACCATCAACTGAGGGAATAATAGTATGTTTTTCATTTTGTTGCTAAACCCCCAAAGGATTTTCCTTCAGTTAGATGAAGAGTCTCCTGTCGGTGGAGTGATACTTTGTTCTACCGGTGGAGGATTATTCCCATCAACATTTTGATCTAACTTTCTGATCCATTGTTTTGAGAATGCTTGCTTTACCTCTTCAACCTTTTCTTTACCTTTCAAACTAGGACCTTTGTTATTTGTCGGTGGGGACTTGCTTCTACAAAATTTTGCAATATGCCCAATTTTGTTACAAGCATAACAAGTCACATTGTTTTTCCGAATAGCTTTCCCATATCCTATGTTGGTATGTGTTCTGCATTGATTAGATAGATGTCCAAATCTTCCACAAACATAACATCTTACATTCATTCTGCAATTTTTTGAGTTATGACCAACTTTGTTGCATTTAGAACATTGACCGGTGGGTGTATTAATGTTCTGATAATTTCTAGATCTACACTGATTTTCTCTATGACCATACTTGTTATAGTTAAAGCATTTCCCATTGAATTTGTATGCATTAGGTTGTCTTACCAGTTTATTATGATCATGATTGTCTGCAGTACCGGAGCTTTCACCAGTTTCAAAGCCAAGGCCATTTGTATCACCATTAGGTTTCTGATTCTTCAGCATGTCAACAAGTTCTTCTGAACTTTTCTTGAATTTCTCTTTGTGTTGATTTGCAGCAGTCAATTCATTCTCCAAGATTCCTTTTTGTCTCATGAGTTCAGTTCTGTCATTTTGTGTGTACATCAAATCTATCTTCAACATATCATTTTCATGACTGAGTCTTGTGTTTTCATTTCCGACATCATTTAGTCTTCTAGTCAAGTCATCTTCATTCTTCTTTCTATCTTCAATTTCTTTACAAAATCTCATAGTCATATCTTGCATCTCATTCTTCATTGTACAGTTATCTTGTCTCAGTTGGTTCACCAGATCATTAAGAGTTTCCTTTTCATCTTCCTCTTTCTGCATCTTCTCATAAAGTTCTCTTCTTTTATTCCTTGCTATAGTGTAATTTTCTTGAAGTGCTTGAATGATATCCTGAGCAGCCTTCAAATCATCCTCAAGTTTGATATTCTTTACTTTTTCTGCATCATAGTCTGAAAGAGTTGTTTCCAATTGCTTTCTCAAAATTTCCATCTCTACCGGTGACAAAATCTTCGTCAAGTTGTTAGGCTTTTGAAAATAGAGGACCAAGCTCTGATACCAATTGTTAGAATTCCCAAAGATACTGAGAGGGGGGGTGGGGGTGAATCAGTATCTGATTGGTAATAATATTTTCTTAACTTATAATATGAGAAGCATATTAAAACTATGTACCGGTAAACTAAAATTAATGCAACAAATAAGAATAACAACCACAACATGAAAAGCACACCATAACACAATATTTTAACGAGGAAAACCGGTGTGGGAAAAACCTTGGTGGGATTTGTGACCCACAATATTCACTTACTGGCCAATAAGAGAATATTATTGCTACAATAGGGGCCTGCACATGCAGGAAGGCCAAGTGCCTAGAGCTCACTGCTCAATTACAAAAGAAGTCATACTGATTACAAAAATGGATTATACAAATCCAATGTCTTGTACTGCTTTAGATTAGCATCTTCTATGCCAGATTCAGTACCAGTTTAAGCTATGCTACATACATAAACCCTTAACCACTAATTCGTATATTAGGTCTGCTACCTTCTATTCATATTTTGCATCATGTCATGTCATATCCTAAATAATCTACAATGATCTTATACATATATGAGTCATATTACAATCCACCATGTCGGCTTACAAAAGATTTTACAATTAATTACAAAATACATTAATACAAAATTGTTGTCGGCCAGGGTGTCGATAATCTTCCTTTTCGGTGTCGGTGTTCTGTATGTCGATGTAGAGTCTGTCGGTGCCAGTGTCGGTGTCTGCTTGCCGTTATCACATGATTGTAAGGTTTCCATCAATGGAAATACCTTCAATCACCTACAATATCTCATTGGAGTGTGCATTTGCCAACACTAGGTACAGAAGAGATAAAGGCATGTATCAATCTGTGATACTAGGAAGCTTCGGAACAATCAAGCTGGAATATAAGATCATCGAGGATCTAGGGTTAACCGGTATCCTATACATACCAAAATTCAAAGACGAGGTGATCAGATATGTTCTGAGCAAGGTTCACAATGAGTTCATCTGGCTGGATTGGCCCTACATGATCACAAAGGAAGTAATTCAAGCAGTCACCGGCTTACCCAAAGTCGGACAAGAACCTAACAAGAAAATGTCCAACACAGGGGTTGAGAAGTGGTGCAACCCATGATGGAAGATCAATGAGGATCAACACAATCAAGGACATAGATGTGAAGTTTGTCAGCATGATCATCGGTTATAAGGTAACTCAATCTAGTCGACTAAAATTTGTTGCCAGTTCCTGCATTCATGTTGCACACCAAATGCTAAGGAATAATGGAAAATATGACTTATGTGAATGGATGAGAAGTGAACTAATATTGAATCTTGGAAAGATTAAGAGTGTTAAGAAAGGAACTTTTAGGTTTGGAAATCTCATTGTTTGTTTAATGCTTTACTTCATAAATGAGCTACTTGGTCTAGGGAAGAAGCATTGAGTTCATGACATACTGATAGGTATGCAAATCAAGGAAGCAATCACCAATCTTGGCACCGGCAGGGATGAAAATCTTTGGGGCTATTTCAAAACATTTCAGGAAAATATGAGATAGAGGGAAAGGTATTTTGGGTAGTTCAACTTCAATTTTGAATAAATTGGCAGTAACTATAAGTATACAGACACCACCGACAATAAAGGAGACTGTACATCCAATACTAGCATAGACAACTTTTGAACAAGGCAATGTACAGGGTACTAATAATATTGTGGATAATACTCCATCGGTAGTAATACTGCACCAAGTGGCAAAGCTGCCAGTGCTAAGGAGGATAAGGTAAAGGGAACTGAGACTATACCGGCAGTTAATATTGATTCCCTGACAAAGGTTTGGGAAATTGACACTTCTCAAGTTGAGAAGAAATCAATCACTGAGATGAGTCCCAGTGAGTTAATGATGATGGCTACTCAGAAACTAATAAAGGAGGGATTGACAGATAAAGGAATAATAGATCACTCAATCACAGTTTTGCACAGACTAATTCTTGATTGTAAGATTTAAAATGAATCAAGCCCTTCTGGAAAGCTTAAGGCATTAACTGAGCATATATCTAACAACTTTCAATCTTTGCAGCAAATTTTAGACCAAAAAGAACTTGAGAGATTTACTATGCTAAGAGAGCCACTTTTGATAAGATTATTGAAACAGAGAAGAAGAAAAATGAAGGAAAATTGATTCTTATTGAGAATTGTTTGAAACAGTGTACAAATATCTACAGGGTCTGTTGTAACATAGAAACTCTTATAGCAAATGTAGATAGCAGATTAAAGGAGTTACATGATAAGGTTGCTAATATTACAAATTCTTTTGATGGATTAACCTCACTAACAACATCTGTTGATGGACAAATTTTATCTTCAAAGAACCAAATTTTTTCTTTTGAAAAGGAAAGAGGCAAGATCATTCGGAGAGCAAGGAGTCTTAGAGGATTGGTGAGTCCAAGATTGGATTCACTCGGTGTACATAAGAGGGAATGTATGGATATGATTGCTAAGCCTACACCGGCAAAAGTCAAAGAGAAGGAAACACTTGCATACTTATTGAGTGGACTTGTATTCATATTTGAAACCTTGAAAACCGGCTCAGATACATATTTACATTTTCTAGACAAGGCTTACCCAGAAATTTTAAAATTGGTCAAGCTTCGGTAAAGTAATCTGTATGTATTCATTATTTTTCTACACCAAATTCTTTCAATTCTTTCATTGGTCTTTGGCATTGATGCCAAAGGGGGAGTGTATATGATGTGAAAAATATCAGACAAAAAAATATGGGAAGGATATCAGAAAGGAGTGTATTGCTCAGGGGGAGCATACTTCAGGTTGAATCAGTAGGGAATTCATTTTTCACATGAGTGTTTCCATCAATGCCAAAGGGGGAGATTGTTTGCAATTGACACTCATTGGATTCATATGTTGTCGTTGATGGTAACATGGCAACATGGTAACTTGGCAACAAGATTCATAAGGAAGCATACATTGACATACACCAACATTAGGAGGCATTCACCGACAGTCACCGGCATTGGAGTATCTAGGGTTACATCGGCAATGGCACCAGCATCCAGCACTTCAGGGAAGCTGACATCAGTCTTGGACCCGAAGGAAGTTTTATTTGTAAAAACATTTTGTAATTATTGTATAAGGCTGACATTGTATATCTTTTGTAATGAATTGTAAGCCAACATAAGGCATATTGTTTGTGAAGGGTATATAGGCCAGTTTGTTAAGGTCATTATAAAAAGGGATGTGATAGATTGTAATAAGGATATAGGAGACTATGTAATGTGAATTATATGTATGTAGATCATTTGTATGTGAATGTTATATCATGCAATGATCTGTAGATAGTTTGGAAAGCATTCTTGGAGGAGAGGAGATACCGATAGAAGTGTTCAGGGTTTATGAATCGGTACAGAGAAGAAAACCAGAACTCTTTTTGGCATAGAAGATGCATTTTGTGAGTTCATTATTACTGTTTTATTTCAGCATAAGCTTGTAGTTAGTGAGACTCTTTTGTGATGAGCAATGTGCTCTAGGCAGTGTGCCTTCCTGCATGTGCAGGCCCCCAGTTTCTATAATATATTTCATATGGCCAGTGAACTAATATTGTGGGTCACAAATCCCACTGTGGTTTTTCCTCTTTGAGGTTTTCCACATATAATTTTTTTGTGTTATGGTGTTCATTTATGTGGATGGTTTATTTGCTTCAAGTTATATGTTTCTTCATTTACCAGTTTATATGTGTATGTTATAAAAGGGTAAAATCATATCTTATCGACAGAACACTGATTCCCCCCCCCCCCCCTCTTAGTGTTCATGGATCCCAATAGCCAACTCAGGATAAAAAGGAAGCCATTTGATGGGGCCTCTATGATAGAATACCTTAAGTAGAATGAATAGATAGAGATTCTGATGACACTGGCTCCCCCACCACAACACTCACTACTTGGGTACATTAGATTCTCTTACCCAAAAGATCTAGAGATTTTATATTTGAGGGATTCCTATCTCATTTTGAAGGGTACATGGGATGTATTTATGGGGTACAATCCACACTCCTTGAACCATCAAATGTAGGGATTTTGGCCTCTATAAACAAAGTTTTTAGTCAAAATCTGGGGTATACTAGTGTCTATACATGCAGTGGTTCATTCCATTAAGAGGCCTCCCAACCCTCAAAACAAGGGTTTTTACGCATTACAAGGATACTAAGGGAAACTTTCATCGGTATAAAACAACGACACTTAGTGGGAGATGACTTTCATCACCCCCATAATTATTTATATAGTAGGTTGGATTAAAGCACCAATTGGGTTATTCCCTCTCACCCACCTATTGCATCAGCAAGCCCTCTACTCGGGTTAAACAAAATGGGCTTAAGGCCCAAAACATGGAAAATGAGGTTTATTTTATTGCACCAATGGAAGTGTTATCTATTCTAAAAAAAAGACAATCACTTATGCTACCTTTGCAACAACAAAAGAATTAGTAGTTTGGGTTTTTAATATTTTCAACCAATCGTAATTCTTCTTCGCCAAACCTCATTCGCCACACACTAAAAAAATGGAAAATCAATAGCAATGAAAAAATACAAAAACTAAGATAAATGAATTAATCGGAGTAAAACACTAAAACTGTGAATTGGAATTACTAAGACTGGGAATGTGAAATACAAACTGAGCGAATGTGAAATATAAATAAAGAAATACAAAACTTGAAAAGTGCATGCGAAAATATCTATCTAACAAACACTAGACCTACAAAATAGAAAATGTTAATTCTTGCATCCATAAAGAGAAAAGTCAGAACCTTAAAAATGATCCTGGATGCATTTGATATTTTTGTATATAGGCAAAGACGCGCATTTGAGATTAAGTGAACTAGATCTAATCTTGGGGTTTGTCTATAAATTTCTTGGCTCATAGAATCGTAGAATCAATTCTCATTGTTCGGTTCTACATCGAAAACCTATAGACCTAAGTTTTACCTTACAAGCCATCTTGTTAGCTTCATCTCAAATCTAATATTTCTTTGTTATTTCTAAATTTGAGATCAAACTATTATAATAAATTTTATTAAGACGTTGACTAGAAAAATTGATATTGATACCTTAATTGATCTTACCTTTCTACGGATGTGAAATAGTTGATCATCGAATGCGAAATTGTAGAATGACGAATGTGAAACCCCAAATCAGCGAATGCAAAATCCTACAAGGTTGAATGTGAAATTTTCGGCGTAGGTGTGAAAATTTGTATGCCTTCTTGCAAAAAACAAAGAAAAATCATAGAAATTAGGAAGCTCTTTCATTAATGTTGGGTTCACCAAATGTTTTATGGGAAAACTTCATAATTATTCTAATTAGATTAACAAGTTAACCGCTAAAATCCAATCTAATTAATCTAAATTCTGTAACATCAATGAAAGTATGCTTAGTAAATTCAACAAGAAAACTAAATTAAGAATATTCGAAACCCCATATTAAATTCATGCATGCCACTTCCATAGCTCTTCTGATTCTTGTAGTTGGATGGCTCTCAAAGTCACGCTTGAAAACCTGCACAATAATGACATAAGAATTCAAAGATAGTGGTTGTTGAAAAAGGGAGAATGATGTCGAATTTATAGAATTTGGAAAGAAATTTGAACAGTCGAGATTGATTTGCAAACTGATTCAATCAACGTTTGAAATTTCATGAGACATAATTGATTGGAAATGATTACGATGAGAACTGGTTGCATGACTGATTTGATTGAGAGATGACTAACTTGACTGATTAGTTGAAATGAATAGATTGATGATATAACTGATTAGATTGAGAAGATAACTGAATTGATTTATTAGTCACAAAAAGGTGATTAGGAGTTAAACTCAAAGTCAATGGCAGTTAGAATTTTAGCATGTGCTATAGGAATTTGGCATGAATTTGTTGGCAAGAGACAATGTACAGGTCATTTGGTGCTATCATTGATGGTAACTGAAGTCAGATATTCCATCTGCAATGTGTGATTTGATTCTACTGGAAGTTAGAATGAAGAGTTGGTTAAGTCTGGTGAGTTAGAACAGACCATCCAATACAATGCAATATTTTAGTTAGCATTTCATTTCGGTTGAATAATTTTTGTTCTGATTAATTAGAAAAATAGGTTTTCAGGACCCAAAACCTTTAACAAAGGAGATTAAGATAAGACACTAAAAAGTCTAGTACTTAAGAACCGCTTACAAAATGATTGGCAAAAAAGCCAGCAAACCAAAAGGATAGCTAAGATAAAAACAACAAAGAAACAAGGAAAGCGCTACATAGCTATAGTCTTCAGTAGGTCCTCCGCCTTTTTCACCAGCTGGTCATAGGTGGCCCCAATAGCTTTGGGATTTTTGAGGTCCTTGTTAGGTTTCTTTTCTTTCTTTTTGCCTCTGGTACGTGTTTTGGGTCATTGAGCTTCCCCTGTACCTTCAGTGTCCAAGTCAATATCCAGGATCTCCTTCTCTTCATCTAGTTTGTTGATGAGAGTGTTAGTGTTGGTAGTAAAAATCTTTAGGATGCTTAAACTCTATTCAGCAATGCTCTTCAGACACTCCTCAATTTTGCCGACTTTACTGGTAGTACTTGAGATATTTTGATCATTAGCGTCAGCAAGATTTTTCCTTTCCAACAGATCTTTCTCTATTTTCTCAAACCTAGGGTTGAAGGAGTCTCCTATGTTTTTGGCTTTAGAAATGGTATTTTTTAGGTCCTCTATGTAATCAACCATGGTCTTCCCTTCCCCAGTGTTAATGGTTTCCAAAATCTGAATTTTGTTGCTGAGTTTTTTGTTGTCATCCACAGTTTTCTTATAACCAGTTATAAGCCACTCCATAGTATCCATGAAACCTTGCATACCCTCTAGAGGAGGGTTAGGGGTGTAGGTCCCAGAGACAACTGAGAGGGGGGGTGAATCAGTTGTCTAATAAATTCAAACCAAAAACTTATTGACCAACTTAATGCTTAATACCGGTAAGACAGTTAAGTATGTCGGTAAATAGTGTTAACAGAAAATTGCTATACCGATAGAATTAATGCATGAAACATAAGCATAAAGTCATCCACAACACATGACACCAATATTTGTACGTGGAAACCCTGTAAGGGGAAAAACCATGGTGGGAAACCTTACCCACAATCAGATGATACTACTGCAGATAGTAAGTGTACAAAGAGGGGTCTGCACATGCAGAAAGGCCAACAGCCTAGAGCTCACTACTCAATCACAAATGGGAGTCACACTGACTCCAGTTGGATGGTTAAATCCAATGAGAATGTATTGCACAAAATAGCATCTTCATATGCTGGATTCAGTACCGGTGTAATGCTGATATGCTTCTACAAAAACCTAACTTCACCTTCAAATGATGTCTTCATTTATATCCCTGCTTGATCTCGCATATACCCTTCCTTAAATCTTTTTCAAATTCCACACTTGATCTTACAAATAAGATCTTACATTTATACCATACCCTAAGACCAATTTTAGTAGGTCGGCTCTACAAGATATTACAATAAAAACATTTTACAAACAATATAATATCCGATGCAATAACCGATTGAACATGTCGGCTTAATGCATTTACGACAATAATAAATCATCTCCATAGCATGCCATGCTGATCTGGAGAAGATAAACCTATCAGTGTAACCCTAGATAACCTGGACCTATTTTCCGATAAAAGCAAATATGCAAATGAGAATATACCAATGATTATTACTTCAAAGTAAAGTGTCCACATGATGTCTTCGACATTACCAAGTGTCTTCCATGTCAATGCAGGTACCAATGAATATTATATCCTGTCGGTTAACCATATACCGATAACTATTTGCACAGTTTACTGTTTGCTGATGAATGTTGTTGGATCTCCAAAGTAGGTGTATTTAGTAGGTATTGACATCAATGACAAAACCATACCAAAATACCAACAATCTCCCCCTTTGGCATTGATGGCAACACAAGATGGAAAAACCATCAAAGTGCCAAAACGGAAATGCCAAGTATAAAAACCAACAATCTCCATTTCTCCCCCTGGGAGTAATATGTGTTTATACCAAACTCTCATACCAATCTCTCCTAAAAAAGATAATGAATTTTTCATAGATCTCTCCCTAATGTTTTTCAATATATCTCTCCCCCTTTGACATCAAATACCAAAGTCACAAAAAGTCAAGTTCATACAAAATACCAACCAAGTCAATATACCAACTACTCCCCCTGGGAGGTAGCTTCCTCATCAAATACCAGAATAAAAGATTTGTCCATTTAATTCTGTTGATTGATGACAATCATCAACTATCTAAGTCTCTACTGGTGGACGTAAGACTCCAAGCTGATCTCTGAGATACTCAAAAGTTTCCTTAGGCAAAGGTTTTGTGAAAATATCTGCAAGTTGTTCTTTAGTATTCACATAAACCAGTTTTATCTCCTTTTCTTCAACTTTTTCCCTTAGAAAATTTAGTTTGATAGAAACATGTTTTGTTTTAGAATGTAATACTGGATTCTTAGATATATCAATTGTTGTAGTGTTATCACAATATATAGTAATAGGTTCCTTGCATTTTACCTTTATGTCTTTCAACATTTGCTTAAGCCAAAGTACCTGTGTACAGTTTGTTGCTGCTGCAACATATTCTGATTCTGCTGTTGATAAAGATGTACAACTTTGTTTCTTACTTAACCAAGAAACTAATCTCTTTCCAAAAAAGAATGCTCCTCCAATGGTGCTTTCTCTATCATCCACATCTCCTGCCCAATTTGCATCTGTGTATGCATATAGATCAAAATTTTCATCTTTAGGATACCATAATCCAAGATTTGTTGTGCCTTGTAAGTACCAGAAAATCATTTTTACTACTGATTCATGATTTTCCCTAGGATTACTCTGAAATCTAGAAACTATATATACTACATTCATAATATCAGGTCTGGTTTGTGTCAAATACAGTAAACCTCCTATCATAGATTTGTATCTAGTTGGATTAATAGGTGTAGATTCATCCCTTTGATATAATTTGTCATTTTTAGTCATAGGTGTGCTTACCGGTTTAGAGTTCTCCATCCCAAATTTCTTAAGTAATTCTTTCAAGTACTTATATTGACTCAAAAATATGCCTTTATCAATCTGTAAAATCTGCAATCCTAAAAACAATTTTATTTCTCCGATCATAGACATTTCAAATTCATGTTGCATTTCAAGAGAAAATTCTTTGCATAATCCATCTTCTCCTCCAAAGATTATATCATCAACAAATACTTCCATAATCAAGATGTCATCATTAGTTACTTTGTAATATAAATTGCTATCTGCATTTCCTTTAGTAAAACCAATCTTTAAAAGATACTTATCCAATCTTGCATACCAAGCTCTTGGAGCTTGTTTTAATCCATACAGAGCTTTTCTTAATCTGCAAACCATATCATTGTCATCTATCAAGGAAAATCCATCATGTTGTTCAATATAGACTTCCTCTTCAAGATCTCCATTCAAGAATGCACATTTAATATCCATTTGATAAACTTTGTAATCCTTGTGAGCTGCAAAGGCCAAGAATAATCTAACTACCTCAATTCTGGCTACCGCTGCAAAGGTTTCATTGTAATCAACTCCTTTCTGAGAATATCCCTTACACACTATTCTTGCTTTATTTCTGACAACCTTACCATCTTCATTGAGTTTGTTTCTAAATACCCATTTGGTTCCAATTACATTTTTATTTTCAGGCCGGGGAACTAATGTCCAAGTTTTTTTTTTCTCAATTTGTCCTAATTCTTCTTCCATAGCTTTAATCCAAAATTTATCTTCACATGCCTCATTGATAGATAATGGTTCAATTTGAGAAATAAGACATACCTCTTCATTCGCCAATCTTCCTCTTGTCATGACTCCTTTAAATTTGCTTCCAATTATCTGATCTTCAGAATGATTCAATCTTACATACCGGGGTGTCTTAGTCTGCTGTTGTTCTTCAATTATTGTGGAATCCTCTGATGATACCGGAGTAACTGGATCATCATTCTGTATTGATGGATTTACTGTTGGTTCATTTGTCATAATTTCTGTTACCGGTTCAGAGTCTATATACCTTGAAGTTCCTCTCAATTGTTCATCAATCTTTACATTTGTACTTTCAACAATTTTCTGTAATCTTTTATTAAAACATCTATAAGCTTTACTCTTAGATGAATAACCAAGAAATATTCCTTCATCACTTCTAGGATCAAACTTGCCAATATACTCATCTCTTCTAATATAACATTTACTTCCAAAAATTCTGAAATACTTAAGAGTAGGAGTATTACCGAACCATAGTTCATGAGGGGTCTTACCGGTTTCACCTTTGATGTGAACTTTGTTGAATCTATAGACAACAGTGCTTACTGCCTCTCTCCAATACACATGTGGTATATTTGCTTCTAATAACATACTTCCTGTTGCATCCAAAATAGTTCTATTTTTCCTTTCAACAACTCCATTCTGTTGTGGTGTCCGAGGTGCTGATAACTATCTTTTGATTCCATTTACTTCACAGAATGTATTAAAATCTCTAGATGTGAATTCTCCTCCTTGATCTGATCTTAAACATTTAATTTTCTTACCGGTTTCATTTTCAACCATTGCTTTGAATAGCTTGAACTTCCCAAGTGCTTCTGATTTTTCTCTGAGAAAAGTAACCCAACACATTATAGAATAATCATCAATAATTAGCATGAAATATCTATCACCTTGTAAGCTTTTAGTTCTAGCTGGACCACATAAATCAGTGTGAATTAAATCAAGAGCATTATTGGATTTTTCTGGAATGCTTTTGAAACTAGCTCTAACCTGTTTTCCAAATTGACATTCCTTGCAAATTGTATTCTGAGGTTTCACAATTTTAGGTAGATCTCTAACTGCCTTAGAAGTACTGATTTTTACCATGCAATCAAAATTTACATGACATAGTCTTTTATGTCATAGCCAACTTTCATCTATATGTGCAATTAAGCATGCCTTTTCACTGTTATTCAAATGAAAGATATTACCTCTAGTCTGATTACCAGTTGCAATTTCCAAACCAGTTCTATTCATGATTTTGCATTTTCCATTTTTAAATTGTAACTGAAAACCTTTCTCAACTAATTGACCAACACTTAAAAGATTATGTTTTAATCCTTCAACATAGTAGACATTGTCAGTGTTATGTTTACCATCAAGAGATATTGAACCCTTACCTTTGATTAAACAGGCTTTGTCATCTCCGAATCTCACTAAACCTCCATTGTATTCTTGAAAGTTCAAGAATTTACCTTTGTCTCCAGTCATGTGATGTGAGCATCCTGAGTCAATAATCCATTCATCCTTTGATTCAACTTTAGCTGCTAGGGCTTGTTCTACCGGTTGAGCAATAGGTACCAGTTGATCTTCTATTATAGCAACAAAGACCCATCTGTTGTCTACTGGATCCTCATCAGAATCATCAGTCACACCTTCATCAGCAATGTAACAAGATTTATCTTTGTTTTTCTTAAATCTGTATCTCTGATATTCAAGATTAGGTTTGTATGTCCTTCTAGCTTCTTCTCTTAGTCTAGCATGTCTATCAGGGCATCTTGAAGCCATATGACCAATCTTATTACAGTTGAAACATTTAAAGGGTGCTTTACCTTCATACTTACTTCCAATTGGACCTTTTGGCATTTTTCTTGCAAATAGTGCTTCAAGTTCTTCAAGCTCTTCATTCTCCTTCTTGGTTTCTTCAAGTTCTCTTGCATAAAAGGCTCTCCAGTCTGATTTGTCAAAGGATGGAGCAGATGATGTTGATGCTTTGAAGGCCAAATCAGTTTTTATAGTAGTAACAGGACCAAATTCCTCAATTTCAAAAGCTAAAAGTTTTCCGATCAATGTATCCTTAGTTACTGATGTATTAGGCATTGTTCTCAACTCATTTATAGCAGTAACCTTCATTTTATATGCCGGTGGCAAACCTCTTAAGATTTTTGAAACAATCTCATCTTCACTCAAGGTTCCTCCACAACATTTGATACCCAAAACAATTTCATTTACTCTTTCCATAAAAGCAGAAATCCTTTCATCTTCTTCCATTTTCAGATGTTCACACCTGACTCAGAAGCTTTCAAGTTTTGCAATTTTGACTATGGAATCCCCTTCATTTAGTGTTTCCAAATGATCCCAAATAGCTTTTGCAGTGGATCTATCTTATAATCCCATGATTTGTTTCCCTGATAATGCGCTCAAAAGTGTTTCTCTTGCTTTGCATTCATTTTCTTCATCTTTAGCTAAAGTAATGGGAGCAGTCCGACCAACTACAATAGTAGTATAACCATTCTTAGTAACTTCCCATATGTCTTTACCAATGCAATTCAGATGTGTCTCCATTTTGATTTTCCATATCCCATAGTTGGTTCCATCAAGTTTAGGACTATCCTTTCTGAAATAATTAGTAGACATTGGATCTCCTCAAGTTGTTAAACTTCTGCAAAAAGAGGACTAGGCTCTGATAACAATTGTAGGTCTCAGAGACAACTGAGAGGGGGGGGGGGGGGGGGGGTGAATCAGTTATCCAATAAATTCAAACCAAAAACTTATTAACCAACTTAATGCTTAATATCGGTAAGACAGTTAAGTATGTCAGTAAACAGTGTTAAGAGAAAATTGCTATACCGATAAGAATTAATGCATGAAACATAAGCATAAAGTCATCCACAACACATGACACCAATATTTGTACGTGGAAACCCTATAAGGGGAAAAACCACGGTGGGAAACCTTACCCACAATCAGATGATACTACTGCAGATAGTAAGTGTACAAAGAGGGGTCTCCACATGCAAAAAGACCAACAGCCTAGAGCTCACTACTCAATCACAAATGGGAGTCACACTGACTACAGTTGGATGGTTAAATCCAATGAGAATGTACTGCACAAAATAGCATCTTCATATGCTAGATTTAGTACCGGTGTAATGCTGATATGCTTCTACAAAAACCTAACTTCACCTTCAAATGATGTCTTCGTGTATATCCCTGCTTGATCTCGCATATACCCTTCCTTAAATCTTTTTCGCATTTCACACTTGATCTTACAAATAAGATCTTACATTTATACCATACCCTAAGACCAATTTTAGTAGGTCGGCTCTACAAGATATTACAATAAAAACATTTTACAAACAATACAATATCCAATGCAATAACCGATTGAACATGTCGGCTTAATGCATTTACAACAATAATAAATCATCTCCATAGCGTGCCATGCTGATCTAGAGAAGATAAACCTACCGGTGTAACCCTAGATAACCTAGACCTATTTGTTGGTAAAAGAAAATATGCAAATGAGAATATACCAATGATTATTACTTCAAAGTAAAGTGTCCACATGATGTCTTCGACATTACCAAGTGTCTTCCATGTCAATGCAGGTACCGGTGAACATTATATCCTGTCGGTTAACCATATACCGGTAACTATTTTCATAGTTTACTGTTTGCCGGTGAATGTTGCTGGACCTCCAAAGTAGGTGTATTTAGCAGGTGTTGACATCAATGACAAAACCATACCAAAATACCAGAGGATCAACCTTACCAAGGATATCTTGTTCCTTTTTTAGGGTGTCCCAAATAGTAGTTGTGTCTTCAATCCTAAGAGCCTCGTCCATGGTCACCTTCTCCAGATTCTGTTCGGCTTCCAAGGTCCTTTCCTGCTTATAAACCTCCAGCTCCTTAACATTCTCCTCCTTCCTCTTGTGCTTATTTCTAGTCTGGGTGTGAACTTTAGTCTTCTTTTTCAGCGACCCTTGAGGGTTCTCCTTCTCTGAGTCTTCAGAGACCTCCTCCTCCAAGGAAAGGCTAATCTAGGGGATTCTGCCTTTAGGTTTTTTACCCTTAGAGGAAGGTCATCTTTTTTTAATGTGTTTCCTCTTCTTTCCAATTTCATAATCTGAAACATCCATGCTCTCCTCAAAATCACTTGATGGGTCACTGTCAGACTCCTCATCCACTAAAAAGGTAGAGTTAGACCCATCCTCCTCAGACTCTACAGAGGGCTGCATGCGGGCTATTTGATTGGCCTTGAGATGGTCATAAATAAGGACCATTAAGCCTTGATACATGGCAGTGTCCCCCATAGGGTTATCTTTGTAGGCCTTAATGGTGGTATTCATCGAGTAGAGCAGAAAATAAGGAAAATTATCCTTCTCATTGTGCCTAAAATGATTCAGCAAGATGAAGTGGTAACCATAAACTTTTGTAAACCTACCATCTAATGTAATGTAGCGCATTAAAACAAAGAGGACATCCCGCCAAGGTTTAACAAAAGCCCTAGGTGGGTAGTAAGTTTTACTTAACTTCACCAGGCGTTTTTTCCCCTTTTCGGTTTCCAGATATCTATCAATGGCCTCCTTGCTAACTTTCCTGTCTCTGTAGAAGTTGCATCCATCCCTTCTGAGGCCCGTGGCTTGGGCAATAAGATCTTCATCAATTTCAATAGTCTGATCTCCCATTTTCAGCATACCCTTTCTCCAATTTTTGCAGAAAAACCAGTAACCGTGCCATCCCATCCGTGAAGTCTCTCCATGACTTTCGAAAAACCACCCTTCTGCAGGATGCTCCAGACCTCCTCCTTCTGTTCCATTCTTTGCAGCTGCTTCATATCTCCGCCTATTACCACCCATGTTTTCATTGTTTAGAGCCAAATTTTGAAACTTGCAGAACGATTTAGCCAGAAAGCTTGTCGGAACTATCAATTTTACCCAGAAAGCATGGGAATTGATGAAATAAGTATTATAATAAATGAGGCTCTCATTATTATAATAACTCAATGTACTCCAATTAGTCCTTTTCATTATTATTCTGTCCATCAAAAACCTTTGGAGTGCTTCTTTATCAGTCATTAAAAATGATTAGTCTGACATTTTTAGGGACTCCTTGTTCTCCCATCCACGTAATCATTTCATCTTTGTTAACCACCGCATTGGAAGCCCAGTAAGCAGATCCATTGGCCTCACGATAGATGTGGGATATGTAACTTTTTTTAAACATGTTGATAAGGTCTTTAGCGGCTTTAATGATATTGTTGATTGACCATGAGGGCTTTGAGGTCCCCTTAAGACATTATGATATTGTTTGAGTCCCCTTCAATCCATAAGTAGGGGCAATTCCATTTTTTAGCAAGGAGAATAGCTTGGAGAGCCGCCATTGCTTTAGCTTTATGGTTTGTTTGGCTTCTAAATGGTATAGCAACCATTTCTTTGCAAATTTCTTTATCATCTCTAAGAATAGCTCCACAACCTGCAGGGCCCAAGTTACCTTTTGCAGCACCATCAAAATTAACTTTGAACCTACCATTAGGGGGGTTTTCCATCTAGCTTCAAGTCTTTTATTTTGGTTGGGGTTAGAAATGTCAGCAATCTTCAAATTCCATGAGCTTAAAATGTTTAATTCCAGGGGGTTGTTCGAGAAACAGGGACCTTTAATGATCCCCATATTTTCCACAATCGCCCATTGAATTTTTTGGAACACAATATCCTGATTGAGGGATATGTCCCTAAAGATACAATTGTTTCTTTCTTTCCATAGTCCCCACGGGATGTGAGGAAGAGATAGTTGCCACAGAGATCTCAAAAAGGAGTTAGTCCAATGAAAATTCCAGGAGGAAAACAATTCACTGATAGTGTTAGGAAACACCCAATCAATGCTAAAACTTTTAAGAAATCTTTCCCAGACTGAGGCAGAATAGGAATAGTGGATGGACAAGTGGTCCATAGACTCTTCCTCCTGAAGACACAGAGCACATCTATTAGGGAAGGCAAAGCCTCTACCCTTTAGGTTGTCTAGGGTCAAGATCTTATTTTGAAGGGCAGAGCTAGAGGAAGATAGTTAGATTTTTGGAGTACCTTATTCCAAGATCTTAGCCTCCAGTGATGATCATCGTGTGAGTTAGAAGATCTGGTGTATAGGTTTTGGGGTTGAATAGTGTGGTATGGCTAGATTGGATGGTTGACCATTGTGCGGAATTGATGGGGTAATTTTGGTGGTTTTTTTTGTGGTTGAGGATGTTTAGCCAACATCTAAGAAGCATGTGGACAATTCTTGGAGTTCAGATTGAGCTGATTATATATGCACGTTTCATTATATGTTATGTGTTCTTCAAGTTGACATGTAGAAGACCTAATTTCATGTTGCAAATATAAAAGACCAATGGATATGATCTTTTTGGACATTGATAGAGGTATGGAAATTGGTTTTGATCGAGTGTGCATAGTTTCACATGCGCAAGTGAAGGATTTATGCTCTGGAATAATGCAAAACAATGAAACAGAGTAGTATGAGTTGAAGTGTGTGAAGCATGTATAATGAGCTTAACCACAAATACAAATTTTCATTGGTAGATTCTATTCATTACTTCATCTCTCTTTTGTGATCTTTGTAATTGTGTGCAAGGCAGTGAGCCTTCCCAAGGGTTGTAGCCCTTCTTGCTTTGTAATTGAGAAGTGAGCTCTGGGCAGTGTGCCCAAATGCATGTGCATTCCCTTGTAATACTTTTAACAGAGTATAATTGTATTGCGGGTCTCATCCCCACTGTGGTTTTTCCCTTAACCAAGTTTTCCATGTATAAATATTGGTGTTATGGTGTTGTTGCTAATTGCTTTGTGTTTCTACATCTCTCTTTTGTTCATTTGCATTAAGTGGTTGAAAGAACAAGTTAAGGAAGTTAAAAATTGCAAAACATCGATTCACCCCCCCTCTTAGTGTTCCTTGATTCCAACAATTGGTATCAGAGCCTAGTCCCTCAGAAGAAGCCTAACAACTTGAAGAGGATCCGGGAAAGTGAACAATGGATTCTGGTAGTCTTCAACATCAGCTTATTGTGGCACTTGAGGATCTTGTTCAATCCAAAGAAGAGGTTTGACAAATCAAAGAAAATCTTAATGATGCTGATAACTTCATCCAGTCATTGAAAGGTCAATTGAACAAGTCAAGAGAAAAGAGAAAGGAACTTGTTGATAAGCTAAAGGAGAAAGAGAGTCAAAGCATTGATGACCAAGCCTTGAAAGAGAAGATAGAGGAATGTGAGAAGATAGTAGGAGAGAATGCAGCTCTGAAACATGAGATGGAATCCATAGTAATGAAATTGACCAAGGAGATTGAGGGAAGAAGAAAAAATGAAGAGAATCTTAATCAGTCCTTGAAAAAAAAATTGATGAACACTTGGTTTTGAGGTTGGTCAACTAGAGCATGATCTGCATGAAACCAAAGAAGAACTTGGAAAGCATATTCTTCTTCTTAGATATGATCTTGAAGCTAAAAATGAATACAAGGAGAAATTCAGGATTAGTCTAACTAAACTTAATGAGATGCTTGAAATCCAAAAGGATGTTGAGGATAGAAGAGGTCTTGGATTTGAGAAGGTGAAAGCTCTAAATCTAGTCAAAGCAATCCTAAGTTTCAACCTCAAAGGAACAAAGTTAAAAGGTCTCTGGTAAGGAAACCTAATGCTCATAAGTTCAATGGTAACTATTTTGTTTGTAATAAATTTGGTCATATGGCTAGTCAAGGCAGAAATAGAATGACTCATAATGGACAATCTTTCTCCAGTCAATGTTTTAAATGCAACAAGTATGGACATAAGTAAAATGGATGAAAAAGTATGATGAACAACTTTCCAAATAGAAGAAATGTTAGATGTTATGCATGTGGTAGGCTTGGATATGTTGCTAATCAGTGCAGATCAAGAGGAAATCAAGTGAATTTTAGGCCTAGACAAGGAAATGTGGTATGCTATAATTGCAACAAATCCAGTTGCATTGCAAGATTCTACAAAGGCAAAAATGTGAATTGGAAAGGTTTGGCATACAAGAATAAGAATGTTCAGGTAGATGTAAAGAAAAGAAAAGTGGAAAAGGTTAGAGATCAAATGAAGAAGACATGGGTTAAGAAGAGTGATACAGATGTAGGGAATGGATCTGCACCTAATTCTGGTGCTGGAAATTCCTCTAGGAATTGAGTTAAGGCCTTCAGCCTATGGGGAATTTTTGTGAAAATATTATGCACCCCTATAGCAGATGGTACTTGAATCCAGCTAGTTGGCAGATGTTATGATAGATTATTGCAGATGATGTGAAATGATCTCCAAAAGGATCTAAGCAATAATGAAGGTCCACATATGATTATTTTTGAAGCTATCTGTAAAAATTAAGTATATGGAAGATTAGGGATAAACACATTTAATGACCCCTAAAAGTTAGATGAGTGAACGATAAAAAGGCCATTTTTGTTGTTCATTCTTCACCTTGCATTCAAGAGAAGAAGAAGAGAGTTCTATGTGAGAAAATCGTCCAAGAGACCAAAGCATTAAAGCGATTTCCCAAGCAAAACCCTAATCTGGTGGTCAAGGTATTTTTCTGTGAAACCTTTCAAGTTTGGAGTTTGAAAATTCTGAAATGGTTGCCTCTGGAACTGCAACCCCACTAGTTGTAGACATTACTGAGAGAGTTCGACCAGATTTTAAGAAACACCCATTTATCTCCATGGAAGATGATTTGAAGAGTCCATTTTCATCGATTCCACATGATGTTTTGCACATTGAGGATATTAAGGTTTACACTCGCTACAACATCGAGGAGTTGGAAAGATCTCATCTATTGAATCTCTACAATAAGCAGTTGATCGATGGGAATTTCAGGCTAAAATTGGAATTCCAAGTGTTGGAGGATAAGGGCTTTGTACAGTTCATCAAATTTTTGATGTTCGATGAACAAGAATGGGTTTGGTATGTTCTTATCAGAGTGCATGATGAGTTCATATGGTTAAACAAGCCTTTCAAGATCACAAAAAATGCAATTAGGGTCTTAATAGGGTTGTGTTCATATGGTGAATTGCCCTCATTGAAGTTGATGAAGAACCAAATTGTTACAAACACAATCGGATCAAAGTTTGACAAAAGAGTTATGACAATCAATGACATTCTGGAGTATGATGTCAGATTTGCTTCAATGGTGATTGGATATAAGGTATATTACTCTAGCAGAGAGAATTCAATATTCGAAACAGTAATACATGAAACTTATGAGATGATCCAAGAAAATAAGAAGTATGACCTATGTGAACTGCTCCGGAGTGAGTTGATGAAGAACTTGGCAAAGATCAAGAAAGACAAGAAACATTCGTTCAAGTACGAAACTCTGATCCTATGTTTGTTCTTCTATTTCATGGATGAAGTTTCAGGTGTAAGCCAAGTCTAATGGGCCTATGACAGACCTATGGGAGTATAAATTAGAGAATTGTACAAAATTGGTGATACTAAAGCCTGAAAAGTTATTTTATGGGGTTATTTCAAGATTTTTTAGAATGAAATGTATGGAAGGGAGAGAATCCTCAGTCGGTAGTTGATAAGTATCAAGATACAATTTTATTCATGGTGGATACAAACCAATGTTCGATGGAGGTTGTTGAGCCTAGAACTATATGGATCATGCCCATGGGGTATGAGGTAGATGAGCATATATTTGAGCTATATGCTCAACATCTATTAAGAAAACTACTAGATCCCTTTGAGGAGAGATTTGAAACCTATGTTGAGAAGAGCTTGAAGCTATACAAGAAATTCAAGAATCTGTAAATTCAAAGGAAAGTGAGAAAGGAAGTAGAGGCATATGTAAAAAGCATTGGTATCACAAAAGAGGCAGTCCAAAAGGTGAGGAAGAGAAATATTTTACCTACTGAGGAGACATCAAAGGAGAAGAAGGCTAAACTAGAAGTCTCTACCCCAAAACCTAAACAATCAAAGATTTTTGCACCCTCCTCTGGTCCTTAGAAGCCTGCAAGCATAGAAAAATCTTTAGTCAAACCATCTGATAAGGGTGAGAAGAGGAAGAAAGTAATGTTTGTGACTATGAAGGATGATGAGGAGACTGAGTCTGATGAAGAGGTGAAGAAAATGAAGACTAAGGGCACCAAAGCCACAAAAGTCTCTAAGGACAAGCCCTCCGGTGGACAAAAACCAAGCAAGAAACCAAAAATAGATTCCACCCAATCTGAGATGACAATCAAAGAGGTGGAAGAAGCATTGATTGTACAAGGTAATCTAAAGCCTCTTTCTGATTTTTATGACAAGTTTGATGATGATGGAAAAATAACTCTAGAGGAAGCTACAATTAAATATTTGAACAACAACAGTAGGGTACTTATAGAAATAATGTCAGAGATCCCAAAAGATTTATATGATATTTTGAAAATGAGAAGACAAACTACTAAAGTTGGAGATGAAAGACTTAAGGAATATGTAATAGTTAGCATATGTCTCGTAATAGCAGTAGAAGAAATGAAAAGAATACTCAGAAGCCCTCAACATTTTGTTGGGATAACTGGTGAACAACTGAGAGGGGGGGGGGGGGGGGGTGAATCAGTTGTTAACAGATTATGTGAATTAAAGTACTTAAAACCTTATATCGGTATAACTGATTAACTATTAAAGCATAAATGAAAACCAGAGAACCAATACCATGCAACCATAACACATAACACCATGATTTGTACATGGAAAACCTCAATGAGGAAAAACCACGGTGGGAAACCCTACCCACAGTCAGATGATACTTCTGCAGTAAGTATATGATTACAATAGGGGCCTCCACATGTATGAAGGCACACTACCTAGAGCGTATTGCTCATCACAATGGAGTCTCACTGACTACAGAGATGTCAACCACATCAAGATGTTTGGACTACAATCTAGAGAGAAGAATTATTGGTAATAGCATCAAACATGCTAGATTACAGTTTCAGTTAAGCTCAATACCGGAGGTCTAAAACCTCTTACATAAACCCAAATCGATCACCTATGATCGACCAAATCCTCTGCACAAATGATTATTACATTATTCGCTCCTTGCCCATACTACTTGATCTACAATGAGATCTTACTTACATTTATACCAACCCGGGACCTAACCAATTAGGTTGGCCAAACAAATGATAATACAATAGATCCATTACATAATCCTAAAATAAAATCATCAAATGTCGGTCTAAGGCCAAACAAATATCATCCAATCAATGAAACATCCCGGAAGCGCATCGGAGGATCCACCAACACGTTTCATGAAAATCGGTCCATAACCTAGATAGCACTAGACCTAAATTAGATCCATACATTCCAAAGAAATGAAAACAATCAGATGAGGTGCAAACACGATCACCATCAACATCATGAATCCCTTCTAGAAGCTGCACCAACACCACTTATGCATAACATCAAGGATCTTCAATAAAGCTCTGTCAGTGAAACCCTTACCAGATCAATAAAGAAAGCTTACTAGAACATAAGATAAGATCCGACCATCAAGTCAATACCAATTGACTGACACATACTTCAGAAACATATGAACCATCCATACAAATATATTCCATCAACTAGATCATACCGGTGGCAGTCAACTAATTATCTTGCCAATCCAATCCTCCTATCAGAAGCCGATAAACAAGCATAACTGAAAGTGTTGACATCATTGACAAAACATCAGTGCAACACATACTTAATTTTATCATATGGCCAACAATCTCCCCCTTTTGGTATTGATGGCAAGACTAGATGTGAAAAACATCCAAGTGCCAAGAAAATGCCAAACAAGTCTCCCCCAATGTAAAACCGCCAACAATCTCCCATGAAATGATATAGCAATGAAGCTCTGAACCAAAACTGAAACAAAAAGGACTAAATACCGCCAAACTCCCTCTAAGGAGTGCAATCAATAAATAATAATGGTTTTGCACATATATTCCTCCCCATTTGATAGCAATGCCAAAGAATCAAACAGAATAAATAACTCTAAAACTCAAGGTTGACTACTCCCCTTGAGTAGTAGCACTAATTCGTCAATCCGAAGCATAAGGTAGCTCTGATAATGCATACCGGACCGATGCACATCTGCATTAATTAAGTCTCTACCAGAGGGTTAGAAACCCCCAATCTGTTTCTCAAATACTCAAATGATTCCTATGACAAAGGTTTAGTTAAGATGTCTGCTATCTGCTCTTTAGTGTTCACATAAACCAGTCTGACTTCTTTTTCTTCGACCTTTTACTTCAAAAAGTTATACTTGATTGATATGTGCTTAGTCTTGGAGTGAAATACTAGATTCTTTGATATGTCAATAGCTACAGAATTATCACAATGGATAACTACAAAAATCATTACAACTCACTTGTATATCCTTTAACAGTTGCTTCATCCATAGAACTTGAGTACAATTGGTTGCAGCTGCAACATATTCAGCTTCAGCAGTAGATAAAGAAATGCAAGACTGCTTCTTGCTAATCCATGAAACCAACTTCTTCCCAAGGAAGAATGCTCCACCAGATGTGCTCTTCCAGTCATCAACATCACCTGCCCAATCTGCATCTGTATATGCACATAAAGTAAAGTCATCATCTTTAGGGTACCATAAACCATATTCAGTTGTTCCTTGCAAATACTGGAATATCCTTTTTATTGCACTTTCATGATTTTCTCTTGGATTACTTTTGAAATCTTAATACAATACTAATTGCATTCATTATATCTGGTCTAGTCTGAGTTAGATATAGCAAACCACCAATCATGGATTTATATCTTGTAGAATTTATTGAAGGGGATACATCCTTAATTAATAATTTTTCACTTGTAACCATAGGAGTACTAACCAGTTTAGAATTTTCCATACCAAATTTCTTCAACTATTCCCTTTGATATTTAGTTTGATAGATAAAGATACCTTTGTTAATTTGAGTGATCTGCAAACCTAGGAAAAATCTTACTTCTCCAGTCATAGATATTTCATATTCACTCTACATATTATCAGAAAATTCCATGCACAATTTTTCTTCACCTCCAAAAATGATATCATCAACAAATACTTCAATAATCAGAATATCATCGTTAGTGATCTGATAATATAGATTACTGTCAGCATTACCTTTTATAAAATCAAGCTTCAAAAGATACTTATCCAACCTTGCCTACCAAGCTCTAGGAGCCTGTTTTAGTCCGTATAGGGCTTTCCTTAATCTGCAAACCATATTTTTGTCATCTGTCAGTAAAAATCCATCTGGTTGCTCAATAAAGACTTCTTCTTCAAGTTCTCCATTCAAAAATGCACACTTAACATCCATCTGATAGACCTTGTAGTTCTTATAGGCTGCATAAGAAAGAAATAATCTAACAGCTTCAATTCTAGCTATCGGTGCAAAAGTTTCACCATAATCAATTCCATCCTTCTAAGAATATCCTTTGAAGACCAACCTAGCCTTGTTTCTTACAGCTTGTCCATCCTCATTTAGTTTATTTCTAAAAACCCATTTAGTTCCAATAACATTCTTAATTTTAGGTCGGGGAACTAAAGTCCAAGTATTATTCTTTTCTGTTTGATCTAATTCATCTTCCATCGCTTTCATCCAACATTCATCTTTACAGGCTTCAACTACTAATATCAATCCAATATGAGAAATGAAACATACCTCTTGATTTGCCAATCTTCTCCTTGTCATAACTCCCATGTTTTTGTCTCCAATGATCTGATTTTTAGAATGATTTAGCGTTACATACCTTGGTGTTTTCTAATTTTCAGGTTCTTTGTGCTGCTCTTTAGTTATAGTTGATTTTTTTGATGATGTCAGGGTAACTGGTTCAGTATTCTATTCCAATATAGGAACTACCGATTTAGTTATGATCATTTTTATTGTCGGCTCACTGTCATAAGATTTAACTTGATCTTTGTACTACTCATCCACTTTCACATTAGCGCTCTCCACAATTCTCTGCAATCTTTTGTTATAACATCTATATGCTTTTATTTTCGTTGAATAACCAAGAAATATTCCTTCATCATATCTAGGATCAAACTTTTTAATGGAATCATCTCTTTTGAAATAACACTTACTTCCAAAGATTCTAAAATATTTAAGAGTGGGTGAATGACCAAACAATAATTCATAAGGGGTCTTACCAGTATCTCCTTTGATATGAACTCTATTGAATGTGTAAACTATTGTACTTACTACTTCTTTCCAATAGATATGAGGTAGATTAACTTCCATCATCATGCTTCTGGCTGCATCCAAAATGGTTCTATTCTTTCTTTCCACAATGTCATTTTCCTGAGGTGTTCGGGATGCAGATAACTATTTCCTAATGCCATTTTTCTAACAATAACTGTTTAACTCACTGGATGTGAATTCACTACCTTGATATGATCTCAGACACTTGATTTTCATTCCTGTCTCTATCTCAACCATAGCTTTAGAGATCTTGAATTTCTCAAAGGATTCATATTTCTCCCATACAAAAGCAACCCACATCATTCCAAAATAGTCATCAATGATTAACATGAAATATCTATCACCTTGAAAGCTTCTTGTATTAGCAGGACCACATAGCTTAGTATGAATCAGATCAATAAAAACATTAGATTTATCAGGTATTCTCTTAAAAAAAGTTCTAATTTTCTTACCCATTTGACATTCTTTACATACTGGATTATGAGGCTTCACAATCTTAGTTAAATCTCTAACTGCCTTAGTTGAATTGATCTTTACAATGCAAACAAAATTTACATGATACAATCTCTTATGTCGTAGCCAACTTTCATCAATATGTGCAATCAAACATGTCTTTTTACTGGAGTTCAAATGAAAGATGTTACCTTTTGTCTATGTCCCGGTTGCAATCTCCAAACCTGATTTGCTAATGATTTTGCACTTTTCATCCTTGAATTGTAATTGAAATCCTTTGTCTACCAACTCTCCTACACTCAAAAGATTATGCTTCAGACCTCCAACATAATAGACATTATCAGTGTTATGCTTACCATCTAATGAAATGGTTCCTCTTCCTTTAATCATGCATGCATTGTTATTGCCAAATCTGACTTGACCACCATCAAATTCTTGCAGGCTTAGAAAATTTCCTTTGTCACCTGTCAAACTGTCTATTACCCATTCATCTGTGTCTTCAACTTTTTCTGTAAGGGCCTTTTTCACATCTTGATAACTGGTTCTAGATCATCTTTCTTCATAGCATAAAATACCCAGTATTTTCCATTGCCGGATCCACTAGTTGAATCTCTTGTTGGTTCTTCTTTTGAGTCATCAGT
Source organism: Cryptomeria japonica (assembly GCF_030272615.1). NCBI lineage: Eukaryota > Viridiplantae > Streptophyta > Pinopsida > Cupressales > Cupressaceae > Cryptomeria > Cryptomeria japonica. The sequence goes on along the minus strand of NC_081410.1, from coordinate 300,804,110 downwards.
TACTCCTTCATCAGCATAGTAGCATGATTTGTTTTTGTATTTCCTGTACTTATGCTTGATCTGATATTCAGGGTTAGGCTTAAAAGATCTTCTTGCTCTTTCTTCCAATTTTGAATTCCTTTCAGGATATCTAGGTACAAAATGACATATCTTATTACATGCAAAACATTTGAAAGGAGATTTTCCTTCATACTTACTTCCTGATGGACCTCTTGACATCCTTCTAGAAAATAGGGCTTCAAGTTGCTCAATCTCTTCATCTTCTTTCCTGATCTCTTCCAATTCCTTTGCATACCAAACTTTCCAATATTGCTTGTCGATTGATGATGTAGATGCGTCAAATGCAATATCAACCTTTGTAGCTCTAGGAGGACCAAATTCTTCAAGCTCAAAAGAAGATATCTTCCCAACAAGAGTATCTCTATTGATAGAAGAATTAGGCATGGTTCTTAGCTCATTAATTGCAGTTACCTTCATCTTATATGTCGGTGGAAAAACCCTTAACACTTTTGAAACAATCTCTTCCTCACTCAGAGATCCACCACAACACTAAATTCCCAATACAATTTTATAACCCTTTCCATGAATGCAGAAATTCTTTCATCTTCTTTCATCTTCAAGATTTCATATCTTTCTCGATAACATTCAAGTTTTGTAATTTTAACAGGAAGATCACCTTCATTCAAAGTCTCCAACCGAATCTTCCATACTCCATAGTTTGTTCCATCAAGCCTAGGGTTGTCCTTCTAGAAAACATGAGTTGAACTATTAGTTGCCATATGATCTTCCTCAAGCGTTTAAGCTTCTACAAAGAGAATACAAAGCTTTGATACCAATTGTTAGGATAGTTGGTGAACAATTGAGAGGGGGGGTGAATCAGTTGTTAACAGATTATGTGAATTAAAGAACTTAAAACATTATACCGATATAACTGATTAAGCATTAAAGCATAATGAAAACCAGAGAATCAATACCATGCAACCATAACACATAATACCATGATTTGTACATGGAAAACCATGATGGGAAACCCTACCCACAGTCAGATGATACTTCTACAACAAGTATATGATTACAATAGGGGCCTGCACATGCAGGAAGGCACACTGCCTAGAGAGCACTGCTCATCACAATGGAGTCTCTTTGACTAGAGAGATGTCAACCACCTCAAGATGTTTGGACTACAATCAAGAGAGAAGAACTATCGGTAATAGAATCAAACATGCCAGATTACAGTTTTAGTTAAGCTCAATATCGAAGGTCTAAAACCTCTTACATAAACCCAACTCGATTACCTATGATCGACCAAATACTCTGCACAAATGATTATTAAATTATTCTCTCCTTGCCCATACTACTTGATCTACAATGAGATCTTACATACATTTATACCAACCTGAGACCTAACCAATTAGGTCGGCCACACAAATGATAATGCAATAGATCCATTACATAATCCTGAAATAAAATCATAAAAAATGTTGGCCTAAGGCCAAACAAATATCATCCAATCAATGAAACATCCCGCAAGCGCATCGGAGGATCCACCAACACATTTCATGCAAACTGATCCATAACCTAGATAGCACCAAACCTAAATTAGATCCACACACACCAAAGAAATGACACCAATCATACGAGGCACGAACACGATGACCATCAACATCCTGAATCCCTTCTAGAAGTTGCACCAACACCACTTATGCATAACTTCAAGGATCTTCAATAAAGCTCTGTCGGTGAAACCCTTACTAGACCAATGAAGCAAGCTTACTAGAACATAAGATAGCATCCGATCATCAAGTAAATACGAACTAACTAAAACATACTTTAGAAACACATGAACATATTCCATCAACCAGATCATATCGGTGGCAATCAACTGATTATCTTGCCAATCCAATCCTCCTACCGGGAGTCGGTAAACAACCATAAATATAAGTGTTGATATCCATGACAAAACATCAATGCAACACATAATCAATTCCATCATATGGCCAACATATTTTAGAAGTAAAACTCGGATAAATAAGATTATGATTGGGAAAGTAGATGAAGTGATAAAGGATACTGAGGCAATTCTGAAGCCAATTTTGGAAAGGAATCAGTATGATGTTGCCTCATCTACTCCGACATCACAGAAAGATCAACCCAAAGATGATAAAGCTAATGCAAGTGTTCCTTCTACTGTGGAAAAGGAAGATGTAGTTAAAGGTAAGAAGGGAGATGAGTTAGATAAAGGTAAAAAGGAAATATGGAATGATAATAAGGATGAGGATACACAAAATCCTTCAGATCAGCCCATGGATACAACACCCTTTGTTGAAACTAAAGCTCTGGTTGTTGATGATGCAGGTCTTAAAGATGTCAAAATAGATATAGATGCAGAAGATAAAAGGGATGCAACAAGAGACACTATAGATGATGTGAAGGAGTTCCTTGAAAAGGACAAGCAAATTTTTTATGATTTGGCATTGTTATAAGGGCTAATTAACTTGGATTCTCTCTCTCCCATCTAGACGCTAAAGCTAGCATCACTTGCACATGCTAAGTCAAGGGAGGAGACCTTAAAATCTCTAATAGAGGATAGTGATCTTGTAAGTCCTAATTTCAGGATCCTAGAAAAAATAATGCCTACATTTTAAAAGGATACATCCGATTCCCCTTTGAGCCAGCTAAAAAGTACAAATCAATTTGGTGAGTACTCATTTTGAGTTGTTAGAGAAGTCTATTGAGGCAAAGGTCCACAATGAGTTTAATGTCAAGAGGCTCTAGACATTGAAAATAGTGATTGTCGACGATAGAGTTACATTAGATACCTATGTGAAGAGTATTCAATATTAGATATCTATGTTAAGAGTATTCAAGATGCATTATTTGAAGGAGGCAACATATACAAATCTTGTTTATCACTGTCAAAATTCACTGAGGATATTAAGAAGAAGTCTGAGGAGTATGAAATCAAATTAGCCAGAATATCTCAATCATTTGATCCTTTGTCAGTTTTTGTGAGGAGTCAAGAAGATCAAGTAATATCCTTACTTGAAAAAATCAAGAGCTTGAGCCATGATAAGGAAAGGATTATTGGCGCAAAGTTGATGAACTTCGAATTCATATCACTCCCAAATTGGACACATTTCTGAGTGCCTTAAATGATGCTTTGGATGCTCAAACTGCCAGTAAACCCTCTACTGATCTTAAATCAACAGAGATGCAAGCATACCTTTTAGTGGTCTCATATGCGTTCTTGAATGTCTCAAGAAGGGTTGGGATAGCCATTTGGGGTCATTGAAAAACACTTTTGGAGATATCTTCATTTTTTTGTAAAGTAGTAAGGATTGTGTATATATGCTTCTGTATATAGAGTTTTGTGTAAATATTTGGCATCCGGATCTCTACCTTTGTCATTGATGTCAAAGGGGGAGTGTAGATTCTTGAAAAAAGTTGTATTCATTTTAAGGGGAGATATGGAATTTTGGAATGTTGGATTTTTGAATTTTTGTAGTGTATATATGTTGGTACTGATTTTGACACAGTCATTTTTCACTAAGTGTTGCAATCGATGCCAAAGGGGGAAATTGTTGGCAAGAGACACTGTACATCTCATCTAGTGTTGTCATTGATGGCAACAAAAGTTAGATATTCCATCCACAGTGTGTGATCTAATTCTACCAAAAGTCAGAACGAAGAGTTGGTTAAGTCTGGTGAGTTAGAACAAAGCATTCGATAGAATGTAGTATTTTGGTTAACATTTCATTTTGGTTTAATATTTTTTGTTGCAGATGTAGAAGAATATGGTTAGATGTCTGGAGTACATTATTAAGGATTGTAGACTCTGGTGATGATTGTCATGTGAGTTAGAAGATCTGGTGTACCTGGGTTTTTGGGTTGAATAGTGTGGTATGACCAGCTTAGATGGTTGATCATTGTACAGAATTGATAAAGTAATTTTTCTGATTGTTTTTGTGGTTGAGAATGTTTAGTTGACCTCTGGAAGCATGTGGACAATTCTTTTAAATCTGCATATGCATTGGAGTTCAGATTGAGCCGATTATGTATGCGTGTTTTAATATATGTTACGTGTTCTTGAAGCTGACATGTAGAAGACCTAATTTCATGTTGCAGATATAAAAGACTGATGGATCAGATCTTTTTGGACATCAGTAAAGGTATGGAAAGTGGTTTTTATTGAGTGTGTGCAGTTTCACGTGCACAAGTGAATGATTTATGCTTTGGAATAATGTAGAATAGTGGAACAGAGCAGTATGAGTTGAAGTGTGTGCAACATGTATAATAAGACTAACCAAAACTATAAATTGGCATTGGTAGATGCTATTCATTATTTCATCTCTCTTTAGTGATCTTTATAATTATTTGTAAGGCAATGAGCCTTCCCAAGGGTTGTAGCCCTTCTTGCTTTGTAATTGAGAAGTGAACTTTGGGCAGTGTACCCGAATGCATGTGCATTCCCTTGTAATAATTTTAACCGAGTATAATTATCTTGTGGGTCTCATCCCCACCATGTTTTTTCCCTTAATCAATTTTTTTGCATATAAATCTTGGTGTTATGGTGTCATTTCTTATTGATTTTTGTTTCTGCATCTCTCTTTTGTTCATTTGCATTAAGTGGTTGAAAGAACAAGTTAAGGAAGTTAAAAATTAGCAGGACCACATAGGTTAGTATGAATAAAATCAAGAATATCATTAGATTTATCAGATATGCTCTTAAAACAAGTTTTGATTTGCTTACCCATTTGACATTCTTTACATACCGGATTATGAGGCTTCACAATATTAGGTATATATCTAACTGCCTTAGTTGAACTGATCTTTACAATGCAATCAAAATTTACATGACACAACCTCTTATGCCATAGCCAACTTTCATCAATATGTGCAATCAAACATGTCTTTTCACCAGAGTTCAAATGAAAGATGTTACCTTTTGTCTGTGTCCCAGTTGAAATCTCCAAACCTGATATGCTAATGACTTTGCACTTTTCATCCTTGAATTGTAATTGAAATCCTCTGTCTACCAACTATCCTACACTAAAAATATTATGCTTTAGACCTTCAACATAATAGATATTATCAGTGTTATGCTTACCATCCAATGAAATGGTTCCTCTTCCTTTAATCATGCATGCCTTGTTATTACCAAATCTGACTTGACCACCATCAAATTCTTGCAAGGTTAGAAACTTTCCTTTGTCACCTGTCAAAAGGTCTATTACCCATTCATCTGTGTCTTCAACTTTTGCTGCAAGGGCCTTTTCCACATTCTTGATAACTGGTTTTGGATCATCTTCCTTCATAGCATAAAATACCCAGTCTTTTCCATTGTCAGATCCACTAGTTGAATCTCCTACCAGTTCTTCTTCTGAGCCACCAGTTACTCCTTCTTCATCAACATAGTAGCATGATTTGTTTTTGTATTTCCTGTACTTATGCTTAATCTGATATTCAAGGTTAGGCTTAAAAGATCTTCTTGCTATTTATTCCAATTTTGAATTCCTTTCAAGACATCTAGATGCAAAATGATATATCTTATTACATGCAAAACATTTGAAAGGAGATTTTCATTCATACTTACTTCCTGACAGACCTCTAGGTATCCTTCTAGCAAATAGGGCTTCAAGTTGCTCAAGCTCTTCAACTACTTTCCTAATCTCTTCCAATTCTTTTGCATAAAAAAATTTCCAATCTTGCTTGTTGGTTGATGATGTAAATGCCTCAAATGCAGTATCAACCTTTGTAGCTCCAAGAGGACCAAATTCTCCAAGCTCAAAAGCATATATCTTCCCAACAAGAGTATCTCTATTGACAGAAGAATTAGGCATGGTTCTTAGCTCATTAATTTTAATTACCTTCATCTTATATGTTGGTGGCAAAACCCTTAACACTTTTGAAACAATCTCTTCCTCGCTTAGAGATCTATCAGAATCTTGCACTTTGTTAGAAGTGACCTTATCAAAGGATTTCAAACACTCATTCAGAATGTTACCTTGCTAGAGGATTTACAAATAAGACTATTAGGTCCACTCGGTTAAGAGATTTCCTGTCACTTACAAAATAAATAATAGTAATAAAATATATCTGCAACTTCACATCTGAAATGTTAAAACAGACTCTATGTGCTCAAAATAATCTTTTCATAAGACTTATCTTCCTCCTTGTTGGGCTTCTCAATCTATTCTTCAATCAAATCTTCAATCTTTTGTACTCCGTAATCACCTCTGCAGTATCACTGCTCTTCTATTTGCCCACACATTGTGTTCATCAACTTTTCCTTATTTATAAGCAATTCCTAACCACTTAATCTCCTTAATCACATTTCCCATTCTTAATCTTAGCCATCAGATCTTCAAACTTGACTAGGTTCATTGAATCCTTCGAACTGAAAAATGTTTTATCTTGCTTTGAAACTTGTATTCCTTCCTTGGTACTTGTGCTTGGTTATGACCGTTCAATCTGTGTTGTAGATCCAACTCTTGAATTTTCATTGTTGTTGATCCTTAACAAACTTCTTGCACGACATTCCAATCTTCTATAAATCTCCAGCTCATTGGCATCCTTCATTTAATAGTGTATTTATTCATCCAATGCATTCTGTTACTGCTTGGTTGATACTCGGTAAATAAATAACTTTACTTGGTAACTTCTTCCTTCTTTAACTGACACTGATAACCTCGGTGTTTACCGACTAGCTCCTTGCTCGGTAAAATAGAACAGTATCAAACCTTTACTCATTCTGTTACATGAAATATTTTCTCCTTCTTATTCAGTCTTAGAATACACATATATAGGATATCAAAACAATCAAAATAACATAATCTCATCACTGTCTAACTCAGTAATAATTGCCCATTGAATAACTTATTACTCCCCTTCATTTTCACATTCTTTCTGTGTCACTTATCGACATCTTTATACTCATCAAAACATACTCTTTAAGATATGGCAACATCATACTGACTCAGAAAATCAATTGCTTGACATCGATGACAAAATAATATTATTAAGACAGTAATCATCCTTTATCAATTATATCATCAACCTCCAACAAACTTAATGTAATGCCAACAATCTCCCCCTTTGGCATTGATTTCAATGCCAACTTGATTTATTCCAATTGATTCAGACTGTTGTTATTCTTCTCCTGTTATCGTTGAGCTGTAAACTACTACTGTGATCTGATCTTCTCTTGTCATTAGTCTTCTCCCCCTTTGACAACAATGTCGAAAGTAAAACTAATCCATGATTACTTCCCCTGTGAAGTAATTTCCTTGCTTGTTGTATCATCTTAGTCTCGGTCAAGGCATCTTGTCTTCATTCACTGTTTCCTACACAACTTTAGGCAACCTCCTAAGGTGTGTAAATCAGTATCAACTCACAAATAGTATTCTGTAGAGTCATAGAATTGATGCTTTCACCGAACTCTGTCAGTGAGTACTAGATAGGGGTAGGACCCCTATCTTATTTCTAAGATACTCAAAAGTGTCCCTTGGCAGTGGCTTTGTGAAGATGTTTGCTAATTGTTCCTTTGTGCTAACATATTCCAGCACAACTTTCTTTTCTTGAACTTCTTCTCTTAGATAATGATACTTTATAGAGATATGCTTTGTCTTAGAGTGCATTACCAGATTCTTTGAAATGTTAATAGCACTTGTATTATGACAAAATATAGTTACTGGCTCGGTAACTATCTCATTCATACCTTCCAACAATTGTTTGATCCATGCTATATTGGTACAATTCAATGCTGCAGCGACTTATTCAGCTTCAGCTGTTGACTGTGAAATGCATCCTTGTTTCTTGCTAAGCCAACTCACTAGTCTTTCTCCCAAAAAGAAAGCTCCACCGCTTGTGTTTTTCCTGTCATCAATATTTCCTGCCCAATCAGCATCAGTATAGACTTTTAAGTCAAAATCATTCCTCTTTTTATATAGAAAACCATAATCTTCAGTGCCTCTCAAGTATCTAAAAAATTCTCTTGATTGCTGTCATATGGGTTTCTTTGGGATCTGCAGAAAATCTTGCAGTTATACCTACTGCATGTGCTACATCAGGCCTATTGTGAACTACATATTGCAACTTTCCAATCATAGATCAGTAAAGTGTCTCATCAATAGATGTAGATTCATCATTCTTTGATAGTTTACAATTAGTAGTCATAGGAGTACTTACAGGTTTAGAATCCTCCATTCCAAATTTCTTCAAGATTTCCTTTATATACTTGGATTGAGTAAAGAAAATCTCATTTTTCATTTGTAGTATCTGTAAACCTATAAAATACTTTATTTCACCTATTAATGACATCTCAAATTCTTTGCACATTTCATTTCCAAAGTTCTTGCATAAAGAATCATTTCCACAAAAAATGATATCATCAACAAATATGGCTGAAATCAGTATTTCATTATCCTCACCATTCTTCATATACATGTTACTATTTTCACTACTCCTCATAAATCCAATCTTGATTAAGTAAGAGTGCAACCTTTCATACCATGCTCTAGGTGCTTGTTTTAGGCCATATAAAACTTTATTCAACTTACATACATGATCTTTATTCTTCTCTTCAATCCTTCAGGTTGTTCAATATAAACTTCTTCTTCTAGTATACCATTCAAAAATACAAATTTAACATCCATTTGATATACCTTGAAATTTTTGTAAGCAGCATATGCCAACAATGTTCTCACTCCTTCAAGTCTTGGCATAGGTGCAAAAGTCTCACCATAGTCTATTCCTTCTTCTTGAGCATAACCTTTGCAAACTAGCCTTGCTTTATTCCAAATGACCTTACCTTTTTCATTTAGCTTATTTCTAAAAATCCACTTCGTACCGATTACATTTTTCTCTTTTGGTCTTGGGACCAGTGTCCATGTTTCATTTTTCTTGATTTGTTCAATCTCTTCTATCATAGCATTCACCCAATTTTCATTGCTTAATGCCTCTTTTACTATCCTTTGTTCAAACTCGGATATCAAACATGTGTTCTATCTCAGTTTGTTCCTTGTCATCACTAGAGCATCCTTATCTCCTATAATCTGACTTGATTCATGATTTCTTCTGACATATTTTGCTAATATAGGCTCGGTAGGCTCTGTATGATCTTCTTCATCACTCGGTAACTGAGTATTTTCTTCATCGGCTTTCTCGGTTAGACTTCTCGGTTGAACATATATAAACTCTTCATAATCTTTTGGTTCTTTGGAGTTTCCTTCATCATTCCTTTATGTGAATTCATCAATTTTCACATTTGCACTTTCCACTATTTTCTTAGATGATTTGATTAGACATTTAAATGCTTTACTCCTAGAGGAATAACCAAGAAATGTTCCTTCCTCGCTTTTCTGATCAAATTTTCCATTTCTGTCATCTTTGTGAACATAGCATCTACTTCCAAATATTTTAAAATAACTTACATTTGGTTTCTTGTCATACCAGATTTCATACGGTGTCTTCATAGTTCCTTTCTTCAGTTGTACTCGGTTCAGGGTGTAAACTGCAGTGCTTATTGCTTCTCTCCAAAATATTTGAGGTACTCTCTTTTCTATAATCAAGGTTCTGGCACAATGTACAATTGGTCTATTTCTTCTTTCAGCTATCCCATTTTGTTGTGGTGTTCTCGGTGTAGACACTTGTCTCTTTATACCATGATCATTGCAGAATAAGTTAAATTCATCTGAAATGAACTCTCCTCCTCCGTCAGATCTTAGACATTTCAACTGTCTTCCTGTTTCATTTTCAACTCTTGCCTTATACCATTTGAACATTTGAAAGGCTTCTGATTTCTCTTTTAAAAACATAATTGACATCATCCTTGAGTAATCATCCACAAATAATATGAAGTATTATCACCATAATAACTTTGAACTTTCATAGGACCACAAAGATCAGGGTGTACAAGATCTAAAATTCCTTTAGAAGTGTAAGACTTACCTGTAAAGCTTGATTTTGTCATCTTACCCATCTGGCATCCTCGACATATTACATTCTCAGGTTTTTCCAAGCTCGATAGACCTCTTACCTGGTGCTTCTTACTTATTTTGATCAGGTTATATAAATTTAAATGACAAAACCTTTTATGCCATAATCAGGTATCTTCTATTTTTGCATACAGACAATTGTTCCGAGTTGAGTCAAGATGAAATGTATTACCTCTTATTTGAGTCTCGGTAGCAGCCAACTTTCCATGTTTGTCAGGAACTTTGATAATTCCTTTCTGAAATTCTATTCGGTATCCTGTATTGTTTAGCTGTGCTACACTCAACAAATTGTATTTCAGACCTTCAACCCAATATACATCATCACATTTAGCATTGTCAAGAAATGTGATAGATCCTTTACCTTTCACAGGACATGGTGCATCATTACCAAATCTTACATAACCTCCATCATAGTCTTCTAATTTAACAAACTTGTGTTTATCACCTGTCATGTGATGTGAGCATCCACTATCTATGATCCAAGAATCATTATTATTTATGTGTGATATTAAGGCTTTTTCTTCATACCTTTCTTCATCTGATCCATCTTTGATAGCCACATATACAACTTCCTCTGTCTCGGTCCCATCAAATTTTTCATCATTGGATTCCTCATCAGCTACTAGGCATGTCTTTCTATCTCTCCTTTTGAAGTCTCGGTGCCCTCTGTATTGGTTGTCTTGGTATTCTCTCTTTTCACTAGATTCTTTGTCAGGACAGTTTGAAGCCATATGTCCAATTTTATCACAGCTAAAACATTTCAAAGGTAACTTCCCTTTATACTTACCTTTGCCTCTCGGTAACCTTCTGGCCAATAATGCTTCAAACACTTCTTGCTTTCTGATTTCCTCATATAGTTTGTGTACTTCTTCCATGTTTTTGTGAAATCTCTCACTTGCTCCACTGTGATTTCCTTCAACATACTTATACATTCTATCATTGTAATCATTAGATTCATCAAGATGAAAAGAACTGAATGCAGATTCAACTTTGTTAACCGAAGACCCACTGTTACCAAAATTACTCAACTCAAAAGCATGTAGCTTACCGATAGTAGCATCTAAGGAGACTGGCATGTTTGGTACAAACCTTAAGTCATTAATTGCAAAGACTCGAATGGCATAAGTAAGTAGAAGTGTTCTCTGCAATTTACTTGTTACATCCTTTTCTTCAATAGTTCCTCCTACTCCTTTGATTTGATTGACAGTTTCCTTTAACCTTGTGTTGTATTAGATTATGTTCTCACCTTCATTCATTCTCATGGATTCAAGTTGTCCTCTTAGACTGTCTACTTTTGCTCTTTGAACATGTTCATCACCACCATACACAGATATAAGCTTATTCCACATAGCTTTGGCATCATTACAACCTTCGAGATCATTAAACTTTGAGTCGGTCATTGTTGATGTTATTTCAATCATTGCTTGAATATGTTCTTTCTTTGCCTTTATCTCTTCCATTGTCATCGGGTAGGTGCTAGGTGCAGTGTAATCATTCTCCAAATAATATGTTGCATGTTCTCCAATTCCTAATAAGTGCAGCTTCATCCTTTTCTGCCATGTGGAGAAACTTGACTTGTTCAACTTTGGTGCATCCCTTTTATACATCTTTGGATCTTGCCTCAAGTTCCTTTAAAATTTTCTTTCAGAGTTCTAGCTCTGATACCAATTGTTAGTTAGATGAGGGGGGGGGTGAATCAAATAAACTCACAATTCAATGATCTATCCAGATTCAACCTCGGTAGAACTTACTTGATATGCAAATATGACTGTAAATCATTCAAACTCATAAACTGATAAACTTGAAACATCAAAACACATTTAACACCATATTTAACGTGGAAACCCAAATAGGGAAAAACCACTGTGGGATTTTGGACCCACTAAGAAAATATACTCTTCTAGAGTATGCTCAGTTAAAAGCCAATCTTGTTAAAGATTACATAAACACGTTTGTAGATGTGACCCGATCAAAGGATTTCCCTCAGATCTATCTGAATCTTGCACTTTGTTAGAAGTGACCTTGTCAAAGGATTTCAAACACTCATTCAGAATGTTACCTTGCTAGAGGATTTAAAAATAAAACTGTTAGATCCACTTGGTTAAGAGATTTCCTGTCACTTACAAAATAAATAACAGTAATAAAATATATCTGCAACTTCACATCTAAAATGTTAAAGCAGACTCTATGTGCTCAAAATAATCTTGTCATAAGACTTATCTTCCTCCTTGCTAGGCTTCTCAATCCATTCTTCAATCAGATCTTCAATCTTCTGTACTGGGCAATCACCTCTGCAGTATCACTGCTCTTCTATTTGCCTACATACTGTGTTCATCAACTTTTCCTTATTTATAAGCAATTCCTAACCGCTTAATCTCCGTAATCACATTTCCCATGGTTAATCTTAACCATCAGATCTTCAAACTTGACTGGGTTCATTGAATCCTTCAAACTGAAAAATGTTTTATCTTGCCTTGAAACTTGTATTCCTTCCTTGGTACTTGTGCTCGGTTATGACCGTTCAATCTGTGTTGTAGATCCAACTCTTGAATTTTCATTGTCGTTGATCCTTAACAAACTTCTTGCACAACTTTCCAATCTTCTATAAATCTCCAGCTCATTGGCATCCTTCATTTAATAGTGTATTTATTCATCCAATGCATTCTATTACTACTCGGTTGATACTCGGTAAATACAGAACTTTACTCGATAACTTCTTCCTTCTTTAATCGACACTGATAACCTCGGTGTTTACCGACTAGCTCCTTGCTCGGTAAAATAGAACAGTAGCAAACCTTTACTCATTCTATTACATGAAATCTTTTCTCCTTCTTATTCAGTCTTAGAATACACATATATAGGATATCAAAACAATCAAAATGACATAATCTCATCACTGTCTAACTCGGTAATAGTTTCCCATTGAATAACTTATTACTCCCCTTCATTTTCACATTCGTTCTGTGTCACTTACCGACATCTTTATACTCATCAAAACATACTCTTTAAGATATGGCAACATCATACTGAATTAGAAAATCAATTGCTTGACATCAATGACAATAATCATCCTTTATCAATTATATCATCAATCTACAAGAAACTTAATGTAATGCCAACAAAACATACTTCAAAAACATATGAACCATCCATACAAACATTTTCCATCAACCAGATCATATTGGTGTCAATCAACTGATTATCTTGCCAATCCAATCCTCCTATCGGAAGTCGGTAAACAACCATAACTACGAGTGTTGACATCAATGACAAAACATCAATGCAACACATAATCAATTCCATCATATGGCCAACACATTTTAGAAGTAAAACTAGGATAAATAAGATTATGATTGCGAAAGTAGATGAAGTGATAAAGGAACACGAGGCAATCCTGAAGCCAATTTTGGAAAGGAATCAGTATCATGTTGCCTCATCTACTTCGACATCACAAAAAGAGAAACCCAAAGATGATCAAGCTAATGCAAGTGTTCCTTATACTCTAGAAAAGGAAGATGTAGTTAAAGGTAAGCAGGGAGATGAGTTAGATAAAGGTAAAAAGGAAACATGAAATGACAATAAGGATCAGGATACACAGAATCCTCCAAATCAACCGATGGATACAACACCCTTTGTTGAAACTAAAGCTTTGGTTGTTGATGACGCAGATCTTAAAGAGGTCAAAATAGATATAGATGCAGAAGATAAAAGGGATGCAACAAGAGACACTGCAGATGATGTGAAGGACTTTCTTGAAAAGAATAAGCAATTTTTTTATGATTCGACATTGTCACAAGGGCTAATTAACTTGGATTCTCTCTCTCCCATCCAGAAGCTAAAGCTAGCATCACTTGCATAGGCTAAGGCAAGGGATGAGATCTTAAAATCTCACATAGAGGATAGTGAGGTTGTAAATCCTACATTTGGTATCCTAGAAAAAATAATGCCTATATTTCAAAAGGATACATCTTATTCCCCTTTGAGCCAGCTAAAAAAGTACAGATCAATTTGGTGAGTACTCATTTTGAGTTGTTAGAGAAGTCTATTGAGGTAAAGGTCCGTAATGAATTTAATGCCAAGAGGCTTTAGACATTGAAAATAATGATTGTCGATAATAGAGTTACATTAGATACCTATGTTAAAAAGTATTCAACATTAGATATATATGTTAAGAGTATTCAAGATGCATTATCTAAAGGAGGCAACATATACAAATCTTGTTTATCACTGTCAAAATTCACTGAGGATATTTAGAAGAAGTCTGAGGACTATGAAATTAAATTAGCCATAATATCGCAGTCATTTGATCCTTTGTCAGTTTTTCTGAGGAGTCAAATGGCAAGCAGTGAGTAGACCAGCACATAAGAGGTCAACTGGCTAAGCAGTGAACAGATCGGTATAAAGGAGGTAATTGGCTAGGTAGATTGTGATTGGTACATCGGCAGAGTCTGTAACTGACAGACTTGGTAACGTTCATTTAACATCTTGTTAAATTGACAGTCTTCTCCAGTCAACCGACAGACTTATCGACATGAACAACTGTTTTGACAGAGATTCCTAGAATGATTTGTGGAGAGCAAAATTTTGAATCAAATGTTTTGGAGGGAAATTTGACGACAGAATCAAAGGTTAATAAATTCACTTAATTATTGAGATGTGGTTGTTGTTTTTTGATTAAGGAAAAATAGGTTTTAAGGGACCCAAAACCCACTTACATATCATAAAGAAAAGCATTAGAGAAGCAAGAAAGGATAGAACGAAGAAAGAAAGGCAGCAAAAGATCAGCACAAAAGACAATAGCCAGAGAAAAGTACAGCAAAAGACCAGCCAGATATTGGCACACCTAAAACAAAACTAGAACAACTAGGTGAAAATATTTATGGTCTCCTCAGCATCCTTGACAAGCATCATCATTGCATTTGTTGCCTCTTTAAGGTCTTTGTTTTCCTGCACTTGTTGATTAGCTTTAGTCTTCAACTCCAACTCTTTAGCATTTTGCCTAGTTCTACATCTGGAAGAATGTTGGATAGAGCTAGAACCCATCTCATCATCAACAATCACCGTATCTTTGTTCTATTTATCCTTCTCCAGGAAGGCAACCAATGCATTCATATTTTAGGAAGTCACCTTCATCACAGCCAAGCTATGCTCCATGATTTTCCTTAGAGCACTCTCAGTTTTTTGAACCCTGTTGTTTATCAGTTCATAATCAGACTCACCCTTTTCTTTGAGAGTCCTCACCACATCCTCCAGGTGCTTCACATCTCCCTTTATGATCTCACCCTTCGACCAGTCATTAATATCTTTTTCATCCTTTGCTTCACTATTATCCTCAGAATTTTCCTCTTTTCCTTTATCATTAATATCCTTAACCACATTATCAATTTTGAGCTCCAACTCTCTCTGTTTTTCCTGAATGTTGGCAATATTATCAACCACCCACTTCTGGAACTTAAATATTTCTAGAGAGTTGTTTCTAACAACATTCAGAATAGTATCCACATCCTCCATGTCTTGGGCAGAATCCTCAGGCTTAGGGTTGCCCTCCTCCATATTATTCTGAACCTCATCCCTGTTGTTCGTATCATAGGGACTCTCCTTCTCCTCTAACTCATCAAAATCCTCTTTACCCTACTCATTATCCTTGTCTCCTTTCTCACCCTCCATCTCCTTCTCCTGCTCATGCTTTGCCTCCTTCTCCACCTCCTTCTCCTGCTCCTACTCAGGATCAGTCGTCTCTTCAGTGTCTTCTTCAGCTTTCTTACTAACCCTTGATTTCTTTTTAGGGGGAGGATTGGTAGAATCCTCATCAGACTCAGAACTGGCATCATCCTCAGAGATATGGGCACTCTCCACAAGGGGATCATCCTTATTGGCCTTAACTTTATCCTTAAGATACTCATAAATTAACAGAATAAGACCTTGGTGGGCAATGGGGTAGGAATTGGGTTTCTTAGCATGGTCAACCAAACTGTCATTAAGGGAGGAGGCCAGATAGAAGGGCATGGATATCTTAGAACCATGGTGAAAGTGATTAAGGCTAACAAAGTGATAATTAAAGACTTTAGAGAACCTACCATCAATGGTAAGATACTCCATTGACACTTTCAACATTTTATGCCAAAAGGAGTTTACCTGGTTAGAGAGATAATAGGAAATATTATCCTTTTTGGCAAGGCGAGCCCTTTCATCTTCGTTCTTGGGGAAATTTTTTATGGCTTCCACCAAGAACTTATGATCTCTATAAAACTTGATGGCGTCCTTCAGCAAACCAGTCACCTCGGCCACCAAATCTTCATCCACTCTCTAGGTCTGACCAAACAGAGTAACTCTATTATTTTTCCAACCCTTGGCAAAACCACGGGAAATGGGCTTCTTGCTCCCATGCAATTTCTCCATATAATTAGTGAAGTCTTTTTTACGCAGCCTTCTCCAAATTTTCCTTTCACCCTTCCAACTATCATAGCTGGTGGGCTCATTACGGTTGATATTTCCACCAATAATGTAGAAGTAGTTCAAATTGAAACCCTCAGGGGATCACAAACTAACCAGATGCTGAAGAACAAAGAAGCTGGAATCGAAAACCAAAGTAATTATCTTGTTTTCCAAGTAGCCCTTTAAAACATGCAAATTAACCCAGTACTTAATATGACAGGGCCTTTCACACCTATACTCATTAATGTGACGCCTGAGATAGGTCATCATCTGACAATCCGCCTCACTCCAAACTCTATCATTGAAGTCCGAACCAAAAAGGGTAATGATGAGATTAATATGTACCATTGATCCTGTCATAAAATAATTACTCTCGAACTTTGTTCTTACATGATGACTCTCCCATATAATTAGCATCTTCTGCTAAAATGACCCCCTCATTAGCTAACAAATTGGCTACCCTATTACCTTCCCTAAAGGTATGGGTAATAACCACACTATCACAAGAATCTATTTTTTTTTTTGCCTTATCAATGATATTTTAGATATTCCAAGAAGGGGAACTAATACCTTTAATAACCTGAATTATATTAAGGGAATCCCCCTCCAGCCAATTTTTTTTAAAATTGAAACCCTGAGCAAGCTGAAGACATTTTAACATTGCCAGAGCTTCTGCAACATGGTTGTTTTGAATTCCAAAGGGAGAAGCAATCGTAGCAATACAAAAGCCATGAGAATAACACCTCCCCCACCAGCATTACTGGGATTTCCTTTAGCTACACCATCAAAGTTCACCTTCACCCAATCATGAGGAGGGAACCTCCTAACCACATTATCTCTTCTACTCTTCAGATCAGTTTACATTATGTAAGAATCCTTTTATCATTATCATTCATATCAATATAACTACACTGCTTGTTGCTTTTGTGAATGTTAATGATGTTTTCTTTACTAGCCCTACAAATCTTTTCAAAGACCACCTGAGAAGAACACTTAGTCTCCCTAAAAATTCTATTGTTTCTCTCGTTCCAAATATGCCAACAGGTCATAAGAAGAAGAAAGGACCAAATGGTCTTGATGATGGGAATCTTGGTAGGGAAAATCCAATGCCAAAGGACTTCCTTAAAACTATTCTGCATAACCCAATCAACTTTCAATTGCGTCCACACTTTACCCCGGATTTCCCAGGTAAAAGAACAGTGAATGAACAAATGATCCACAGACTCAACCTCTTTTTGACATAACTCATACCTATTAGGGATCATAAACCCTCTTCTGACCAGGTTATCAATAGTGAGAATCTTGTTATGAGTGGCAAGCCAGAAAAACATATTAACTTTAGGAATGAGGAATCTATTCCAAACTTTAGTCCATATAGGGTTACAAGCCCGAGTTGATATCTTTTTGTAAGCAGAAGCAATAGTAAAAGTACCCCTAGGATTACTCGTCCATAAGAAGACATCAGTTGAGTCTTTGCTAACAGAAAAGGACAGCAAATCATGCTGGAGTGAAGAGAATCCAGCATAAACAACATCAAGTCTAACCCATTTATTCTCCTCCCAATAATTACAGACCATAGAACCAAACTTCCTTTTACAATCTTCAATGATATGGCTGCAATCCTGGTTAAAAAGAGGCTCATCTTTGATCAAGACATCCTCCTAAAATCTGATTTTTTACCTTTGCTAAGGACCCAGCCAGCTCCAGCTTTAGCAAATTTAATAGATTTTATCATACTATTCCAAATAAAAGATCCAATAGGGATATCTTTAGAATAGAGAAGGGAATGAATAGGGTGATTATGGATGTATTTTTCAAACCACACCCTACTCCAATCTCTCTTAATACCATAGGCCCTCCAAACCTATTTGGCTAACAAAGCTTTATTGAAAGGTTTAAGGGATTTGATACCTAACCCCCCACTACTTTTAGGACCACAGACTTTATTCCAAGCAACCAAAGCAATCCTTTTCTTATCTTCCACACCAGACCAAAGAAATCTTTTCTGAATTCTTTCTAACGCTTCTGCAAATTTAACCATTATACTAAACAAACTAAGAGCATAAACAGGTAGATTATGAAGGGTAGCTTGAAGAAGATGGAGCTTACCAGCCTATGACAACATAGAGCCTTTCCATCCAGCCAGTTTTTTGTTGAACTTATCAATCAAAAAATTCTAGAAAGAGTTTGGAGGAGCCAAACCAAGAGGGAGGCCCAACTAAGTAGAGGGGAGAAGCTCAACCTTACAACCAATTATGTTAGCAATCCTTTGTTGCCTCAACAAGGGAGTGTTGATGAAGTAAATAGCAGATTTCTTCTAGTTAACCTGTTGGCCAGTAGCAAGGGAATAAGAGTTGAGAGCATTTTGAAGGTAGAAGCTTCACTCACAGAAGAGTATCCCAATAATATAGTATCATCAACAAATTGTTGATGAGTGCAAAAGAAATTAGCTAAACAGGGTTGCAATCCTTCAATGATCCTTTTCTCCTTCAACTTTTGAATCAATCTACTCAAACATTCTGCCAAAATAGTGAAAATAATGGGTGAGATAGGATCTCCTTTCCTGAGACCCCTTGAAGACTTAAAAAATATGGAAGGAGATCCATTAACAAGAATAGAAAAATTCGGCGTAGATATTAGCTCTCTAGTGATTTTGATAACCTTCTCATCAAATCCAAAGGCTTCCATGATTCTAAAAAGAACCTATCATAGGCTTTTTCCAAATCTAACTTTATGAGGAATCCCTCTTTGTTTGCAGCATTAAGAGAATGGATATTCTTATGCACAAGAATTATAGAGTCCAAAATCTGCCTACACGGAACAAATCCTTTTTGCTCCTCAGAGATAACAAGAGGAAGAACAACCAACAATCTAAAGTCGGGACTTTTGAGATTATCTTGTAAAAAGAATTGCATAGACTTATTGGCCTAAACTTACCCATAGAAACAACTCTAGCCACCTTAGGAATTAGAGAAATGAAGGTAGAGTTGATTTCTTTAAGAATTCTTCTGAAAGCAAAGAATTCTTCAACAATATTGACCACATCAGCCCCAACAATGTACCAATATTCCTGAAAGAAAAACATGGGGAAGCCATCCGGGCCTGATGCCTTATCCCCTTGGAAGGAGAAAACAACTCTTTTAATTTCATCAACTGAGGGGATGGCTGATAAAATCCTATTCTGATTAGGTCCAATAATCTTAGGAATATTTTCAACCAGATCTTGCAGCTTAACAAGGTCAAGTTCCTTGCTACCAGTCAGAAGGTTAGAGAAGAACCTTACAGCTTCATCAACTATATCATCATCTTTGACAAGATTTTTATCATTAATAATCACTCTGGAAATTCTACTTGTCGCTTTATGCTTCATTGATGTCATATGAAAGAATTTAGTATTTCTGTCACTAGCCTCTAACCAAATTGCCTTGGATCTCTGCCTCCACTAAATTTCTTCTCTTGAAATAGTGTTGTGTAATTTCGCTAGAACCTCATCTTCTTTAGCCTTGGGGACATTCTTATAACCATGTTTCTAAATAGAATTTTGAATCTATTCTAATTCCTCCTTGAGCTTCCTCTTAGATTCAAAAATATCCCCAAAAACCTTTTTATTCCAAACCTTGATGTTATCTTTGATGTTTCTTATCTTTGTGGTTGTTGTTCATGTGAAATGAGATATGGAAAAGTGAACACAGGGGGAGTAGAACAGAGTGCAGAGCCGAGGGATAGAGGACCGACAGAGTGAAGAGCCAAGGATTAGTAAATCGGCAGATTGCAGAGCCGAAGGTATATTTAGGAAATCAGTGTTGTGCACATCAGACACAACCGGTGCAAATAAAGTATGATTTTCAGTGTGATATGATCAAGCTATCAGTAGCCACTCCAGCAGATCATCTTTCTATTGTTTTCTAACCATTGTAGCGCCTATATCAACTCTTGTGTTGGTTGAAGGTATAAAAGAACACCAATTCGAGTTCAAGTTGCAAAGCAAGTGAGATCGACATGACTAGTGCCTTATCATTTGTGCCCTCCGGTGTATTATTGGTTGAAGACATTCAGTCCTTCATCCATCGTAAGCTCGAAGAACATGGAGACAAATTAATTCGAAATGAGTTTAAAGGGTTATGTGTTAATGATCAGTTGAAGGTAAAATATATACCTCTGAAGACCAAGGGTTTGTCTAATGTTGTTGATTTTCTCGATCAGTGTAGCGTCCTAAAATTGCGACACTTGCAATTTCGACCACATTTGGGTCTTCACGATGGCGACGCAACACTAAACCTGAATGGAGACCCCGAAACTTGCTCACGACACCAAAAACTGCATTTTTCCAGCACCCTGCCTGATCCCTCCTTGCACCCTGCTGTCTCGGGAGGTGGGACCAGAGCGCCCAGCGCCCTGGTCCCTGGCCCTATTTTGGGCCCGGTCTCCTATGGGACTTTGGGCCTTTTTGTTTGCAATTTGGAAAATAACATTTCCTGGTCGGCCTAAGGTCGGGAAAATCAGTCTTTTAACCCTAATTGGCAAGTATAAAAACTACATTTCCTCTCCCATTGGAGGAGGAAGGAGATATGTGTACAAGACGCGAAAACGATATTCAAACATTCAAGCATTCAAGCATTCAAGCATTCCTTCAAGCAATTGATCATTCTAAGTCTCCATTCAAGGCTAGGTGTTGCATTCAAGACAAGGATTCAACCATTGAAGAGGAGATCACATACTACAACATACAACATACAACATACAACAACATCTATACCTTCGTATATAAGGATACAAACATCCTTACAACAAGGTATTAGTACTTGTTTTACATTACATTTACAGCATTTCTCATTTCTTCGTTAATTCCAAAACCGGGGTTTGACCTAAGGGCAAACCCCTAATCCCTAACCCCCAATCGTCTTCGCTTTTCTATGTGTAGGTTGCAGGTATGCGGCTGAAATTGAAGATCTGGAATCCTTGTGTAGAGACGAACAGATCCCCCTTCGTTTCGCAGATTTTTCGGAGGACCGTGTGCACGTTGGGCGCCATCGTCCCGTCAACTTTTGCTCAAATTTGCAGGACAGTGCCGTCTCGACATTTTACTGCTAATTCCAGGTCCGCAGCTTCATATCATATCCCTATCTCTATTTATAAGTAAATCTTTCTTGCTTCTACATGCATTCCTAGTTCAATCTTTCTATCTACATTCTTTACAAAAGAGGGTATCCTTCTATCACAACCCTTGAAACTCATTTAGGATCCAATCTTGCATTGCGTGGGATTGGATCTTGTGGGTTTCAACCCCTCTTTTGAATGTAAAGTCCCTCCTAAGTGAAAACCATCAACCCTAGTGACTCTCCATTCTCTCTCCTTGGAGTTGGGGAGGGGAGAACGACTAGGGTTCGATTTTTCCGCTTTACAATCAGTTTCATGCCGACTGGGTAAGGTATGTATTGAGCAGAAAAGGAAAGAATTCCATCCGGTATAGTCCACAAATACAAAGAAAACATTTGCTATCTTGTAGACACAAATTGTTGTATCATTCAAGTGGCTCACCCTGGAACCTTTTGGGTTCCACCTATGGGCTATGAGGTTGCAGAAAACATTGTTAAAATACATGTCAATATGCTATTGTCCAAACTGATAGACTCGAAGGCAAAGAGATTCAAAACCTGTGAAGAGGCAAGCTCCAAAATAAAATAGGAACTTTAGGTGCCAATCATGAAAAGAAAAGTAAGAAGAATGATTGATACTCTTGACACAAAATATGAAGTGAAGCATCCGGTGCCACTACCTCCATCGGTGCTAGGGTACAATCAGGGATCAACTCCAATAAAGATGAAGAATTAATAGGTGAAAAGAAGAAAGTATCAAAGACTAAACCCAAGGGGATTGCAACAACCAAGCCTGCAACAAATACAAAAGAAAAGGATTTAGGTACTCCTGTATCTTCCCCAAGTAAAGATAGACCGATAGGAGTGAATTATACCATAAAGAAGAAGAATGAAGAAAAAGTTGATACAAAGCTCAAAAAGGATGAGAAAGAGGGTGATATCATTGACACCCAATCAGATGTGCAAATTAAAGAGGTTAGAAAAAGTGGAAGAAACAAATCCCCAAGAGTTGATGAATTGGTCCATGGGACCAAAGAATTTGGAGGCTTGTCTCATGTTGGGAAAACATATTCCCTTATTAATGAAGAAGACAAAAGGAAAATTGAAGAAGCCTTGATCTAGAACTTGCACAAGTTTTGTAGGACCCCCAGTGAATTAAATGTATTAATCCCATCAGATTTGCAAGGTCAAATTGAAGGGAGATGGAAAACAACTCTGGCTATTGAGAAAGAACACAGAATAAAAGCACTCATGGAAGTGCAACATAATTTTGGCATTGATCAAGCTTCACTAGTGGTTGAAGCATGCATTCAACATTTCAAGATAAGAAATAAAACTAGGAGAGTGGCAGTAGATGAAGTTGAGGTAGTGCACGAAGAAGGTGTCGCCTTGTGGAATAAAATCATGAATCAGCAAAATGAAGCTAAAGAAGAAATAGCAAAGGAAACAAAATAGGACCAAGGTGCAGCTGACCTTGACAAGGAAAAAGCTAAAGAAAAAGACTCTACTAAAGGTTTTGATGTCTTCTCAGTTAATGAAATTATAGGAAATGTTGTGTTAGACATTCCCAACCTGACAAAGGATGTTGAGCAACTGGTTCACACTACACCGGTGAAGGAAGCTGATCAAACTAAGCTTCCCGGTCAAGATGAAGTGACAATTGAAGACATTCCTTATGAGGACACATCTCACATAAATTCATTCACACCAAATCCTATTCTGTCAGAAGAAGGCAAAGAGGAAGAGAAGAAAGTAGAGGATAAGAAAGCAATGATGGATACTCCTCTGCCAAAGAGGAAGTTAAATTTAGAAAATGAAAGTGAAAAGAAGAAGGTAAAAATCATCACTGTAGCTAGTTCAGAGGTTGAGACTGTAGAAAAGGAAGATGAAACAAAGGAGGAATAAGAGGGATAATTGGTCATTGATATAAAGAAAATGACTACCAAGCAGTTGATGAAAGTCTTATAAAAACAGAAAAATTCAAGCTGAAAAGGCTAAATTAAGAGAAAAGGAAAAGAAGGTAAGAATTCCCAATTTGGCCAAGACAATTCTCTCTAATCTAATTCCTAAAATTATTGTTGATGATATTTCCCACATCATTGATCAGTTGAGTACTCTTGTTATAGCAATCGATTCAGAGGTGACCGATTTGGAGAAGGTCGCAGTAAGGCAATATGAATCAAAGAGAGGAGAAAGTTTAATGGAACAAATATTAGTTGGAAAACTTGCCCTCTCCACCTGAACATAAGAAGTCAAAAATATACTGAAGGAAGTTGGTCAAATACTGGTTAAATTTTCAAGTTTTACCGATTTAATCAGAGATCTAGAAGGCAAAAGAATTCGGACACAAAAATAAGTTCAAGATCTGATAAGCTCTTTTGATCCTCTTACCATTTTAGCATCAACTTTTACTGGCAAGGTCAAACAACTTAATCATGAAATCAAAAGGTTGAAAGAAGAAGAGGAGAAACAAGGTCTTAGTTTGTTAGAGCTACAGTGCTATCTGGCACCAATTATTGACTTCATGCAATGAATATTAAAGAAGCATACCACCTCATAAGTGAACATGACGCAAGGGGGCAATTCATTTAACCATTCCATTCCTCCTTGTAGTGTTCCTCCTGTCCAATCATCTCCTATGACTAATTATCATAGGGTCCCACCACCTTACTCTTTACCTTCTTTCAATAACATAACACCTCCATCCCAATCTAACACATCTAATATGAATTCTTCGACTGAAGCGACCATTAACAATCTTGCACAAACTGTCTCTTCTTTACAGCAACAAATTGCCTCTATGAATCAATCTAAGTTTAGTGTGCCCACATTTGATGTTGCGAGCCCACTTTCTCTTGACATTGTTCAAGCTATCCCCCCTAAACATGTTGAAATTCTGCATTTGGAGCTTTATAATGGTAAAGGTGATCCTCTAACACATGTTAAGACTTTTCAAACAATATGTACTGATTTTGCTTATGACCAAAGGTTGCTCCCAAAACTGTTCACTAGAACATTAAGAGACAAAGCCCTACAATGGTATTGCTCATTGCCTTCCTATTCTATTACTTCTTTCGAACAACTTGCAAATGCTTTCATTCAACAATTTCAAAACAATATAAGTCCTAAAGTTACTTTGATTGATTTCATGCATTGTAAACAAGGTGTTAAAGAAAAAGTGACTGATTTCATTGGTAGATATAAGCATTTGTATGCTCAAATTTCTTTTCCAATGCCTGACAATGATATTCAAAGAATCTTTATTTCTAATTTACAAAAAGATATTCGAGACAAACTTCTGTTTTCTGAGTTTACTTCTTTCCAACAGTTGTGTGCGACTCTTCACAATTATCAACTGACTGTGAGTCAAATGGAACAATCACATCCTATGGCTCCGAGTGATAAGGGTGATAGCAGTCAACAACCATTTGGGAAGTTTAAACTGAACAGAGATCCCATCAAATTCATTGAAAACATCATCAACAACAATGTGAATGCAGCATCAGGTGTGCCTCCTATTTCTAAATTTTTCAAGAAAGAAAGAAAGTATACTCCTTTGAATGAATCATTGCATAGTATTATGAATAAGTTATTGGAAAAAAATGTGCTTACTCTTCCTCCTATAAGACAAATTGATCCTGCAAAGATTACTTCACCTTATTTTGATAACAAAGCTTTTTGTCAATTTCATCGTCGGCCTGGGCATGATACTGAAAAATGTTTTTCTTTAAAGGGTAAAATTCAAGATTTGATTGATAATAATACTATTTCTGTTTCTGGAGTGAATGATAAAGGCAATACATCTATAGCTCCTCCTAATCAAAATCTTCAGATTTTCACTGATCCATTACCTTCTCATACCTCTAATGCGATTGAGACTAATGATTCCTCTCTTTCATCTGATGGTCTTGTGTCTATGACTCCAAATGTGATTAACTTTGTAGAGCAGCAAGAAAACCCTAAAGAACCTTCCATCACATTTGATTCCAGTGAAACCACTAGGGCACCTGATGGTCCTTTATACATAGTTGCAAAAGTCAAGAATACACCTTGTCGTGGAGTGCTTATTGATCCTTCGTGCATGGTTAATGTTATTACTGAAGAATTTCTTTTTACTTTGCAATTGAATCAAGTGATTTATGACAAAACAGATGTGATTGTGAAACTATTTGATGCATTTTCTTCTCCTGCAATTGGTTCTATTACATTGCCTATTGAGGTCCATAACAAATCCCTTGATGTGAACTTTGCTATTATTCCATCTTCCGAACAATTTCGTGTGAAGCTTGGCTACCCTTGGCTATCTTCCATGAAAGCTATTGCTTCTCCTATACATAAGTGTTTGAAATTTCCCCATAACGGTGAAGTTGTTACTGTCAATCATAGTCTCTTTAAACCAGCTGAAAGAACTTCTAGCGTTCCTATTGATTACTTTTGGCCTAAACAATTCCAATCTCTTCCTCCGCGAAGTGATCATCTTTTCAAATCTTATCAAAAGTGGAAAACAGATATGATCCTATCTCTAAGTGAACCTAGAACACCCAAACTTGATATCCCTATCATTCTTGAGAAGGAAGTTCTTCCTTTGAAAGATAAAACTAATGAATTTCCTCAAGAAGATTCCCAACCCATTCCTATGGATGTGACTATGCCTATGATTAATAAACTTCCTAAAAGTAGACCTATTCCTCCTCGTCATGATGGACTTGGTCTCCTTCCTAAACCAAAAATTCCTCCTTTATATGGAGCAGTTCCTCCTCCTTCCTTTTATAGAGAGAAGAGACCTCCTTCTTCTCCTATTATCCAGCCTAAGAGACCACAACCTAAACACCCAAGTGATAAGGATGAGAACATTCCTCCTCCTCAATCTTCTTCACTTCCTACTAAGACTAGATGAAATCGTTCTGCACGTGAACGTCGACGAAAGCATCGTCTTAGAGCTCAAGTGGCTGCTTCTCAAACTTTGCAATCTCCAAAAACACCTTCAACAAGCATTATTCCATTTTCTCCAAAATCTCCAAAACATAAGATGCATGATGGTCTTGATCCTATGCGAGTTAAAGACCCTATCTTTATAAATCTTGATGATGATATAGATGAAAATGTTATTCATGATGCAAATGTTACTCCTGTTCATTCTGATAGTGAATATGAACTTATTGATATTGATAACCATTTATCTAATGAATTTTCTAAAGCACTTATCCTAGCTCCTAGACAAGAACACCGCAGCTTGGGATATGAACATAGCCCTTGTTTGGATCTTGTGATAGCTCCATCTGCTGTGTTGAATGTTCCTCCTCTAGAGTGTTCCCTGCCTTCCCGAAACATTGATCAGCAAGATCGGGGGGTAGATGACGTGCTAGACTAGTTTCATTAGCATAGCAGATTCTCTCCTCCTCTCTTTTGTTACTTCTTCTATATGTTATTCTCATTCTTCTATTTGTTGTCCTTAGTGTTGTCTACTTGAGGACGATGCAAAGCATTGAGATCTCTTGATCTCTCTCATGTTGACTCAAAAGACACATGTGTTCCCTTCTTCTAGGTGACCTTCCTTGATTGGGGAATGAAGAACAATTATGCATACATACATATGATATACATGAATTATCATACAACATACTGACCCCGAGGAAAGCGAAGTCACCTCGTGCTTTGTGTTTTGTGTCTATTATCTTTGGGTTTATCTCACACTTGGGGGCTAAATCCTTGTGATAACGTGCTCCTTTCCCTTTTTCATTTTCTTATATGTATCACTACCTTAAAGCAATCACCCCCGGTGAGGCGTGTGCGATCGCTTTAACGTAGGGGGGCATACATCCCGTTCATATCTTTTCAAGATACTTGAAAATTTCTTGACAAATTTAGCTTTGCCTTGAAAATTTTTGATATCTTTCTTGCATGACTCATAGTGAGGGAACCTTACTACTGACAGTCATGGTTCTCCCTCGTGATCTTCCCTTTTACTTTGTCAATCGAAGTCGTAAGATCCCTAGTCCACTGGGGGCTTGGTGTGTCTTGCCTCCTTGACGTAGTGAAAGTCTTTCAATATTGTTTCCTTGTACTTTACCGGAAGTATGAGCATACATACTCCCGCTAAAGTGGGGGCTAAATGTAGCGTCCTAAAATTGTGACACTTGCAATTTCGACTGCATTTCGGTCTTCACGATGGCGACGCAACACGCAACCTGAATGGAGACCCTGAAACTTGCTCACGACACCAAAAACTGCATTTTCTTGCACCCTGGCCTGAACCTCCTTTGCACCCTGCTGTCCCGAGAGGTGGGACCAGAGCGCCCAGCGCCTTGGTCCCTGGGTCCTATTTTGGGCCCGGTCTCTTTTGGACTTCGGGTCTTTATGTTTGCAAATTGGAAAATTAACTTTCCTGGTCAGCCTAAGGTCGGGAAAATCAATCTATCAACCCTAAATGACAAGTATATAAACTACATTTTCCTCTCCCATTTGGGGAAAAAAAAGAGGGATACATGAGGGAAAAAGCGTAGAAACTATACTCAAGCATTCAAGCATTCAAGCATTCCTTCAAGCAATTGATCATTTCAAGTCTCCATTCAAGGCTAAGTGTTTCATTCAAGACAAGGATTCAACCATTGAAGAGGAGATCACTTACTACATACTACTACAACATACAACATACAACATCTATACCTTCGCACATAAGGATACAAACATCCTTACAACAAGGTATTAGTACTTGTTTTACATTACAGACATTTACATTTACAGCATTGCTCATTTCTTGGTTAATTCCAAAACCGGGGTTTGACCTAAAGGCAAACCCCTAATCCCTAACCCCCCAATCGTCTTCGCTTTTCTGTGTGTAGGTTGTAGGTACGCGGCTGAAATTGAAGATCTGGAATCCTTGTGCAGAGACGAACAGATCCCCCTTCGTTTCGCGGATTTTTCGGAGGACCGTGGCGCTCGGGCACCATCGTCCTGACAACTTTTGCTCAAGTTTGCAGGACAACGCCGTATCGACATTTTACTGCTAATTCCAGGTCCGCAGCTTCATCCTATATCCCTATCTCAGTTTATAAGCGAATCTTTGTCACTTTCTATGCATTCCTAGCTTAATTCTTCTATGCACATTCTTTACAAAAGAGGGTAGCCTTGCTGTCATAACCCTTGAAACTCATCTAGCATCCAATCTTGCATTGCGTGGGATTGGATCTTGTGGGTTTCAACCCCTCTTTTGAATGTAAAGTCTCTCCCTTAAGTGAAAACCATCAACCCTAGAGTGAACCTCCCTTCTCTCTCCTCGGAGTTGGAAGAGGGGAGAGCAACTAGGGTTCGATCGCGATTTTCCGCTTTACAGGAAGTATGAAAAATACTTAATCCCCGACCTTACAACTCTCAAAATTAGTTTAATATGGCTCAAATAAAAGTAAAATCAGGTTCATTTGGTTCTATGAACTTGTTTGACATGAAAACCCCAAAACCCTCACCAACTTGCTCCAAAACCAAGGGTTTACTGGTTAAAGCCTCTCCCAATGATTCTAAAACTTGTTCAAGGTTCCTACACATTCTCCTAGGTCATATGAGACACCTCCAATCATTAAACTACCCCCTTGTTAAGGTAGAACTCATGTTGCTATAGGCTTGGAATGAAAACTAGTCACTCTTCATATAACTCATAGTCATCACCTGCAAATCCACTCTTCCTGCAAGTTAATTTATTAGGATCATATATTGCATGTTAGATAGAACCCATTCTATGAGAATCAGGGTCTCACATTCATAGAATGGCCCTAGAATTCATTTTTGGCCTTCAAACCAAAGACAAAACTCAGAAATGAAAGGTACAACCAACAATAAATGGCAAAGTCTGATCAAAACTCCTACCAAAGCATTAAAATAACTTCTATCACAGATCAATAAATTCCTAATGTTGTCACCATGCAAATCAAAACTTCCAATAAATGAAAGATCAACCAAAACCAAGGAAATGCAAGAAAATAATTATTTTTATTCACTTTGTTATTATGTTTGTACAGTAGCCATACAGTTCATCAACCCCAATAAAAAATGACATCAAAGGCTTTATAGCCACTTCTCCTAACTACCCCAACTGGTCTCCATTCAGTTTGGAATGATTAAGATGCTAAACAACTCCTAAATCATCTTTCCCACCTAAAGACCTATTTGACCGTTGTGATTCACAATTTGAATTTCAACCTTTGGTTTTATTGATTCCTACTAACCTATCACTCTCCCCACCATTAAATTTGGTCCAATTAGGATAAATATATCATTATTGACTCTCTATACCTATTAGAAATCATTGGTGTACTATTGACCCATTTTACAAAGATTTGTTCCTAGGATCCTTATCAGGACCCTTAGGACATTTAACCATTACATCATTCATATTGCCTCCAAATGCCATGATTGGATTCAACACATGCCAATTGACTTGTTGTGCTTCATAACTCCTTCCCTGCATCTCCA